>NW_027363170.1:1222500-1681789 GCF_046119375.1 Phyllobates terribilis | reverse complement strand
GATAAGACACGATGTAACAGCAGAATAGTGACAGCAGCTCTGGAGGTGACTGGAGGATGACACGATGTAACAGCAGAATAGTGACTGCAGCTCTGGAGGTGACTGGAGGATAAGAAATGATGTAACAGCAGAATAGTAACTGCAGCTCTGGAGGTAATTGGAGGATAAGACATAATGTAACAGCAGAATAGTGACAGCAGCTCTGGAGGTGGCTGGAGGATAAGATGTCATGTAACAGCAGAACAGTGACTGCAGCTCTGGAGGTGGCTGGAGGATAAGATGTCATGTAACAGCAGAACAGTGATGCAGCTCTGGAGGTGACTGGAGGATAATGTGTCATGTAACAGTAGAATAGTGAAAGCAGCTCTGGAGGTGACTGGAGGATTAGACATGATATAAAAGCAGAATAGAGACTGCAGCTCTGGAGGTGACTGGAGGATAAGACACGATGTAACAGCAGAATAGTGACCGCAGCTCTGTAGGTGACTGGAGGATAAAACACGATGTAACAGCAGAATAGTGATTACAGCTCTGGAGGTGACTGGAGGATAAGACACAATGTAACAGCAGAATAGTGAGTGCAGCTCCGGAAGTGACTGGAGGATAAGACAGAATGTAAAAGCAGAATAGTGACTGCAGCTCTGGAGGTAACTTGAGGATAAGACATGATGTAAGATCAGAATAGTGACTGCAGCTCTGGAGGTAACTGGAGGATAAGACATGATGTAAGATCAGAATATTGAGTGCAGCTCTGGAGGTGGCTGGAGGATAAGACCTGATGTAATAGCATATTAGTGACTGCAGCTCTGGAGGTGACTGGAGGATAAGACCTGATGTAACAGCAGAATAGTGACTGCAGCTCTGGAGGTGACTGGAAGATAAGACATGATGTAACAGCAGAATAGTGAGTGCAGCTCTAGAGGTGACTGGCGGATAAGACACGATGTAACAGCAGAATAGTGAATGCAGCTCTGGAGGTGACTGGAGGATAAGACATAATGTAACAGCAGAATAGTGAGAGCAGCTATTGAGGTGACTGGAGGATAAGACATGACGTAACAGCAGAATAGTGACTGCAGCTCTGGAGGTAACTGGAGGATAAGACATGATGTAAGAGCAGAATAGTGAGTGCAGCTCTGGAGGTGGCTGGAGGATAAGACCTGATGTAATCGCAGAATAGTGACTGCAGCTCTGGAGGTAACTGGAGGATAAGACATGATGTAAGAGCAGAATAGTGAGTGCAGCTCTGGAGGTGGCTGGAGGATAAGACCTGATGTAATAGCAGAATAGTGACTGCAGCTCTGGAGGTGACTGGAGGATAAGGCCTGATGTAACAGCAGAATAGTGACTGCAGCTCCGGAGGTGGCAAGAGGATAAGACACAATGTAACAGCAGAATAGTGAGTGCAGCTCTGGAGGTGACTGACGATTAAGACACATTTTAACAGCAGAATAGTGAGTGTAGCTCTGGAGGTGACTGGAGGATAAGACATGACGTAACAGCAGAATAGTGACTACAGCTCTGGAGATGACTGGAGGATAAGACATGATGTAACAGCAGAGTAGTGACTGCAGCTCTGGAGGTGACTGGCGGATAAGACACGATGTAACAGCAGAATAGTGAATGCAGCTCTGGAGGTGACTGGAGGATAAGACATAATGTAACAGCAGAATAGTGAGAGCAGCTATTGAGGTGACTGGAGGATAAGACATGACGTAACAGCAGAATAGTGACTGCAGCTCTGGAGTTAACTGGAGGATAAGACATGATGTAAGAGCAGAATAGTGAGTGCTGCTCTGGAGGTGGCTGGAGGATAAGACCTGATGTAATAGCAGAATAGTGACTGCAGCTCTGGAGGTAACTGGAGGATAAGACATGATGTAAGAGCAGAATAGTGAGTGCAGCTCTGGAGGTGACTGGAGGATAAGGCCTGATGTAACAGCAGAATAGTGACTGCAGCTCCGGAGGTGGCAAGAGGATAAGACACAATGTAACAGCAGAATAGTGAGTGCAGCTCTGGAGGTGACTGACGTTTAAGACACATTTTAACAGCAGAATAGTGAGTGCAGCTCTGGAGGTGACTGGAGGATAAGATATGATGTAACAGCAGGATAGTGACTACAGCTCTGGAGATGACTGGAGGATAAGACATGATGTAACAGCAGAGTACTGACTGCAGCTCTGGAGGTGACTGGAGGATAAGACACGATGTAACAGCAGAATAGTGGGTGCAGCTCAGGAGGTGACTGGAGGATAAGACATGAAGTAACAGCAGAATAGTGACTGCAGCTCTGGAGGTGACTGGAGGATAAGACACGTTTGTAACAGCAGAATAGTGAGTGCAGCTCTAGAGGTGGCTGGCGGATAAGACACGATGTAACAGCAGAATAGAGACTGAAGCTCTGGAGGTGACTGGAGGATAAGACACGATGTAACAGCAGAATAGTGAGTGCAGCTCTGGAGGTAACTAGAGGATAAGACATGATGTTACACCAGAATAGTGACTGCAGCTCTGGAGGTGACTGGAGGATAAGACACAATGTAACAGCAGAATGGTGAGTGCAGCTCTGGAGGTGACTGGAGGTTAAGACACGATGTAACAGCAGAATAGTGAGTGCAGTTCTGAAGGTGACTGGAGGATAAGACACGATGTAACAGCAGTATAGTGTCTGCAGCTCTGGAGGTGACTGGAGGATAAAACACGATGTAACAGCAGAATAGTGATTACAGCTCTGGAGGTGACTGGAGGATAAAACACAATGTAACAGCAGAATAGTGTGTGCAGCTCTGGAGGATAAGACACAAGGTAACAGCAGTATGGTAAGTGCAGATCTGGAGGTGATTGGAGGTTAAGACACGATGTTACAGCAGAATAGTGAGTGCAGCTCTTGTGGTGACTGGAGGATAAGACTCAATGTAACAGCAGAATAGTGACTGCAGCTCTGGAGGTGACTGGAGGATAAGACACGATGTAACAGCAGAAGAGTGAATGCAGCTCTGGAGGTGACTGGAGGATTAGACATGATGTAAAAGCAGAATAGTGATTGCAGCTCTGGAGGTGACTGGAGGATAAGACAAGATGTAACAGCAGAATAGTGACCGCAGCTCTGGAGGTGACTGGAGGATAAGACCTGATGTAGCAGCAGAATAGTGAGTGCAGCTCTGGAGGTGACTGGAGGATAAGACATGATGTAACAGCAGAATAGTAACTGCAGCTCTCGAGGTGACTGGAGGATAAGATACGATGTAACAGCAGAAAAGTGACTGCAGCTCTGGAGGTGACTGGAGGATAAGACATGATGTAACAGCAGAATAGAGACTGAAGCTCTGGAGGTGACTGGAGGATAAGACACGATGTAACAGCAGAATAGTGAGTGCAGCTCTGGAGGTAACTAGAGGATAAGACATGATGTTACACCAGAATAGTGACTGCAGCTCTGGAGGTGACTGGAGGATAAGACACAATGTAACAGCAGAATGGTGAGTGCAGCTCTGGAGGTGACTGGAGGTTAAGACACGATGTAACAGCAGAATAGTGAGTGCAGCGCTGAAGGTGACTGGAGGATAAGACACGATGTAACAGCAGTATAGTGTCTGCAGCTCTGGAGGTGACTGGAGGATAAAACACGATGTAACAGCAGAATAGTGATTACAGCTCTGGAGGTGACTGGAGGATAAAACACAATGTAACAGCAGAATAGTGAGTGCAGCTCTGGAAGTGACTGGAGGATAATACAGAATGTAACAGCAGAATAGTGACTGCAGCTCTGGAGGTAACTGGAGGATAAGACCTGATGTAATAGCATAATAGTGACTGCAGCTCTGGAGGTGACTGGAGGATAAACCTGATGTAACAGCAGAATAGTGACTGCAGCTCTGGAGGTGGCTGGAGAATAAGACATGATGTAACTGCAGAATAGTGACTGCAGCTCTGGAGGTGACTGGAAGATAAGACATGATGTAACAGCAGAATAGTGAGTGCAGCTCTAGAGGTGACTGGCGGATAAGACAAGATGTAACAGCAGAATAGTGACTGCAGCTCTGGAGGTGACTGGAGGATAAGACATGATGTAACAGCAGAACAGTGAGCGCAGCTATTGAGGTGACTGGAGGATAAGACATGATGTAAGAGCAGAATAGTGAGTCCAGCTCCGGAGGTGGCTGGAGGATAAGACACGATGTAACAGCAGAATAGTGAGTGCAGCTCTGGAGGTGACTGGAGGATAAGACATGACGTAACAGCAGAATAGTGACTACAGCTCTGGAGATGACTGGAGGATAAGACAGGATGTAACAGCAGAATAGTGACTGCAGCTCTGGAGGTGACTGGAGGATAAGACAGGAAGTAACAGCAGAATGGTGACTGCAGCTCTGGAGGTGACTGGAGGAGAAGACTCGATGTAACAGCAGAATAGTGACAGCAGCTCTGGAGGTGACTGGAGGATAAGACACGATGTAACAGCAGAAGAGTGACTGCAGCTCTGGAGGTGACTGGAGGATAAGACATGATGTAACAGCAGAATTTTGATAGCAGCTCTGGAAGTGGCTGGAGGAAAAGACACGATGTAACAGCAGAATAGTGACAGCAGCTCTGGAGGTGACTGGAGGATAAGACACGATGTAACAGCAGAAGAGTGACTGCAGCTCTGGAGGAGACTGGAGGATAAGACACGATGTAACAGCAGAAGAGTGACTGCAGCTCTGGAGGTGACTGGAGGATAACACACGATGTAACAGCAGAATAGTGACTGAAGGATAAGACATGACGTAGAAGCAGAATAGTGACTACAGCTCTGGAGGTGACTGGAGGATAAGACATGATGTAACAGCAGAATAGTGACCGCAGGTCTGTAGGTGTCTGGAGGATAAGACATGATGTAACAGCAGAATAGTGACTGCAGCTCTGGAGGTGACTGGAGGATAAGACAGGATGTAGCATCAGAATAGTGACTGCAGCTCTGGAGGTGACTGAAGGATAAGACAGGATGTAACATCAGAATAGTGACTGCAGCTCTGGAGGTGACTGGAGGATAAAACACGATGTAACAGCAGAATAGTGACTACAGCTCTGGAGATGACTGGAGGATAAGACATGATGTAACTGCAGAGTAGAGACTGCAGCTCTGGAGGTGGTTGGAGGAGAAGAAACGATGTAACAGCAAAATAGTGACTGCAGCTCTGGAGGTGACTGGAAGATAAGACACGATGTAACGGCAGAATAGTGAGTGCAGCTCTGGAGGTGTCTGGAGGATAAGACATGATGTAACAGCAGAATATTGAGTGCAGCTCTAGAGGTGGCTGGCGGATAAGACACGATGTAACAGAAAAATAGGGAGTGCAGCTCTGGAGGTGGCTGGCGGATAAGACACATTGTAACAGCAGAATAGTGACTGCAGCTCTGGAGGTGGCTGGCGGATAAGACACATTGTAACAGCAGAATAGTGAGTGCAGCTATGGAGGTGACTGGAAGATAAGACATAATGTAACAGCAGAATATTGACCGCAGCTATTGAGGTGACTGGAGGATAAGACATGACGTAACAGCAGAATAGTGACTACAGCTCTGGAGATGACTGGGGGATAAGACATGATGTACCAGCAGAGTAGTGACTGCAACTCTGGAGGTGACTGGAGGATAAGACACGATGTAACAGCAGTATGGTAAGTGCAGCTCTGGAGGTGACTGGAGGTTAAGACACGATGTTACAGCAGAATAGTGAGTGCAGCTCTGGAGGTGACTGGAAGATAAGACACGATGTAACAGCAGAATAGTGACTGCAGCTCAGGAGGTGACTGGAGGATAAGACACGATGTAACAGCAGTATAGTGACTGCAGCAATGGAGGTGACTGGACGATAAGAAACGATGTAACAGCAGAATAGTGAGTGCAGCGCTGAAGGTGACTGGAGGATAAGACATGATGTAACAGCAGAATAGTGAGTGCAGCTCTGGAGGTGACTGGAGGATAAGACACGATGTAAAAGCAGAATAGTGCGTTCAGGTCTGGAGGTGACTGGAGGATAAGATGTCATGAAACAGCAGAATAGTGACTGCAGCTCTGGAGGTGACTGGAGGATAAGACACGATGTAACAGCAGAATAGTGACTGCAGCTTTGGAGGTGACTGGAGTATAAGACACGATGTAACAGCAGAATAGTGAGTGCAGCTCTGGAGGTGACTGGCGGATAAGACACGATGTAACAGAAGATTAGGGAGTGCGGCTCTGGAGGTGGCTGGCGGATAAGACACATTGTAACAGCAGAATAGTGAGTGCAGCTCTGGAGGTGACTGGAGGATAAGACATAATGTAACAGCAGAATAGTGACAGCAGCTATTGAGTTGACTGGAGGATAAGATATGACATAACAGCAGAGTAGTGACTGCAGCTCTGGAGGTGACTGGAGGATAAGACACGATGTTACAGCAGAATAGTGAGTGCAGCTCTGGAGGTGACTGGAGGATAAGACTTGATGTAACAGCAGAATAGTGACTGCAGCTCTGGAGGTAACTGGAGGATAAGATGTCATGAAACAGCAGAATAGTGAGTGCAGCTCTGGAGGTGACTGGAGGATAAGACATAATGTAACAGCAGAATAGTGACAGCAGCTATTGAGTTGACTGGAGGATAAGATATGACATAACAGCAGAGTAGTGACTGCAGCTCTGGAGGTGACTGGAGGATAAGACACGATGTTACAGCAGAATAGTGAGTGCAGCTCTGGAGGTGACTGGAGGATAAGACTTGATGTAACAGCAGAATAGAGACTACAGCTCTGGAGGTGACTGGAAGATAAGACATGATGTAACAGCAGAATAGTGACTGCATCTCTGGAGGTGTCTAGAGGCTAAGACATGATGTAACAGCAGAATAGTGACTACAGCTCTGGAGGTGACTGGAGGATAAGACACGATGTAACAGCATTATGGTAAGTGCAGCTCTGGAGGTGACTGGAGGTTAAGACAGGATGTAACAGCAGAATAGTGACTGCAGCTCTGGAAGTGACAGGAGGATAAGACAGGATGTAAAAGCAGAATAGTGAGTGCAGCTCTGGAGGTGACAGGAGGATAAGACACGATGTAACAGCAGAATAGTGAGTGCAGCTCTGGAGGTGAATGGATGATAAGACATAATATCACAGCAGAATGGTGAGAGCAGCTCTGTAGGTGACTGGAGGATAAGACACGTTGTAACAGCAGAATGTTGAGTGCAGCTCTGGAGGTGACTGGAGGATAACACACGATGTAACAGAATAGTGAGTGCAGCTCTGGAGGTGAGTGGAGGATAACAGCTGATGTGACATCAGAATAGTGACTGAAGCTCCGGAGGTGACTGGAGGATAAGACCTGATGTAACAGCAGAATAGTGACTGCAGCTCTGGAGGTGGCTGGAGGATAAAACACGATGTAACAGCAGAATAGTGACTGCAGCTCTGGAGGTGACTGGAGGATAAGACCTGATGTAACAGCAGAACAGTGAGGGCAGCTCTGGAGGTGACAGGAGGATAAGACACGATGTAACAGCAGAATAGTGACTGCAGCTCTGGAGGTGAGTGGAGTATAAGACAGGATGTAACAGCAGAATAGTGAGTGCAGCTCTGGAGGAGACAGGCGGATAAAACATGATGTAACAGCAGAATAGTGAGTGCAGCTCTGGACGTGACTGGAGGAAAAGATAAGATGTAACAGCAGAACAGTGACTACAGATCTGGAGGTGACTGGAGGATAAGACACGATGTAACAGCAGAATAGTGAGTGCAGCTCTTGAGGTGACTGGAGGATAAGACATGAAATAATAGCAGAATAGTGAGTGCAGCTCTGGATGAGACTAGAGGATAAGACACGATGTAACAGCAGAATAGTGACTGCAGCTCTTGAGGTGACTGGAGGATAAGACACGAACTAACAGCAGATTAGTGACTGCAGCTCTGGAGGTGACTGCAGGATAAGACTTGATGTAACAGCAGAATAGTGACTGCAGCTGTGGAGGTGGCTGGAGGATAAGACATGATGTAACAGCAGAATACTGAGTGCAGCTTTGGAGGTGGCTGGAGGAAAAGACACGATTTAACAGCAGAATAGTGACTGCAGCTCTGGAGATGACTGCAGGATAAGACATGGTGTAACAGCAGCTCTGGAGGTGACAGGAGGATAAGACACGATGTAACAGCAGAATAGTGAGTGCAGCCCTTGAGGTGACTGGAGGATAAGACACGATGTAACAGCAGAAAAGTGAGTGCAGCTCTGGAGGTGACTGGAGAATAATACACGATGTAAGAGCAGAATAGAGACTGCAGCTCTGGAGGATAAGACCTGATGTAACAGCAGAATAGAGACTACAGCTCTGGAGGTGACTGGAGGATAAGACATGATGCAACAGCAGAATAGTGACTGCAGCTCTGGAGGTGACTGGAGGATAAGGCACGATGTAACAGCAGAATAGTGACTGCAGCTCTGGAGGTGACTGGAGGATAAGACACGATGTAACAGCAGAATAGTGAGTGCAGCTCTGGAGGAAACTGGAGGATAAGACATGTTGTAACAGCAGAATAGTGACTGCAGCTCTGGAGGTGACTGGAGGATAAGACATGAAATAATAGCAGAATAGTGAGTGCAGCTCTGGATGTGACTGGAGGATAAGACACGATGTAACAGCAGAATAGTGACTGCAGCTCTGGAGGTGACTGGAGGATAAGACTTGATGTAACAGCAGAATAGTGACTGCAGCTCTGGAGGTGGCTGGAGGATAAGACAGGTTGCAACAGCAGAAGAGTGACTGCAGCTCTGGAGGTGACTGGAGGATAAGACATGATGTAAAAGAAGAATATTGAGTGCAGCTTTGGAGGTGACTGGAGGATAACACACGATGTAACAGCAGAATAGTGACTGCAGCTCTGGAGATGACTGGAGGATAAGACATGGTGTAACAGCAGCTCTGGAGGTGACAGGAGGATAAGACACGATGTAACAGCAGAATAGTGAGTGCAGCACTTGAGGTGACTGGAGGATAAGACATGATGTAACAGCAGAATAGTGAGTGTAGCTCTGGAGGTGACTGGAGGATAAGACACGATGTAACAGCAGAATAGTGACTGCAGCTCTGGAGGTAACTGGAGGATAAGACACGATGTAACAGCTGAAAAGTGACTGCAGCTCTTGAGGTGACTGGAGGATAAGACACGATATAACAGCTGAAAAGCGACTGCAGCTCTGGAGGTGACTGGAGGATAAGACATGATGTAACAGCAGAACAATGAGTGCAGCTCTGGAGGTGACTGGAGAATAAGACTTGATGTAATAGCAGAATAGAAACTACAGCTCTGGAGGTGACTGGAGGATAAGACCTGATGAAACAGCAGAATAGTGATTGCAGCTGTGGAGGTGACAGGAGGATAAGACACGATGAAACAGCAGAATATTGAGTGCAGCTCTGGAGGTGACTGGCGGATAAAACATGATATAACAGCAGAATAGTGAGTGCAGCTGTGGAGGTGACTGGAGGATAATACATGGTGTAACAGCAGAATAGTGACTACAGCTCTGGAGGTGACTGGAGGATAAGATATGATGTAACAGCAGAATAGTGAGTGCAGCTCTGGAGGTGACTGGAGCATAAGACGTGTTGTAACAACAGAATAGTGACTGCAGCTCTGGAGGTGACTGGAGGATAAGATACGATGTAACAGTAGAATAGTGACTACAGCTCTGGAGGTAACTGGAGGATAAGACATGAAATAATAGTAGAATAGTGACTGCAGCTCTTGAGGTGACTGGAGGATAAGACACGAACTAACAGCAGAATAGTCACTGCAGCTCTGGAGGTGACTGGAGGATAAGACACAATGTAACAGCAGAATAGTGACTGCAACTCTGGAGGTGACTGGAGGATAAGACACGATGTAACAGCAGAATAGTGAGTGCAGCTCTGGAGGTGACTGGAGGATAAAACATGATGTAACAGCAGAATAGTGACTGCAGCTCTGGAGGTGACTGGAGGATAAGACACGATGTAACATCAGAATAGTGACTGCAGCTCTGGAGGTGACTGGAGGATAAGACACGATGTAACAGCAGAATAGTGACTGCAGCTTTGGAGGTGACTGGCGGATAAGACACGATGTAACAGAAGATTAGGGAGTGCGGCTCTGGAGGTGGCTGGCGGATAAGACACATTGTAACAGCAGAATTGTGAGTGCAGCTCTGGAGGTGACTGGAGGATAAGACATAATGTAACAGCAGAATAGTGACTGCAGCTATTGAGTTGACTGGAGGATAAGATATGACATAACAGCAGAGTAGTGACTGCAGCTCTGGAGGTGACTGGAGGATAAGACACGATGTTACAGCAGAATAGTGAGTGCAGCTCTGGAGGTGACTGGAGGATAAGACTTGATGTAACAGCAGAATAGTGACTGCAGCTCTGGAGGTAACTGGAGGATAAGATGTCATGAAACAGCAGAATAGTGACTGCAGCTCTGGAGGTGACTGGAGGATAAGACACAATGTAACAGCAGAATAGTGAGTGCAGCACTGGAGGTGACTGGAGGATAAGACACGATGTAACAGCAGAAAAGTGACTGCAGCTCTGAAGGTGACTGGAGAATAAGATATGATGTAACAGCAGAATAGTGAGTGCAGCTCTGGAGGTGACTGGCGGATAAAACATGATATAACAGCAGAATAGTGAGTGCAGCTGTGGAGGTGACTGGAGCATAAGACATGTTGTAAGAACAGAATAGTGACTGCAGCTCTGGAGGTGACTGGAGGATAATACATGGTGTAACAGCAGAATAGTGACTACAGCTCTGGAGGTGACTGGATGATAATACATAATGTAACAGCAGAATAGTGACTGCAGCTCTGGAGGTGTCTGTAGGATAAGACACGATGTAACAGCAGAATAGTGAGTGCAGCTCTGGAGGTAACTGGAGGATAAAACATGAAATAATAGCAGAATAGTGAGTGCAGCTCTGGATGTGACTGGAGGATAAGACACGATGTAACAGCAGAAAATTGAGTGCAGCTTTGGAGGTGGCTGGAGGATAAGACACGATGTAACAGCAGAATAGTGACTGCAGCTCTGGAGATGAATGGAGGATAAGACATGGTGTAACAGCAGCTCTGGAGGTGACAGGAGGATAAGACATAATGTAACAGCAGAATAGTGAGTGCAGCTCTGGAAGTGACAGGAGGATAAGACACGATGTAACAGCAGAATAGTGAGTGCAGCCCTTGAGGTGACTGGAGGATAAGACATGATGTAACAGCAGAATAGTGAGTGCAGCTCTGGAGGTGACTGGAGGATAAGACACGATGTAACAGTAGAATAGAGACTGCAGCTCTGGAGGTGACTGGAGGATAAGACATGATGTAACAGCAGAAAAGAGACTGCAGCTCTGGAGGTGACTGGAGGATAAGACACGATGTAATAGCAGAATAGTGACTACAGCTCTGGAGGTGACTGGCGGATAAGACACGATGTAACAGCAGAATAGTGACTGCAGCTCTGGAGGAAACTGGAGGATAAGACATGATGTAACAGCAGAATAGTGACTGCAGCTCTGGAGGTGACAGGAGGATAAGGCCTGATGTAACAGCAGAATAGAGACTACAGCTCCGGAGGTGACTGGAGGATAAGATATGATGTAACAGCAGAATAGTGACTGCAGCTCTGGAGGTGACTGGAGGATAAGACACGATGTAACAGCAGAATAGTGACTGCAGCTCTGGAGGTGTCTGAAGGATAAGACACGATGTAACAGCAGAATAGTGAGTGCAGCTCTGGAGGTGTCTGAAGGATAAGACACGATGTAACAGCAGAATAGTGAGTGCAGCTCTGGAGGTGTCTGGAGGTTAAGACACTATGTAACAGCAGAACAGTGACTACAGCTCTTGAGGTGACTGGAGGATAAGACACGAACTAACAGCAGAATAGTGACTGCAGCTCTGGAGGTGACTGGAGGAGAAGACACGATGTAACAGCAGAATAGTGACTGCAGCTCTGGAGGTGACTGGAGGATAAGACACGATGTAACAGCAGAATAGTGAGTGCAGCTCTGGAGGTGACTGGAGGATAAGACATGAAGTAACAGCATAATAGTGAGTGCAGCTCTGGAGGTAACTGGAGGACAAGACATGATGTAACAGCAGAATATTGACTGCAGCTCTTGAGGTGACTGGAGGATAAGACACGATGTAATAGCAGAATAGTGACTGCAGCTCTGGAGGTGACTGGAGGATAAGATATGATGTAACAGCAGAATAGAGACTGCAGCTCTGGAGGTGACTGGAGGGTAAGACATGATGTAGCAGCAGAATAGAGAGTGCAGATCTGCAGGTGACTGGAGGATAAGACCTGATATAACAGCGGAATAGTTATCGCAGCTCTGGAGATGACTGGAGGATAAGACATGATGTAACAGCAGAATAGTGACTGCAGTTCTGGAGGTGACTGGAGGATAAGACCTGATGTATTAGCAGAATAGAAACTACAGCTCTGTGGGTGACTGGAGGATAAGACACGATGTAACAGCAGAATGGTGAGTGCAGCTCTGGAGGTGACTGGAGGATAAGAGCTGATGTAACATCAGAATAGTAACTGCAGCTCTGGAGGTGACTGGAGGATAAGACATAATATCACAGCAGAATGGTGAGTGCAGCTCTGTAGGTGGACTGGAGGATAAGACACGATGTAACAGTAGAATAGTGAGTGCAGCTCTGGAGGTGAGTGGAGGATAAGAGCTGATGTAACATCAGAATAGTGACTGCAGCTCTGGAGGTGACTGGAGGATAAGACACGATGTAACAGCAGAATAGTGACTGCAGCTCTGGAGGATAAGACCTGATGTAACACCAGAATAGTGACTGCAGCTCTGGAGGTGACTGGAAGATACCAGAGAGTTGTCAGCTCTCCTGTGTGGTGTAGTATATAGAGGATGTGTCAGCTCTCCTGTGTGGTGTAGTATATAGAGGATCTGTCCTGTGTGGTGTAGTATATAGAGGATCTGTCGGCTCTCCTGTGTGGTGTAGTATATAGTGGATCTGTCAGCTCTCCTGTGTGGTGTAGTATATAGAGGATCTGTCCTGTGTGGTGTAGTATATAGAGGATCTGTCAGCTCTCCTGTGTGGTGTAGTATATAGAGGATGTGTCAGCTCTCCTGTGGTTGTAGTATATAGAGGATCTGTCAGTCTCCTCATTGTGGTGTAGTATATAGAGGATCTGTCAGCTCTCCTGTGTGGTGTAGTATATAGAGGATCTGTCAGCTCTCCTGTGTGGTGTAGTATATAGAGGATCTGTCAGCTCTCCTGTGTGGTGTAGTATATAGAGGATCTGTCGGCTCTCCTGTGTGGTGTAGTATATAGAGGATCTGTCAGCTCTCCTGTGTGATGTAGTATATAGAGGATCTGTCGGCTCTCCCGTGTGGTGTAGTATATAGAGGATCTGTCCAGCTCTCCTGTGTGGTGTAGTATATAGAGGATCTATCGGCTCTCCCGTGTGGTGTAGTATATAGAGGATCTGTCAGCTCTCCTGTGTGGTGTAGTATATAGAGGATCTGACGGCTCTCCTGTGTGGTGTAGTATATAGAGGATCTGTCAGCTCTCCTGTGTGGTGTAGTATATAGAGGATCTGTCAGCTCTCCTGTGTAGTGTAGTATATAGAGGATCTGTCAGCTCTCCTGTGTGGTGTAGTATATAGAGGATGTGTCAGCTCTCCTGTGTGGTGTAGTATATAGAGGATCTCTCGGCTCTCCTGTGTGGTGTAGTATATGGATGAATCTGTCAGCTCTCCTGTGTGGTGTAGTATGTGGATCTGTCAGCTCTCCTGTGTGGTGTAGTATATAGAGGATCTGTCAGCTCTCCTGTGTGGTGTAGTATATAGAGGATCTGTCAGCTCTCCTGTGTCGTGTAGTATATAGAGGATCTGTCAGCTCTCCTGTGTGGTGTAGTATATAGAGGATGTGTCAGCTCTCCTGTGTGGTGTAGTATATAGAGGATCTGTCAGCTCTCCTGTGTAGTGTAGTATATAGAGGATCTGTCACCTCTCCTGTGTGGTGTAGTATATAGAGGATGTGTCAGCTCTCCTGTATTGTGTAGTATATAGAGGATCTGTCAGCTCTCCTGTATTGTGTAGTATATAGAGGATGTGTCAGCTCTCCTGTGTGGTGAAGTATATAGACGATCTGTCAGCTCTCCTGTATTGTGTAGTATATAGAGGATCTGTCAGCTCTCCTGTGTGGTCTAGTATATAGAGGATCTGTCAGCTCTCCTGTGTGGTGTAGTATATAGAGGATCTGTCAGCTCTCCTGTGTGGTGTAGTATATAGAGGATGTGTCAGCTCTCCTGTGTGGTGTAGTATATAGAGGATCTGTCAGCTCTTCTGTGTGGTGTAGTATATAGAGGATGTGTCAGCTTTCCTGTATTGTGTAGTATATAGAGGATCTGTCAGCTCTCCTGTATTGTGTAGTATATAGAGGATGTGTCAGCTCTCCTGTGTGGTGTAGTGTATAGAGGATCTGTCAGCTCTCCTGGGTGGTGTAGTATATAGAGGATCTGTCAGCTCTCCTGTGTGGTGTAGTATATAGAGGATCTGTCAGCTCTCCTGTGTGGTGTAGTATATAGTGGATCTGTCAGCTCTCCTGTATTGTGTAGTATATAGAGGATGTGTCAGCTCTCCTGTGTGGTGTAGTATATAGAGGATCTGTCGGCTCTCCTGTGTGGTGTAGTATATAGTGGATCTGTCAGCTCTCCTGTATTGTGTAGTATATAGAGGATCTGTCAGCTCTCCTGTGTGGTGTAGTGTATAGAGGATCTGTCAGCTTTCCTGTGTGGTGTAGTGTATAGAGGATCTGTCAGCTCTCCTGTGTGGTGTAGTATATAGAGGATCTGTCAGCTCTCCTGTGTGGTGTAGTATATAGAGGATATGTCAGCTCTCCTGTGTGATGTAGCATATAGAGGATCTGTCAGCTTTCCTGTGTGGTGTAGTATATAGAGGATCTGTCAGCTCTCCTGTGTGGTGTAGTGTATAGAGGATCTGTCAGCTCTCCTGTGTGGTGTAGTATATAGAGGATCTGTCAGCTCTCCTGTGTGGTGTAGTATATAGAGGATATGTCAGCTCTCCTGTGTGGTGTAGTATATAGAGGATCTGTCGGCTCTCCTGTGTGGTGTAGTATATAGAGGATCTGTCAGCTCTCCTGTGTGGTTTAGTATATAGAGGATCTGTCAGCTCTCCTGTGTGGTGTAGTATATAGAGGATCTGTCAGCTCTCCTGTGTGGTGTAGTATATAGATGATCTGTCGGCTCTCCTGTGTGGTGTAGTATATAGAGGATCTGTCAGCTCTCCTGTATTGTGTAGTATATAGAGGATGTGTCAGCTCTCCTGTGTGATGTAGTATATAGTGGATCTGTCAGCTCTCCTGTGTGGTTTAGTATATAGAGGATGTGTCAGCTCTCCTGTGTGGTGTAGTGTATAGAGGATGTGTCAGCTCTCCTGTGTGATGTAGTATATAGAGGATCTGTCAGCTCTCCTGTGTGGTGTAGTATATAGAGGATCTGTCAGCTCTCCTGTGTGATGTAGTATATAGAGGATTTGTCGGCTCTCCTGTGTGGTGTAGTATATAGAGGATCTGTCAGCTCTCCTGTGTGATGTAGTATATAGAGGATCTGTCAGCTCTCCTGTGTGGTGTAGTATATAGTGGATCTGTCAGCTCTCCTGTGTGGTGTAGTATATAGAGGATCTGTCAGCTCTCCTGTGTGGTGTAGTATATAGAGGATCTGTCAGCTCTCCTGTGTGGTGTAGTATATAGAGGATGTGTCAGCTCTCCTGTGTGGTGTAGTATATAGAGGATCTGTCAGCTCTCCTGTGTGGTGTAGTATATAGTGGATCTGTCAGCTCTCCTGTATTGTGTAGTATATAGAGGATGTGTCAGCTCTCCTGTGTGGTGTAGTATATAGAGGATCTGTCAGCTCTCCTGTGTGGTGTAGTATATAGTGGATCTGTCAGCTCTCCTGTGTGGTGTAGTATATAGAGGATCTGTCGGCTCTCCTGTGTGGTGTAGTATATAGAGGATGTGTCAGCTCTCCTGTGTGGTGTAGTATATAGAGGATCTGTCAGCTCTCCTGTGTGGTGTAGTATATAGAGGATGTGTCAGCTCTCCTGTGTGGTGTAGTATATAGAGGATCTGTCAGCTCTCCTGTGTGGTGTAGTATATAGTGGATCTGTCAGCTCTCCTGTGTGGTGTAGTATATAGTGGATCTGTCAGCTCTCCTGTATTGTGTAGTATATAGAGGATGTGTCAGCTCTCCTGTGTGGTGTAGTATATAGAGGATCTGTCAGCTCTCCTGTGTGGTGTAGTATATAGAGGATCTGTTAGCTCTCCTGTGTGGTGTAGTATATACAGGATCTGTCAGCTCTCCTGTGTGGTGTAGTATATAGAGGATCTGTCAGCTCTCCTGTGTGGTGTAGTATATAGAGGATCTGTCAGCTCTCCTGTGTGGTGTAGTATATAGAGGATCTGTCAGCTGTCCTGTGTGGTGTAGTATATAGAGGATCTGTCAGCTCTCCTGTGTGGTGTAGTATATAGAGGATCTGTCAGCTCTCCTGTGTGGTGTAGTATATAGAGGATCTGTCAGCTCTCCTGGGTGGTGTAGTATATAGAGGATCTGTCAGCTCTCCTGTGTGGTGTAGTATATAGAGGATCTGTCAGCTCTCCTGTGTGGTGTAGTATATAGAGGATCTGTCAGCTCTCCTGGGTGGTGTAGTATATAGAGGATCTGTCAGCTCTCCTGTGTGGTGTAGTATATAGAGGATCTGTCAGCTCTCCTGTGTGGTGTAGTATATAGAGGATCTGTTAGCTCTCCTGTGTGGTGTAGTATATAGAGGATCTGTCAGCTCTCCTGTGTGGTGTAGTATATAGAGGATCTGTTAGCTCTCCTGTGTGGTGTAGTATATAGAGGATATGTCAGCTCTCCTGTGTGGTGTAGTATATAGAGGATGTGTCAGCTCTCCTGTGTGGTGTAGTATATAGACGATCTGTCAGCTCTCCTGTGTGGTGTAGTATATAGAGGATCTGTCAGCTCTCCTGTGTGGTGTAGTATATAGAGGATCTGTCAGCTCTCCTGTGTGGTGTAGTATATAGTGGATCTGTCAGCTCTCCTGTATTGTGTAGTATATAGAGGATGTGTCAGCTCTCCTGTGTGGTGTAGTATATAGAGGATGTGTCAGCTCTCCTGTGTGGTGTAGTATATACAGGATCTGTCAGCTCTCCTGTGTGGTGTAGTATATAGAGGATGTGTCAGCTCTCCTGTATTGTGTAGTATATTTAGGATGTGTCAGCTCTCCTGTATTGTGTAGTATATAGAGGATCTGTCGGCTCTCCTGTGTGGTGTAGTGTATAGAGGATCTGTCAGCTCTCCTGGGTGGTGTAGTATATAGAGGATCTGTCAGCTCTCCTGTGTGGTGTAGTATATAGAGGATCTGTCAGCTCTCCTGTGTGGTGTAGTATATAGAGGATCTGTCAGCTCTCCTGTGTGGTGTAGTATATAGAGGATCTGTTAGCTCTCCTGTGTGGTGTAGTATATAGAGGATCTGTCAGCTCTCCTGTGTGGTGTAGTATATAGAGGATCTGTTAGCTCTCCTGTGTGGTGTAGTATATAGAGGATATGTCAGCTCTCCTGTGTGGTGTAGTATATAGAGGATGTGTCAGCTCTCCTGTGTGGTGTAGTATATAGACGATCTGTCAGCTCTCCTGTGTGGTGTAGTATATAGAGGATCTGTCAGCTCTCCTGTGTGGTGTAGTATATAGAGGATCTGTCAGCTCTCCTGTGTGGTGTAGTATATAGTGGATCTGTCAGCTCTCCTGTATTGTGTAGTATATAGAGGATGTGTCAGCTCTCCTGTGTGGTGTAGTATATAGAGGATGTGTCAGCTCTCCTGTGTGGTGTAGTATATAGAGGATCTGTCAGCTCTCCTGTGTGGTGTAGTATATAGAGGATGTGTCAGCTCTCCTGTATTGTGTAGTATATAGAGGATGTGTCAGCTCTCCTGTATTGTGTAGTATATAGAGGATCTGTCGGCTCTCCTGTGTGGTGTAGTGTATAGAGGATCTGTCAGCTCTCCTGGGTGGTGTAGTATATAGAGGATCTGTCAGCTCTCCTGTGTGGTGTAGTATATAGAGGATCTGTCAGCTCTCCTGTGTGGTGTAGTATATAGTGGATCTGTCAGCTCTCCTGTATTTTGTAGTATATAGAGGATGTGTCAGCTCTCCTGTGTGGTGTAGTATATAGAGAATCTGTCGGCTCTCCTGTGTGGTGTAGTATATAGTGGATCTGTCAGCTCTCCTGTATTGTGTAGTATATAGAGGATCTGTCAGCTCTCCTGTGTGATGTAGTATATTGAGGATCTGTCAGCTCTCCTATGTGATGTAGCATATAGAGGATCTGTCAGCTTTCCTGTGTGGTGTAGTGTATAGAGGATCTGTCAGCTCTCCTGTGTGGTGTAGTATATAGAGGATCTGTCAGCTCTCCTGTGTGGTGTAGTATATAGTGGATCTGTCAGCTCTCCTGTATTGTGTAGTATATAGAGGATGCGTCAGCTCTCCCGTGTGGTGTAGTATATAGAGGATCTGTCAGCTCTCCTGTATTGTGTAGTATATAGAGGATGTGTCAGCTCTCCTGTGTGGTGTAGTATATAGTGGATCTGTCAGCTCTCCTGTATTGTGTAGTATATGGAGGATCTGTCAGCTCTCCTGTGTGGTGTAGTATATAGAGGATCTGTCAGCTCTCCTGTGTGGTGTAGTATATAGAGGATGTGTCAGCTCTCCTGTGTGGTGTAGTATATAGTGGATCTGTCAGCTCTCCTGTATTGTGTAGTATATAGAGGATGTGTCAGCTCTCCTGTGTGGTGTAGTATATAGTGGATCTGTCAGCTCTCCTGTATTGTGTAGTATATGGAGGATCTGTCAGCTCTCCTGTGTGGTGTAGTATATAGAGGATCTGTCAGCTCTCCTGTGTGGTGTAGTATATAGAGGATCTGTCAGCTCTCCTGTGTGGTGTAGTATATAGAGGATCTGTCGGCTCTCCTATGTGGTGTAGTATATAGAGGATCTGTCAGCTCTCCTGTGTGGTGTAGTATATAGTGGATCTGTCAGCTCTCCTGTGTGGTGTAGTATATAGAGGATCTGTCGGCTCTCCTGTGTGGTGTAGTATATAGAGGATCTGTCAGCTCTCCTGTGTGGTGTAGTATATAGAGGATCTGTCGGCTCTCCTGTGTGGTGTAGTATATAGAGGATGTGTCAGCTCTCCTGTGTGGTGTAGTATATAGAGGATCTGTCAGCTCTCCTGTGTGGTGTAGTATATAGAGGATTTGTCAGCTCTCCTGTGTGGTGTAGTGTATAGAGGATCTGTCAGCTCTCCTGTGTGGTGTAGTATATAGAGGATCTGTCGGCTCTCCTGTGTGGTGTAGTATATAGAGGATCTGTCGGCTCTCCTGTGTGGTGTAGTATATAGAGGATCTGTCGGCTCTCCTGTGTGGTGTAGTATATAGAGGATCTGTCAGCTCTCCTGTATGGTGTAGTATGTAGAGGATCTCTCGGCTCTCCTGTGTGGTGTAGTATATAGTGGATCTGTCAGCTCTCCTGTGTGGTGTAGTATATAGAGGATCTGTCAGCTCTCCTGTGTGGTGTAGTATATAGAGGATGTGTCAGCTCTCCTGTGTGGTGTAGTATATAGAGGATCTGTCGGCTCTCCTGTGTGGTGTAGTATATAGTGGATCTGCCCGCTCTCCTGTGTGGTGTAGTATATAGAGGATCTGTCGGCTCTCCTGTGTGGTGTAGTATATAGAGGATGTGTCAGCTCTCCTGTGTGGTGTAGTATATAGAGGATCTGTCAGCTCTCCTGTGTGGTGTAGTATATAGAGGATCTGTCACCTCTCCTGTGTGGTGTAGTATATAGAGGATGTGTCAGCTCTCCTGTATTGTGTAGTATATAGAGGATCTGTCAGCTCTCCTGTATTGTGTAGTATATAGAGGATGTGTCAGCTCTCCTGTGTGGTGAAGTATATAGACGATCTGTCAGCTCTCCTGTATTGTGTAGTATATAGAGGATCTGTCAGCTCTCCTGTGTGGTCTAGTATATAGAGGATCTGTCAGCTCTCCTGTGTGGTGTAGTATATAGAGGATCTGTCAGCTCTCCTGTGTGGTGTAGTATATAGAGGATGTGTCAGCTCTCCTGTGTGGTGTAGTATATAGAGGATCTGTCAGCTCTTCTGTGTGGTGTAGTATATAGAGGATGTGTCAGCTTTCCTGTATTGTGTAGTATATAGAGGATCTGTCAGCTCTCCTGTATTGTGTAGTATATAGAGGATGTGTCAGCTCTCCTGTGTGGTGTAGTGTATAGAGGATCTGTCAGCTCTCCTGGGTGGTGTAGTATATAGAGGATCTGTCAGCTCTCCTGTGTGGTGTAGTATATAGAGGATCTGTCAGCTCTCCTGTGTGGTGTAGTATATAGTGGATCTGTCAGCTCTCCTGTATTGTGTAGTATATAGAGGATGTGTCAGCTCTCCTGTGTGGTGTAGTATATAGAGGATCTGTCGGCTCTCCTGTGTGGTGTAGTATATAGTGGATCTGTCAGCTCTCCTGTATTGTGTAGTATATAGAGGATCTGTCAGCTCTCCTGTGTGGTGTAGTGTATAGAGGATCTGTCAGCTTTCCTGTGTGGTGTAGTGTATAGAGGATCTGTCAGCTCTCCTGTGTGGTGTAGTATATAGAGGATCTGTCAGCTCTCCTGTGTGGTGTAGTATATAGAGGATATGTCAGCTCTCCTGTGTGATGTAGCATATAGAGGATCTGTCAGCTTTCCTGTGTGGTGTAGTGTATAGAGGATCTGTCAGCTCTCCTGTGTGGTGTAGTATATAGAGGATCTGTCAGCTCTCCTGTGTGGTGTAGTATATAGAGGACATGTCAGCTCTCCTGTGTGGTGTAGTATATAGAGGATCTGTCGGCTCTCCTGTGTGGTGTAGTATATAGAGGATCTGTCAGCTCTCCTGTGTGGTTTAGTATATAGAGGATCTGTCAGCTCTCCTGTGTGGTGTAGTATATAGAGGATCTGTCAGCTCTCCTGTGTGGTGTAGTATATAGATGATCTGTCGGCTCTCCTGTGTGGTGTAGTATATAGAGGATCTGTCAGCTCTCCTGTATTGTGTAGTATATAGAGGATGTGTCAGCTCTCCTGTGTGATGTAGTATATAGTGGATCTGTCAGCTCTCCTGTGTGGTTTAGTATATAGAGGATGTGTCAGCTCTCCTGTGTGGTGTAGTGTATAGAGGATGTGTCAGCTCTCCTGTGTGATGTAGTATATAGAGGATCTGTCAGCTCTCCTGTGTGGTGTAGTATATAGAGGATCTGTCAGCTCTCCTGTGTGATGTAGTATATAGAGGATTTGTCGGCTCTCCTGTGTGGTGTAGTATATAGAGGATCTGTCAGCTCTCCTGTGTGGTGTAGTATATAGTGGATCTGTCAGCTCTCCTGTATTGTGTAGTATATAGAGGATGTGTCAGCTCTCCTGTGTGGTGTAGTATATAGAGGATGTGTCAGCTCTCCTGTGTGGTGTAGTATATAGAGGATCTGTCAGCTCTCCTGTGTGGTGTAGTATATAGAGGATGTGTCAGCTCTCCTGTATTGTGTAGTATATAGAGGATGTGTCAGCTCTCCTGTATTGTGTAGTATATAGAGGATCTGTCGGCTCTCCTGTGTGGTGTAGTGTATAGAGGATCTGTCAGCTCTCCTGGGTGGTGTAGTATATAGAGGATCTGTCAGCTCTCCTGTGTGGTGTAGTATATAGAGGATCTGTCAGCTCTCCTGTGTGGTGTAGTATATAGTGGATCTGTCAGCTCTCCTGTATTTTGTAGTATATAGAGGATGTGTCAGCTCTCCTGTGTGGTGTAGTATATAGAGAATCTGTCGGCTCTCCTGTGTGGTGTAGTATATAGTGGATCTGTCAGCTCTCCTGTATTGTGTAGTATATAGAGGATCTGTCAGCTCTCCTGTGTGATGTAGTATATTGAGGATCTGTCAGCTCTCCTATGTGATGTAGCATATAGAGGATCTGTCAGCTTTCCTGTGTGGTGTAGTGTATAGAGGATCTGTCAGCTCTCCTGTGTGGTGTAGTATATAGAGGATCTGTCAGCTCTCCTGTGTGGTGTAGTATATAGTGGATCTGTCAGCTCTCCTGTATTGTGTAGTATATAGAGGATGCGTCAGCTCTCCCGTGTGGTGTAGTATATAGAGGATCTGTCAGCTCTCCTGTATTGTGTAGTATATAGAGGATGTGTCAGCTCTCCTGTGTGGTGTAGTATATAGTGGATCTGTCAGCTCTCCTGTATTGTGTAGTATATGGAGGATCTGTCAGCTCTCCTGTGTGGTGTAGTATATAGAGGATCTGTCAGCTCTCCTGTGTGGTGTAGTATATAGAGGATGTGTCAGCTCTCCTGTGTGGTGTAGTATATAGTGGATCTGTCAGCTCTCCTGTATTGTGTAGTATATAGAGGATGTGTCAGCTCTCCTGTGTGGTGTAGTATATAGTGGATCTGTCAGCTCTCCTGTATTGTGTAGTATATGGAGGATCTGTCAGCTCTCCTGTGTGGTGTAGTATATAGAGGATCTGTCAGCTCTCCTGTGTGGTGTAGTATATAGAGGATCTGTCAGCTCTCCTGTGTGGTGTAGTATATAGAGGATCTGTCGGCTCTCCTATGTGGTGTAGTATATAGAGGATCTGTCAGCTCTCCTGTGTGGTGTAGTATATAGTGGATCTGTCAGCTCTCCTGTGTGGTGTAGTATATAGAGGATCTGTCGGCTCTCCTGTGTGGTGTAGTATATAGAGGATCTGTCAGCTCTCCTGTGTGGTGTAGTATATAGAGGATCTGTCGGCTCTCCTGTGTGGTGTAGTATATAGAGGATGTGTCAGCTCTCCTGTGTGGTGTAGTATATAGAGGATCTGTCAGCTCTCCTGTGTGGTGTAGTATATAGAGGATTTGTCAGCTCTCCTGTGTGGTGTAGTGTATAGAGGATCTGTCAGCTCTCCTGTGTGGTGTAGTATATAGAGGATCTGTCGGCTCTCCTGTGTGGTGTAGTATATAGAGGATCTGTCGGCTCTCCTGTGTGGTGTAGTATATAGAGGATCTGTCGGCTCTCCTGTGTGGTGTAGTATATAGAGGATCTGTCAGCTCTCCTGTATGGTGTAGTATGTAGAGGATCTCTCGGCTCTCCTGTGTGGTGTAGTATATAGTGGATCTGTCAGCTCTCCTGTGTGGTGTAGTATATAGAGGATCTGTCAGCTCTCCTGTGTGGTGTAGTATATAGAGGATGTGTCAGCTCTCCTGTGTGGTGTAGTATATAGAGGATCTGTCGGCTCTCCTGTGTGGTGTAGTATATAGTGGATCTGCCCGCTCTCCTGTGTGGTGTAGTATATAGAGGATCTGTCGGCTCTCCTGTGTGGTGTAGTATATAGAGGATGTGTCAGCTCTCCTGTGTGGTGTAGTATATAGAGGATCTGTCAGCTCTCCTGTGTGGTGTAGTATATAGAGGATCTGTCACCTCTCCTGTGTGGTGTAGTATATAGAGGATGTGTCAGCTCTCCTGTATTGTGTAGTATATAGAGGATCTGTCAGCTCTCCTGTATTGTGTAGTATATAGAGGATGTGTCAGCTCTCCTGTGTGGTGAAGTATATAGACGATCTGTCAGCTCTCCTGTATTGTGTAGTATATAGAGGATCTGTCAGCTCTCCTGTGTGGTCTAGTATATAGAGGATCTGTCAGCTCTCCTGTGTGGTGTAGTATATAGAGGATCTGTCAGCTCTCCTGTGTGGTGTAGTATATAGAGGATGTGTCAGCTCTCCTGTGTGGTGTAGTATATAGAGGATCTGTCAGCTCTTCTGTGTGGTGTAGTATATAGAGGATGTGTCAGCTTTCCTGTATTGTGTAGTATATAGAGGATCTGTCAGCTCTCCTGTATTGTGTAGTATATAGAGGATGTGTCAGCTCTCCTGTGTGGTGTAGTGTATAGAGGATCTGTCAGCTCTCCTGGGTGGTGTAGTATATAGAGGATCTGTCAGCTCTCCTGTGTGGTGTAGTATATAGAGGATCTGTCAGCTCTCCTGTGTGGTGTAGTATATAGTGGATCTGTCAGCTCTCCTGTATTGTGTAGTATATAGAGGATGTGTCAGCTCTCCTGTGTGGTGTAGTATATAGAGGATCTGTCGGCTCTCCTGTGTGGTGTAGTATATAGTGGATCTGTCAGCTCTCCTGTATTGTGTAGTATATAGAGGATCTGTCAGCTCTCCTGTGTGGTGTAGTGTATAGAGGATCTGTCAGCTTTCCTGTGTGGTGTAGTGTATAGAGGATCTGTCAGCTCTCCTGTGTGGTGTAGTATATAGAGGATCTGTCAGCTCTCCTGTGTGGTGTAGTATATAGAGGATATGTCAGCTCTCCTGTGTGATGTAGCATATAGAGGATCTGTCAGCTTTCCTGTGTGGTGTAGTGTATAGAGGATCTGTCAGCTCTCCTGTGTGGTGTAGTATATAGAGGATCTGTCAGCTCTCCTGTGTGGTGTAGTATATAGAGGACATGTCAGCTCTCCTGTGTGGTGTAGTATATAGAGGATCTGTCGGCTCTCCTGTGTGGTGTAGTATATAGAGGATCTGTCAGCTCTCCTGTGTGGTTTAGTATATAGAGGATCTGTCAGCTCTCCTGTGTGGTGTAGTATATAGAGGATCTGTCAGCTCTCCTGTGTGGTGTAGTATATAGATGATCTGTCGGCTCTCCTGTGTGGTGTAGTATATAGAGGATCTGTCAGCTCTCCTGTATTGTGTAGTATATAGAGGATGTGTCAGCTCTCCTGTGTGATGTAGTATATAGTGGATCTGTCAGCTCTCCTGTGTGGTTTAGTATATAGAGGATGTGTCAGCTCTCCTGTGTGGTGTAGTGTATAGAGGATGTGTCAGCTCTCCTGTGTGATGTAGTATATAGAGGATCTGTCAGCTCTCCTGTGTGGTGTAGTATATAGAGGATCTGTCAGCTCTCCTGTGTGATGTAGTATATAGAGGATTTGTCGGCTCTCCTGTGTGGTGTAGTATATAGAGGATCTGTCAGCTCTCCTGTGTGATGTAGTATATAGAGGATCTGTCAGCTCTCCTGTGTGGTGTAGTATATAGTGGATCTGTCAGCTCTCCTGTGTGGTGTAGTATATAGAGGATCTGTCAGCTCTCCTGTGTGGTGTAGTATATAGAGGATCTGTCAGCTCTCCTGTGTGGTGTAGTATATAGAGGATGTGTCAGCTCTCCTGTGTGGTGTAGTATATAGAGGATCTGTCAGCTCTCCTGTGTGGTGTAGTATATAGTGGATCTGTCAGCTCTCCTGTATTGTGTAGTATATAGAGGATGTGTCAGCTCTCCTGTGTGGTGTAGTATATAGAGGATCTGTCAGCTCTCCTGTGTGGTGTAGTATATAGAGGATGTGTCAGCTCTCCTGTGTGGTGTAGTATATAGAGGATCTGTCGGCTCTCCTGTGTGGTGTAGTATATAGAGGATCTGTCGGCTCTCCTGTGTGGTGTAGTATATAGTGGATCTGTCAGCTCTCCTGTGTGGTGTAGTATATAGTGGATCTGTCAGCTCTCCTGTATTGTGTAGTATATAGAGGATGTGTCAGCTCTCCTGTGTGATGTAGTATATAGAGGATTTGTCGGCTCTCCTGTGTGGTGTAGTATATAGAGGATTTGTCGGCTCTCCTGTGTGGTGTAGTATATAGAGGATTTGTCGGCTCTCCTGTGTGGTGTAGTATATAGAGGATCTGTCAGCTCTCCTGTGTGGTGTAGTATATAGTGGATCTGTCAGCTCTCCTGTATTGTGTAGTATATAGAGGATGTGTCAGCTCTCCTGTGTGGTGTAGTATATAGAGGATCTGTCAGCTCTCCTTTGTGGTGTAGTATATAGAGGATCTGTTAGCTCTCCTGTGTGGTGTAGTATATAGAGGATCTGTCAGCTCTCCTGTGTGGTGTAGTATATAGAGGATCTGTCAGCTCTCCTGTGTGGTGTAGTATATAGAGGATCTGTCAGCTCTCCTGTGTGGTGTAGTATATAGAGGATCTGTCAGCTGTCCTGTGTGGTGTAGTATATAGAGGATCTGTCAGCTCTCCTGTGTGGTGTAGTATATAGAGGATCTGTCAGCTCTCCTGTGTGGTGTAGTATATAGAGGATCTGTCAGCTCTCCTGGGTGGTGTAGTATATAGAGGATCTGTCAGCTCTCCTGTGTGGTGTAGTATATAGAGGATCTGTCAGCTCTCCTGTGTGGTGTAGTATATAGAGGATCTGTTAGCTCTCCTGTGTGGTGTAGTATATAGAGGATCTGTCAGCTCTCCTGTGTGGTGTAGTATATAGAGGATCTGTTAGCTCTCCTGTGTGGTGTAGTATATAGAGGATGTGTCAGCTCTCCTGTGTGGTGTAGTATATAGAGGATGTGTCAGCTCTCCTGTGTGGTGTAGTATATAGACGATCTGTCAGCTCTCCTGTGTGGTGTAGTATATAGAGGATCTGTCAGCTCTCCTGTGTGGTGTAGTATATAGAGGATCTGTCAGCTCTCCTGTGTGGTGTAGTATATAGAGGATGTGTCAGCTCTCCTGTGTGGTGTAGTATATAGAGGATCTGTCAGCTCTCCTGTGTGGTGTAGTATATAGAGGATCTGTCAGCTCTCCTGTGTGGTGTAGTATATAGAGGATGTGTCAGCTCTCCTGTATTGTGTAGTATATAGAGGATGTGTCAGCTCTCCTGTATTGTGTAGTATATAGAGGATCTGTCGGCTCTCCTGTGTGGTGTAGTGTATAGAGGATCTGTCAGCTCTCCTGGGTGGTGTAGTATATAGAGGATCTGTCAGCTCTCCTGTGTGGTGTAGTATATAGAGGATCTGTCAGCTCTCCTGTGTGGTGTAGTATATAGTGGATCTGTCAGCTCTCCTGTATTGTGTAGTATATAGAGGATGTGTCAGCTCTCCTGTGTGGTGTAGTATATAGAGGATCTGTCGGCTCTCCTGTGTGGTGTAGTATATAGTGGATCTGTCAGCTCTCCTGTATTGTGTAGTATATAGAGGATCTGTCAGCTCTCCTGTGTGATGTAGTATATTGAGGATCTGTCAGCTCTCCTATGTGATGTAGCATATAGAGGATCTGTCAGCTTTCCTGTGTGGTGTAGTGTATAGAGGATCTGTCAGCTCTCCTGTGTGGTGTAGTATATAGAGGATCTGTCAGCTCTCCTGTGTGGTGTAGTATATAGTGGATCTGTCAGCTCTCCTGTATTGTGTAGTATATAGAGGATGCGTCAGCTCTCCCGTGTGGTGTAGTATATAGAGGATCTGTCAGCTCTCCTGTATTGTGTAGTATATAGAGGATGTGTCAGCTCTCCTGTGTGGTGTAGTATATAGTGGATCTGTCAGCTCTCCTGTATTGTGTAGTATATGGAGGATCTGTCAGCTCTCCTGTGTGGTGTAGTATATAGAGGATCTGTCAGCTCTCCTGTGTGGTGTAGTATATAGAGGATGTGTCAGCTCTCCTGTGTGGTGTAGTATATAGTGGATCTGTCAGCTCTCCTGTATTGTGTAGTATATAGAGGATGTGTCAGCTCTCCTGTGTGGTGTAGTATATAGTGGATCTGTCAGCTCTCCTGTATTGTGTAGTATATGGAGGATCTGTCAGCTCTCCTGTGTGGTGTAGTATATAGAGGATCTGTCAGCTCTCCTGTGTGGTGTTGTATATAGAGGATCTGTCAGCTCTCCTGTGTGGTGTAGTATATAGAGGATCTGTCGGCTCTCCTATGTGGTGTAGTATATAGAGGATCTGTCAGCTCTCCTGTGTGGTGTAGTATATAGTGGATCTGTCAGCTCTCCTGTGTGGTGTAGTATATAGAGGATCTGTCGGCTCTCCTGTGTGGTGTAGTATATAGAGGATCTGTCAGCTCTCCTGTGTGGTGTAGTATATAGAGGATCTGTCGGCTCTCCTGTGTGGTGTAGTATATAGAGGATGTGTCAGCTCTCCTGTGTGGTGTAGTATATAGAGGATCTGTCAGCTCTCCTGTGTGGTGTAGTATATAGAGGATTTGTCAGCTCTCCTGTGTGGTGTAGTGTATAGAGGATCTGTCAGCTCTCCTGTGTGGTGTAGTATATAGAGGATCTGTCAGCTCTCCTGTGTGGTGTAGTATATAGAGGATATGTCAGCTCTCCTGTGTGATGTAGCATATAGAGGATCTGTCAGCTTTCCTGTGTGGTGTAGTGTATAGAGGATCTGTCAGCTCTCCTGTGTGGTGTAGTATATAGAGGATCTGTCAGCTCTCCTGTGTGGTGTAGTATATAGAGGATATGTCAGCTCTCCTGTGTGGTGTAGTATATAGAGGATCTGTCGGCTCTCCTGTGTGGTGTAGTATATAGAGGATCTGTCAGCTCTCCTGTGTGGTTTAGTATATAGAGGATCTGTCAGCTCTCCTGTGTGGTGTAGTATATAGAGGATCTGTCAGCTCTCCTGTGTGGTGTAGTATATAGATGATCTGTCGGCTCTCCTGTGTGGTGTAGTATATAGAGGATCTGTCAGCTCTCCTGTATTGTGTAGTATATAGAGGATGTGTCAGCTCTCCTGTGTGATGTAGTATATAGTGGATCTGTCAGCTCTCCTGTGTGGTTTAGTATATAGAGGATGTGTCAGCTCTCCTGTGTGGTGTAGTGTATAGAGGATGTGTCAGCTCTCCTGTGTGATGTAGTATATAGAGGATCTGTCAGCTCTCCTGTGTGGTGTAGTATATAGAGGATCTGTCAGCTCTCCTGTGTGATGTAGTATATAGAGGATTTGTCGGCTCTCCTGTGTGGTGTAGTATATAGAGGATCTGTCAGCTCTCCTGTGTGATGTAGTATATAGAGGATCTGTCAGCTCTCCTGTGTGGTGTAGTATATAGTGGATCTGTCAGCTCTCCTGTGTGGTGTAGTATATAGAGGATCTGTCAGCTCTCCTGTGTGGTGTAGTATATAGAGGATCTGTCAGCTCTCCTGTGTGGTGTAGTATATAGAGGATGTGTCAGCTCTCCTGTGTGGTGTAGTATATAGAGGATCTGTCAGCTCTCCTGTGTGGTGTAGTATATAGTGGATCTGTCAGCTCTCCTGTATTGTGTAGTATATAGAGGATGTGTCAGCTCTCCTGTGTGGTGTAGTATATAGAGGATCTGTCAGCTCTCCTGTGTGGTGTAGTATATAGAGGATGTGTCAGCTCTCCTGTGTGGTGTAGTATATAGAGGATCTGTCGGCTCTCCTGTGTGGTGTAGTATATAGAGGATCTGTCGGCTCTCCTGTGTGGTGTAGTATATAGTGGATCTGTCAGCTCTCCTGTGTGGTGTAGTATATAGTGGATCTGTCAGCTCTCCTGTATTGTGTAGTATATAGAGGATGTGTCAGCTCTCCTGTGTGATGTAGTATATAGAGGATTTGTCGGCTCTCCTGTGTGGTGTAGTATATAGAGGATTTGTCGGCTCTCCTGTGTGGTGTAGTATATAGAGGATTTGTCGGCTCTCCTGTGTGGTGTAGTATATAGAGGATCTGTCAGCTCTCCTGTGTGGTGTAGTATATAGTGGATCTGTCAGCTCTCCTGTATTGTGTAGTATATAGAGGATGTGTCAGCTCTCCTGTGTGGTGTAGTATATAGAGGATCTGTCAGCTCTCCTTTGTGGTGTAGTATATAGAGGATCTGTTAGCTCTCCTGTGTGGTGTAGTATATAGAGGATCTGTCAGCTCTCCTGTGTGGTGTAGTATATAGAGGATCTGTCAGCTCTCCTGTGTGGTGTAGTATATAGAGGATCTGTCAGCTCTCCTGTGTGGTGTAGTATATAGAGGATCTGTCAGCTGTCCTGTGTGGTGTAGTATATAGAGGATCTGTCAGCTCTCCTGTGTGGTGTAGTATATAGAGGATCTGTCAGCTCTCCTGTGTGGTGTAGTATATAGAGGATCTGTCAGCTCTCCTGGGTGGTGTAGTATATAGAGGATCTGTCAGCTCTCCTGTGTGGTGTAGTATATAGAGGATCTGTCAGCTCTCCTGTGTGGTGTAGTATATAGAGGATCTGTTAGCTCTCCTGTGTGGTGTAGTATATAGAGGATCTGTCAGCTCTCCTGTGTGGTGTAGTATATAGAGGATCTGTTAGCTCTCCTGTGTGGTGTAGTATATAGAGGATGTGTCAGCTCTCCTGTGTGGTGTAGTATATAGAGGATGTGTCAGCTCTCCTGTGTGGTGTAGTATATAGACGATCTGTCAGCTCTCCTGTGTGGTGTAGTATATAGAGGATCTGTCAGCTCTCCTGTGTGGTGTAGTATATAGAGGATCTGTCAGCTCTCCTGTGTGGTGTAGTATATAGAGGATGTGTCAGCTCTCCTGTGTGGTGTAGTATATAGAGGATCTGTCAGCTCTCCTGTGTGGTGTAGTATATAGAGGATCTGTCAGCTCTCCTGTGTGGTGTAGTATATAGAGGATGTGTCAGCTCTCCTGTATTGTGTAGTATATAGAGGATGTGTCAGCTCTCCTGTATTGTGTAGTATATAGAGGATCTGTCGGCTCTCCTGTGTGGTGTAGTGTATAGAGGATCTGTCAGCTCTCCTGGGTGGTGTAGTATATAGAGGATCTGTCAGCTCTCCTGTGTGGTGTAGTATATAGAGGATCTGTCAGCTCTCCTGTGTGGTGTAGTATATAGTGGATCTGTCAGCTCTCCTGTATTGTGTAGTATATAGAGGATGTGTCAGCTCTCCTGTGTGGTGTAGTATATAGAGGATCTGTCGGCTCTCCTGTGTGGTGTAGTATATAGTGGATCTGTCAGCTCTCCTGTATTGTGTAGTATATAGAGGATCTGTCAGCTCTCCTGTGTGATGTAGTATATTGAGGATCTGTCAGCTCTCCTATGTGATGTAGCATATAGAGGATCTGTCAGCTTTCCTGTGTGGTGTAGTGTATAGAGGATCTGTCAGCTCTCCTGTGTGGTGTAGTATATAGAGGATCTGTCAGCTCTCCTGTGTGGTGTAGTATATAGTGGATCTGTCAGCTCTCCTGTATTGTGTAGTATATAGAGGATGCGTCAGCTCTCCCGTGTGGTGTAGTATATAGAGGATCTGTCAGCTCTCCTGTATTGTGTAGTATATAGAGGATGTGTCAGCTCTCCTGTGTGGTGTAGTATATAGTGGATCTGTCAGCTCTCCTGTATTGTGTAGTATATGGAGGATCTGTCAGCTCTCCTGTGTGGTGTAGTATATAGAGGATCTGTCAGCTCTCCTGTGTGGTGTAGTATATAGAGGATGTGTCAGCTCTCCTGTGTGGTGTAGTATATAGTGGATCTGTCAGCTCTCCTGTATTGTGTAGTATATAGAGGATGTGTCAGCTCTCCTGTGTGGTGTAGTATATAGTGGATCTGTCAGCTCTCCTGTATTGTGTAGTATATGGAGGATCTGTCAGCTCTCCTGTGTGGTGTAGTATATAGAGGATCTGTCAGCTCTCCTGTGTGGTGTTGTATATAGAGGATCTGTCAGCTCTCCTGTGTGGTGTAGTATATAGAGGATCTGTCGGCTCTCCTATGTGGTGTAGTATATAGAGGATCTGTCAGCTCTCCTGTGTGGTGTAGTATATAGTGGATCTGTCAGCTCTCCTGTGTGGTGTAGTATATAGAGGATCTGTCGGCTCTCCTGTGTGGTGTAGTATATAGAGGATCTGTCAGCTCTCCTGTGTGGTGTAGTATATAGAGGATCTGTCGGCTCTCCTGTGTGGTGTAGTATATAGAGGATGTGTCAGCTCTCCTGTGTGGTGTAGTATATAGAGGATCTGTCAGCTCTCCTGTGTGGTGTAGTATATAGAGGATTTGTCAGCTCTCCTGTGTGGTGTAGTGTATAGAGGATCTGTCAGCTCTCCTGTGTGGTGTAGTATATAGAGGATCTGTCGGCTCTCCTGTGTGGTGTAGTATATAGAGGATCTGTCGGCTCTCCTGTGTGGTGTAGTATATAGAGGATCTGTCAGCTCTCCTGTGTGGTGTAGTATATAGAGGATGTGTCAGCTCTCCTGTGTGGTGTAGTACATAGAGGATCTGTCGGCTCTCCTGTGTGGTGTAGTATATAGTGGATCTGCCCGCTCTCCTGTGTGGTGTAGTATATAGAGGATCTGTCAGCTCTCCTGTGTGATGTAGTATATAGAGGATCTGTCAGCTCTCCTGTGTGGTGTAGTATATAGAGGATGTGTCAGCTCTCCTGTGTGGTGTAGTATATAGAGGATCTGTCAGCTCTCCTGTATTGTGTAGTATATAGAGGATGTGTCAGCTCTCCTGTATGGTGTAGTATATAGAGGATCTGTCCTGTGTGGTGTAGTATATAGAGGATCTGTCAGCTCTCCTGTATTGTGTAGTATACAGATGATCTGTCAGCTCTCCTGTGTGGTGTAGTATATAGAGGATCTGTCAGCTCTCCTGTGTGGTGTAGTATATAGAGGATCTGGCAGCTCTCCTATGTGGTGTAGTGTGTAGAGGATCTGTCAGCTCTCCTGTGTGGTGTAGTATATAGAGGATCTGTCAGCTGTCCTGTGTGGTGTAGTATATAGAGGATCTGTCAGCTCTCCTGTGTGGTGTAGTATATAGAGGATCTGTCAGCTCTCCTGTGTGGTGTAGTATATAGAGGATGTGTCAGCTCTCCTGTGTGGTGTAGTATATAGAGGATGTGTCAGCTCTCCTGTGTGGTGTAGTATATAGAGGATCTGTCAGCTCTCCTGTGTGGTGTAGTATATAGTGGATCTGTCGGCTCTCCTGTGTGGTGTAGTATATAGAGGATCTGTCAGCTCTCCTGTGTGGTGTAGTATATAGAGGATCTGTCAGCTCTCCTGTGTGGTGTAGTATATAGTGGATCTGTCGGCTCTCCTGTGTGGTGTAGTATATAGAGGATGTGTCAGCTCTCCTGTGTGGTGTAGTATATAGAGGATCTGTCAGCTCTCCTGTGTGGTGTAGTATATAGTGGATCTGTCGGCTCTCCTGTGTGGTGTAGTATATAGAGGATCTGTCAGCTGTCCTGTGTGGTGTAGTACATAGAGGATCTGTCAGCTCTCCTGTGTGGTGTAGTATATAGAGGATCTGTCAGCTCTCCTGTGTGGTGTAGTATATAGTGGATCTGTCGGCTCTCCTGTGTGCTGTAATATATAGAGGATCTGTCAGCTCTCCTGTGTGGTGTAGTATATAGAGGATGTGTCAGCTCTCCTGTGTGGTGTAGTATATAGAGGATCTGTCAGCTCTCCTGTGTGGTGTAGTATATAGAGGATGTGTCAGCTCTCCTGTGTGGTGTAGTATATAGAGGATCTGTCAGCTCTCCTGTGTGGTGTAGTATATAGTGGATCTGTCGGCTCTCCTGTGTGGTGTAGTATATAGAGGATCTGTCAGCTCTCCTGTGTGGTGTAGTATATAGAGAATGTGTCAGCTCTCCTGTGTGGTGTAGTATATAGAGGATCTGTCAGCTCTCCTGTGTGGTGTAGTATATAGTGGATCTGTCGGCTCTCCTGTGTGGTGTAGTATATAGAGGATCTGTCAGCTCTCCTGTGTGGTGCAGTATATAGAGGATGTGTCAGCTCTCCTGTATGGTGTAGTATATAGAGGATGTGTCAGCTCTCCTGTATGGTGTAGTATATAGAGGATCTGTCCTGTGTGGTGTAGTATATAGAGGATCTGTCAGCTCTCCTGTATTGTGTAGTATATAGAGGATGTGTCAGCTCTCCTGTATGGTGTAGTATATAGAGGATCTGTCCTGTGTGGTGTAGTATATAGAGGATCTGTCAGCTCTCCTGTGTGGTGTAGTATATAGAGGATGTGTCAGCTCTCCTGTGTAGTGTAGTATATAGAGGATCTGTCAGCTCTCCTGTGTGGTGTAGTGTATAGAGGATCTGTCAGCTCTCCTGTGTGGTGTAGTATATAGTGGATCTGTCAGCTCTCCTGTGTGGTGTAGTATATAGAGGATGTGTCAGCTCTCCTGTGTGGTGTAGTATATAGAGGATGTGTCAGCTCTCCTGTGTGGTGTAGTATATAGAGGATCTGTCCTGTGTGGTGTAGTATATAGAGGATCTGTCCTGTGTGGTGTAGTATATAGAGGATCTGTCAGCTCTCCTGTATTGTGTAGTATATAGAGGATCTGTCAGCTCTCCTGTGTGGTGTAGTATATAGAGGATCTGTCGGCTCTCCTGTGTGGTGTAGTATATAGAGGATCTGTCGGCTCTCCTGTGTGGTGTAGTATATAGAGGATGTGTCGGCTCTCCTGTATTGTGTAGTATATAGAGGATCTGTCAGCTCTCCTGTATTGTGTAGTATATAGAGGATGTGTCAGCTCTCCTGTGTGGTGTAGTATATAGAGGATGTGTCAGCTCTCCTGTGTGGTGTAGTATATAGTGGATCTGTCAGCTCTCCTGTGTGGTGTAGTATATAGTGGATCTGTCAGCTCTCCTGTGTGATGTAGTATATAGAGGATCTGTCAGCTCTCCTGTGTGGTGTAGTATATAGAGGATCTGTCAGCTCTCCTGTGTGGTGTAGTATATAGTGGATCTGTCGGCTCTCCTGTGTGGTGTAGTATATAGAGGATGTGTCGGCTCTCCTGTGTGGTGTAGTATATAGAGGATCTGTCAGCTCTCCTGTGTGGTGTAGTATATAGAGGATCTGTCAGCTCTCCTGTGTGGTGTAGTATATAGTGGATCTGTCAGCTCTCCTGTGTGGTGTAGTATATAGAGGATGTGTCAGCTCTCCTGTGTGGTGTAGTATATAGAGGATCTGTCGGCTCTCCTGTGTGGTGTAGTATATAGAGGATCTGTCCTGTGTGGTGTAGTATGTAGAGGATCTGTCAGCTCTCCTGTGTGGTGTAGTATATAGAGGATGTGTCAGCTCTCCTGTGTGGTGTAGTATATAGAGGATCTGTCAGCTCTCCTGTGTGGTGTAGTATATAGAGGATCTGTCAGCTCTCCTGTATTGTGTAGTATATAGAGGATCTGTCAGCTCTCCTGTGTGGTGTAGTATATAGAGGATCTGTCGGCTCTCCTGTGTGGTGTAGTATGACTCGCCCAGGGGGAATATGGGTGACTCGGTACCCGGGCCTTTACCTTCTTCGGATGTCACGGGCCCGTACCCTGGGGTCACTCTTTAAAAAAAAAGGGTTTGTTAACAGTTTTGTCTCGTGACGCCACCTGTGGTTTCCGGTAATGAGTACCGGCGCTGCTGCAGACCTCTGAAGCAGATGTTAGGGCAGCTGGGTTGGCATGGCTCTCCACAGGCAGAGCACAGCTCCAGGGCAGTGTAGATGCAGATGGTGATGCTGGGCGTTGTAGTGCAGGAGCGATAGCGTTGTAGAAATAACTGACAGAAACAATGGGGTGCAGTCATCCGAGTTTACTCACAGTTCTTTAGCTTCCTCAGGTGCACTGTACAGGTGTCAGCCTCCCATGTCGCGCTGCGTTTACCAGGCAGGGGCTCAGCACTCTCCCACGTACTTCAAGAGCACTTAACGGGACCCCCTTTCTGTATGTTCCTTTCTTAGCTGACTTCCCGCGGTGGGTCTTCTCCCTCCTGCCATGCGCCCCGCCACACAAAGTGCCGATCTGTTACCTTGAGATCCCTCTGGGCAACTTGAAGTTCCCGGACCTTGCTTGGTGCCCTTCACGGCGGCTTAGGTGAGGTTGTGGCAACTGCACAATGAAAGTTTTCCAGCCGAGACCTGAAGTAACTCGGCTAGTCCAGGGACCGGTTCCCTTCTTGCAGCCTGATCCCTCTGACACCTGGCAGATTCGGGCGTACGGGTGCCGTCCTGCACTCACCGTACCCCCTGGGATCCCTTAAGTTACTGGAGCCTTCCTCCCTAGCTCCCACTCCTCTCTCCTTCTTGGGCATGACAGGCCGAGCCTGCCTGCCGAGCAGAGCTCCTGCAGAGCCCCTGCTCCTCTCACTTCTCCTCACTGAATCCACCCCTACACATGGTGATGTGACGCTCTCAGCCCTGCCCTGGGAAGATGGGGGTACTCGGAGTCGGGTCAGATGTTGAGAACGGGGGTGCAGTCGTGGCCTGGACCCGTTCCTTGCCCAGGGCCGTCACATTGAAAATAATGCTAGGGCTTTCCGGGTTGAGTGGTAATTGTCGACTACGCCACCTGTGGTGTCTGGTGATGCGCCACCAGCGCAACTACAGTCCGCTGAGGCCTGGAGTCATGGCGGCTAAAGTTCTCGCCGCTCCCTACAGGCGGAGCGCGGCCTCAGGGCCGGTAAAGCAGGATAAAGGGGGGGTAGTAGTGCGGCAGTAGGGACGCGGCGTCGCACGGAATGGCGCGTAATGAACAGTCCGGAGGGCATAGGGATGAATTTCCAAGGCTTTACTCACATTAGAGATGTCAGAAGGAAGGCGACTCCCTGCTCCCCACGGAGTCCTGCGGTCACCAGGGACCGGGGTCCGACAACCTCCGAGCAAGTCCAGCATTCAATCGGGACCCCGCACCTGAGTGTTCCTGAACTACAGACCATATCCTCTCCTGTCTGTGTGTGTGTAGATAGGCCGGATCTCCCTCTGAACTCCTCTCAGATCAAGGGCACGGGTGGCAGCTCTGCTCCTTCCGATACCCGATGGGATCCTCTGGGCCTACCGGGCTTTACCAACCAGGACATGGAGTAGCAAGGTCGGGTGTCGGGGGCCGGTACCCCTCTTGCAGCTGGACTCCCTCTGAATATATCAGGTGGTGAGGACAGGTGGCGTACACTGCTCCGTCTGCATCCTCCCCGGGATCCATTTGCTGTGGAGCTACACTCTTTAGCTCCGGGCCTTCTTGGTCGTGGTCCTTGACCGGGTTGAGACATTCCTCGTCTGCAACCTGCCCCTCGTTCCAAGGCTGGGGTATGAGGGCTGTGTCTCCATCCACTGTAGGTTCACACAGGATCCACGTTCAGGGTGGGAGATCACAATACCTCACAGTAATTAACAGCACAAAGACCAAAACCAAAGATGGCTTTTTATTAAATATGAAATTTAAAGTGTCACTAAATTGTAAGTCCTCCACCCTCACCCACTAACTGGTTCCCCTCACTCTTGGTTCCCCAGTCTCCCTGTAACCAGGAGGGCAGCACTTGGTGCATACTAGCCCCCTCTGGTGGAGAAATGTGGTGTTGGATGCAAAGGTTGGGTCCCGACCATCACGCTGTTCTTACCTCGGAGGAGGAACACTACACTCCATTACAGAAGTGCAGCATCCCTGTGGGGGTCGAATCTTCAGGGGCGCCACAGTTCTACAGTGGGATGTGCTACATAATGAAGTTTCTCTTAAGGGGCACTTGGAAGGGAAGATGTCCTTATCACCCCGGTCAGTAAAATCTTTATAGTGGTGGCAGGATGAGCCTAACCTATCTCGAGGGGTTCCCTGGGTACTTAGGGTCACTAGAACAATTACCACAGATGCGAGTCCGAGAGGGTGGGGAGCCCATCTGGGAGATATGGTAGCCCAGGGGACCTGGTCAGATATCGAAAAGGGTCTCTCCTCCAATGCAAAAGAACTTCTGGCGGTAGACAAGGCGGTGAATAATTTCTTACCTTTCCTTCAGGGCCAGAATGTAAAGATCCTCTTGGATAATCTAGTTGCGGTAGCATATGTGAACCACCAGGGGGATACATGGTCAAGATCGCTGATGAGAGTGACAGATCATCTCTTCCAGATTACAGAAAGTCACCTCCTTTCCCTGATGGCCCTCTATATAAGGGAAAAAGAAAACATGAGAGCAGATTTCCCAAGCTGCTATCCTCTGATGCAAGGGGAATGGGAACTAAATCAAGGAATTTTTACCCAAATAGCCGAAGATGGGGGGGGCCTCCGGTCAGGTAGATCCGATTGCCACAAAACTAAATCGGAAGACAAAGATCTTGTGTTCCCTAAATCCCCTAGCTGTGGACGCTTTCCTGATTCGTTGGTATTTCAGCCTGGCGTATGACTCCTCCCCCCCTGGTTGGCTGTTCTTCTCATGGTAATAAGAAAGATCAGGGAGGACAAGGCCAGGGTTCTGCTGATCGCACCCTTTTGGCCCAGGAGGGTGTCCATCTACGATCCTTGGGTTCTTCCAGAGATTCCATATCTCCTTCTCCGGGGTCCGATATTCCATCCTCAAGCAACTGGCCTCCACTTGACGGTGTGGAACTTGAAAGGACACTGCCAAATCAGAAAGGTTTTTCCAAAGGTCTAGTAACCATCCTGCACAGGAGAAAACCTGTTACAACCCAGATTTATGCCACAAGTTGGAGAAAGTTTTTGTCTTTCTCTGGTTCTGGGGTTGATGGGGAGGGGGTGCCAATAGGACAAATCTTTGGAGTTTTTACAAAAAAGTCTTGAACTAGGGTTATCCACCAGCACCCTTAAAGTACAGATTTCTGCCTTGGGTGCCCTATATAGCTGTGATGTAGCTTGTAACTACTGGGCTTCTCGGTTCATTAAGGCAGCTTTTAGATCTAGACTCATTATTAAAAGCAGCTTGGTTCCCTGGTATTTAAATTTGGTTCTAAAGGCCTTGACTATCTCGCTGTTTGAGCTAATAGTCAGCAACCCTTAAATCCCTCTCTCTTAAGACCGCTTTAATATCTTTAACCTCGGCCAGGAGCATTAGTGACATCCAGGCCCTGTCTATGGCCTCGCCGTTTACTCAAATTCTGGATGATAGGCAGGATCTGGTCTAAAAATCACTCTCTCTCCCTAAGGTAGCTACTCGTTTTAACAGACTTCAGGAAGTCCTCCTACCCTCCTTTTGTCCACATCCTAGTAACCAGAAAGAGGTGGAGTTACATACGTTAGAAGTGAGGAGATGTCTGGTTAGGTAACATTCAGTTACCAAAAGCTTTAGGAAAGATAACTCGTTGTTTATATCCTACCAAGGGACTAGGAATGGTCTAAGGTCACGAAGTCCACCATAGCTAGATGGAATTGGGAGGCCATTTCTCTATCATATACAGTATAGACCAAAAGTTTGGACACACCTTCGCATTTAAAGATTTTTCTGTATTTTCTTGACTATGGAAATTGTACATTCACACTGAAGGCATCAAAACTATGAATTAACACATGTGGAATTATATACTTAACAAAAAAGTGTGAAACAACTGAAAATATGTCTTATATTCTAGGTTCTTCAAAGTAGCCACCTTTTGCTTTAATGATTGCTTTGCACACTCTTGGCATTCTCTTGATGAGCTTCAAGAGGTAGTCACCGGAAATGGTCTTCCAACAATCTTGAAGGAGTTCCCAGAGATGCTTAGCACTTGTTGGCCCTTTTGCCTTCACTCTGCGGTCCAGCTCACCCCAAATCATCTCGATTGGGTTCAGGTCTGGTGACTGTGGAGGCCAGGTTATCTGGCGTAGTCCCCCATCACTCTCCTTCTTGGTCAAATAGCCCTTACACAGCCTGGAGGTGTGTTTGGGGTCATTGTCCTGTTGAAAAATAAATGATGGTCCAACTAAACGCAAACCAGGTGGAATAGCATGCCGCTGCAAGATGCTGTGGTAGCCATGCTGGTTCAGTATGCCTTCAATTTTGAATAAATCCCCAACAGTGTCACCAGCAAAGCACACCCACACCATCACACCTCCTCCTCCATGCTTCACGGTGGGAACCAGGCATGTAGAGTCCATCCGTTCACCTTTTCTGCGTCGCACAAAGACACGGTGGTTGGAACCAAAGATCTCAAATTTGGACATATCAGACCAAAGCACAGATTTCCACTGGTCTAATGTCCATTCCTTGTGTTCTTTACCCCAAACAAGTCTCTTCTGCTTGTTGCCTGTCCTTAGCAGTGGTTTCCTAGCAGCTATTTTACCATGAAGGCCTGCTGCACAAAGTCTCCTCTTAACAGTTGTTGTAGAGATGTGTCTGCTGCTAGAACTCTGTGTGGCATTGACCTGGTCTCTAATCTGAGCTGCTGTTAAACTGCGATTTCTGAGGCTGGTGACGCGGATAAACTTATCCTCAGAAGCAGAGGTGACTCTTGGTCTTCCTTTCCTGGGGCGGTCCTGATGTGAGCCAGTTTCTTTGTAGCGCTTGATGGTTTTTGCAACTGCACTTGGGGACACTTTCAAAGTTTTCCCAATTTTTCGGACTGACTGACCTTCATTTCTTAAAGTAATGATGGACACTCGTTTTTCTTTACTTAGCTGCTTTTTTCTTGCCATAATACACATTCTAACAGTCTGTTCAGTAGGACTATCAGCTGTGTATCCACCAGACTTCTGCACAACACAACTGATGGTCCCAACCCCATTTATAAGGCAAGAAATCCCACTTATTAAACCTGACAAGACATACCTGTGAAGTGAAAACCATTTCCAGTGACTATCTCTTGAAGCTCATCAAGAGAATGCCAAGAGTGTGCAAAGCAGTCATCAAAGCAAAAGGTGGCTACTTTGAAGAACCTAGAATATAAGACATATTTTCAGCTGTTTCACACTTTTTTGTTAAGCATATAATTCCACATGTGTTAATTCATAGTTTTGATGCCTTCAGTGTGAATGTACAATTTTCATAGTCATGAAAATACAGAAAAATCTTTAAATGAGAAGGTGTGTCCAAACTTTTGGTCTGTACATCTAGCGGCGAGGAAGGGCCAGAAGGGCTGAAGGCTCATTCCACCCGGGCTGTGGCGACCTCCTGGGCTGAGAAGACAGGTGTCTCGATAGAAGACATATTTAAGGCTGCTACCTGGTCCTGTCCCTCTACATTCCATAGACACGATAGGTTAGATATAGGTGTGTCGGCTGACCTCACCTTTGGGAGAAGAGTGTTCCAGGCTGTGGTCCTTCAATAGATTACTTCATCTCTGTAATTCTCTCGTGGTGCTGTCATGGTCGACCGATAAAATATTAAATTACATACCGGTAATGGGATTTTTCGGAGACCATGACAGCACCCTTATATTCCCTCCTTTCACGTTTGTGGGAACACTCCCGTTTTATTAATTATAATCTCACACTCAGTAGGTTTCGTCTGGTATGGCAATTTTGTGATTGTTTGCTGTGTTTATTAACCTGGCGGTCCTCTCAATGCTCTGTAATCCAAACTGAGGCGGGAGAGAGGTGGCGCCCTTTTAAGCCTGTATGTTTCCTCTCCTTGGTGGGCGGATCCCCTCTCTCGTGGTGCTGTCATGGTCTCTGAAAAATCCCGTTACCGGTAAGTAACTTACGACTATTCATTTGATGGAGCAATCAAAAAGTTGTACCCCAAAATGGTATTAAAAACGGTCTTAGAAAATTGGAACACAAGCCAAACAATTTGTTTGCAAAGTTTAGAATTTTTTAAAAGCAGTAAAATGTTTTTGTTTTCTTCTGCACCATTTCACTTTATTTGGAATTCATTGCCCTTTTTTTTCTATATGTTGCACAGTAAAGTGAATGGCGTCTTTCAAAAATGCTGTAATTTTGTCCCACAAAGTACACCTCAACCCTGCTGTATTGAATAGTGTCTGTGTTATTCACTATGTGATATGTGTTTTTTTATTGTATACTAATGTATAGTGACTAGTGATGATCGAGCGTGTTCTATGAACCCATTCAGCGAGCACGCTAACAGCCGTGACACTTGCAGGCACGGCGACCTTAAAAGAAATGCCGAGCATGCCAAAATACTCGGCGAGCACCCGAGCGTGCTTGCCGAAGGGGTTGATAGAACACGCTCGATCATCACTAATAGTGACCAGATGCCTCTAAGGAATCTTTTTTGGCCTCTGTTTTACTGGTGCTTGAAGTGCAATTTTTTGTAGCTCTAATGATTAAGTAATATGCAACTATGTGAACTGCAATTGCCAATTAACAATTTAAGGGAATCCATCAGATATACCCCTCCCTCCAATTCCCATTCATGACCATGCAGGATTTGGAAAGCTAAATCCATAGACACCTCTATATCTTTTATCTGTTGCTGCATTTCTGAGTGCTCTGGGTGTAACGGAGCACTAACCAAGCCTCAGCCTTCCAAGGTTGCTTCCCTGCCCAGCACCAGCCTCTGTATCTTGATTGATAGCTCACTGTCAGTTTTTTGGGACGTCAGGCACCAAGCAAGGAAAATCAGTGAGCTAGACACTAGCACTGGGAACTTTCCCTCCGTACACGCAAAACATAAACCAAAAAAAAAGCAATTTGGCACGTTACTTAATTTATGTAGATTTATAGAATGAAATGTTGGATTTCGTACGAGCTCGATCCTTGTTTTTCACAGAACTCATATCTATTATAGTCTAGGGCTGTTCACATATTTCTGCGGACCGCGTATTTTTCACTGAAACACGTTGACCTGTCGAATTTTGATCCAAATCAAAGTTTAGAGTTTCTCGGATGCAAAACAAAGCTGATGAAAGTCTGAATGAGGCCTTACTCTATTATTTATTTTTTAAGCAGCGTTCATTCCAGGCTGCTGTACACATGAAGAGGGTTTACACACCTAAAATACATATATAAAACACAGAAACAAGCTACCATTGACAGATAAGTATGGAGGGAGACACTGCCACTACGAGCTAACAGTGTGGATTCTGGTGTCTCGCTCCTTCCCTCAGGTTGTATTCCAAAAGCCTCCTCCAATAAGCAAGTTCTGGACAAGCTGCAGGTGGAGAGGGAGCGCGGGATTACGGTGAAGGCCCTGACTGCGTCTCTGTTTTACACTTACGAGGGAAAGAAATATCTCCTGAACCTGATCAACACTCCGGTGAGTGTGACGTTTCTTCTTGATTTGTTTCTCTGTGGTCTTGTTGCGGATGTTCAACAGGTCACGGCAGTCTCGTGACCTGTCCAATGACTAAATGACGTCATGGAAGATCCTTTCACTCCACCGCGAGCCATACAAGAGACCAGACGCAGTGGAGAAAAGACCGGGGGCCATCAGAAGGTAAGTATAATGTTATTTTCTGGAGGTAGCATCCCCATCCTAATTAGGGACAGGAAAACAAGAGGTTAAATAGCCCCTTCCCCCAACAATCCCCAGTGTTTTCCTGTCCCTATGGGATGAAGAGGTTACCTGGGGTGCCTGCGGCCGGCAAGCAGGGCCCTATTAAATTTACCTGCCGGGCTGCAGGGAGCGATCGCCTCCGACCTTCCTTCCTTTGCAGCTCCCGTGTCTCCTTGAGAGCGGGACCCCCCCCACACACACTCGCCTGCGTGTAAAGCCGAGTAGGGTTTTGGGGGCTGGGGGCCTCCTGTTGCTCCCCGGCCGGAGTCTCCTCTGTCCTCCATGGCGGCGTGCCGGAAGTCAGGCTTTTGGCCAGCGGGACGTCACTTCTGGTGCGTTCCACCGTGGAACGCATGGGGCCGCGGCGGGAAATTCAAAAGGAGAAGCCGCGGTTTGCCCTGAAAATGAGGATCCTTCACTAGATAGGTGAAAATTTGGCACTGGATCTCGGTCTCCCCTATAAAAGACCCAGATAAGAAGACTCCATTAAGGTAGGACAGAATATTCTGCTACTATGGAGGGTGCTGTTCCAAAGCCTGCGTCTGCAGAGCCCAGCGCTAACCCGGCCCCAGTAAGTACTAGGTCCTAGGTTATTCCCCACTCTCTTTTGAGCAGGATCCTAAATATATTTTAAATCTCCCCTTTTTTTATTTTTAATTTAGGGAGACAAGGATCCTGCACCGACAGTGGGAGAAAGCACTACAGTTCGCAAATGTGCCATCTGTATAAAAAAGCTAGCTTCAGGGCATAAGAAACCCCTCTGCTGGAAATGCACTGACAACATTGTGAAGGAAGAACAGCCTTCCCTTATGGAAGAAGTCAGGGGAATGGTTCGGCAGGAAATACAATCTTCCCTAGCCTCCTTCTCACAAGCCAGAGCTGAAGGTCCATCTCCCCCCAAAAGGAGAAAATATACGGTTAGGGAGACCTCTGATTCAGAATTAGGGTCTATGGAGGAACCGGAAGAAGGGGTCCTAAGTGAAGATCATGAGGAAGATAGGAAATATTACTTTTCGTCTGAGAATATGGAGGAATTGTTGTCGCAGGTGAGAGACACGATGCAGGTGGAAGAGGAGAAGGAAACCAGTACAGTTCAGGATGAAATGTTTGGCGGTCTGAAATCCAAGAAGAAGGTAGTGTTCCCTGTGCATGACAACATTTGGAGTCTTATTTTGGATGAATGGGAGTCACCTGAGAAAAGGCTTAGTATGGCAGGAGAAATGAAGGATAGATTCCCTCTAGATGAAAAGGCGGCTAAGCTATGGATGGAAGTCCCGAAGGTTGATGTACAGGTGGCAAGGGTTGCGAAGAAAACAACCCTTCCCTTTGAAGACTCGTCACAGCTCAAAGATCCTATGGATAGGAAGATGGAAAGCCTTCTAAGGAAGGCATGGGAAACATCGGCGGCTTCACTGAAGACTAATATCGCTTCAACTTGTGTAGCTCGTTCCAAGTTCCTCTGGCTCCAACAACTAGAGGAACATCTCTGGAAAGGTACCACTCAAGAGGACCTCCTAGCATCTCTTCCTTTTCTGCAGAAGGCCACTGGATTCCTAGCGGATGCCTTGGCGGAGTCGGTCAAGATTGCGGCAAGATTGGCAGCATTATCAAATTCTACGAGAAGAGCTTTGTGGTTCAAGATGTGGAGTGGGGACAACGCATCACAATCTAAGCTTTGTTCCATTCCATTTAAAGGAGAGTATATGTTTGGGGCGGTCCTAGACGAGTTGTTGGAGAAAGCATCCGACAAGAAGAAGTCTCTGCCAGAGCCAAAGAATCCAAAAAGTTTCAGAAAGAGACCATTTCTTCTCCCTCAACAACAACAGCAGCAAGCATTTCAGTACAGAGGCAAGGGTAAAACTGGTCGCTGGAGTTACACAAAAGGGGGAAGAGGTAGGAATATCTTTCAAGGTTCTAGGCAGGACAGACAATGACGCCAAGAAGGTAGGAGGCAGAATTGCGAGCTTCCTTCCTCAATGGCAGCTTATTGATTGGAAAAGGATTTGTCGTGGCAACAGTAGACCAGCCAGAGGCTTACTACCACGTGCCAATTCATCCGGATTACAGAAAATTTCTCAGATTTGCTGTAACTCAGAACCGAGAGGTACTTCATTTTCAATTCAATGTACTCCCCTTCGGCATTTCGTCAGCACCCCGCCTGTTTACAAAGATCATGGCAGAGGTAGTAGGTTTATCTAAGGAAACTGAATATCTGCATCGTCCCATATTTAGACAATTTTTTGGTGATGGTTCCCTCGGTTTCAAGTTTGGAAAGAGACCTCCAGATGACCCTCCAGATCCTGGAATCCTTGGGAAGGTTGATAAACTACCAAAAGTCAGATCTGATTCCCTCCACCAGGAAGACCTCCTTGGGAATTCTCCTGGATTCTCAGCAACAAGCCTCTTTTCTGCCAAAAGAGAAGCAGATTCAGTTGAGGTCGAAAGTTTATGCACTAAAGAACCAGAGCGGAGTGTCATTAAGATTCGCCATGTCCGTCCTCGGGTCCATGACCTCATCTATTCAGGCGGTACCTTGGGCTCAAGCGCATTCAAGGGTCCTTCAAAACTACATCCTTTCCTGTTGGGACAGATCTCCAAGTTCCCTCTCCAACAGAATTCATCTGCCAGAGAAGGTGAAAGCATCTTTAAATTGGTGGCTCTGTCCAGGAAATCTGGAGAAAAGTTCAGCATGGATTCAACTTCCCTTGTTATCCGTCAAAACAGACGCAAGCAAAAGGGGATGGGAGCAGTAGTCTCCCACGTGGCCTTCCAAGGGGTCTGGTCGCAAGAAATAGCAGAGCAGTACTCAAACTTAAGAGAAATGAAAGTGGTGGAAGAAACCCTATGGGCAGCCACTACTGTGCTTCAGGGGTCGCATGTCAGAGTCTACTCGGACAATATGACAACTGTAGCCCACTTGAGACATCAGGAAAGTACAAGAAACAGGAGGTTACAGATGATCTCCGAAAGGATCTTCCACTGGGCGGAGCATAATCTACTATCCTTATCGGCTCTGCATCTGAGGGGCTCCGACAACTATCATGCAGATCTTCTGAGCAGAAAAGACATTCATCCAGGGGAGTGGAGCATGAACTCGAAGATATTTCAGATGATTGTTCAAAAGTGGGAATACCCAGATGTGGACCTGTTTGCGAACCAGGAAAACGCAAAAGTAAGAGCCTTTTTCTCTTTAAAACCCGAGGATTCAGCAACAGGGATAGATGCATTCGCTCACCCTTGGAAAGTTGGGCTCGCTAATGCTTTTCCCCTGATTCTGTTAATACCAAGGACTTTACAAAAAATCAGGTCGGAAGGGGTCAAGACTATCCTAATAGCTCCAATGTGGCCAAAAAGAGCATGGTTCGGAACATTGAGCAGTCTAAGAATGGATGATCCATTGATGCTTCCTCGAATCCACGATCTGCTGCATTAGGGCCAGATTTTCCATCCGGCCCCTCAGAATTTGGCTCTAGCTGCTTGGCTTCTGAGACCGCCCTCTGAAAAGCCAAAGGCTTCTCAGTACAGGTGATCCAAATGTGGCGCCCTGCTGTGCATTGGTGCCACAGAACCTAGAAGGGTGCATGGATGGATTTCTCCACAAGAGGCCCTCACTACATACAAACACCTCTACCTTCCAACTCATACCAGCAGAGGGAGCCCAGATAGAGAGAGAGCCTGAGAACGTGCCGACGCTCAGATAGCGGTGAAGACGCAGCACGTCAGCTGCCTAGTAGTGCGGGCCCCGAGTTTGGCCGACGGCAAGGAGAAAAAGGGGAGTGAAACCAAGGGGGCAGAGGAGCACAATAAGCTCACCCTGTTATATCTACCGGACACCGGGTCCGCACCTACAGGGACCCTTTACACCCAGTGGGGATAACCGGAATCCCAGGAGGACTACAAGTCCCTGGCAAACCTGAAGGCTAGACACACACAGGATCAGGAACCACGAAGGCCCCGACGTCCAGGGAAAGTGGTTACCAACCAGAGGTCCTGTTTCTGAGCATCTGGTGAAGTAAAAGCAGGACACATAAGCTATGCCCAGTTGCAGGCTGGCCAGGAGCATACATAGGGACAGACACGGATCAGGAGGCCCTATACCCGCTCCCTGGGGAGAAGTCCAAAAGTGCGCCCTTCATCTGGAGTACCCTGGACCGTACCTAACAGCTGTACCAGTAAAGGTAATGAAGCAAATCCCCTGTCTCTGTCCGTTACTCCTGCTGTGCCATCGCTTTCCCTGCACCACAACGCTCAGCGCAACCTGCATCATTTATACTGCCCTGAGGCCTGCTGCACCTGTGGGGAGCCGTTCCATCTCAAGCTGTCCTGACATCTGCCTCGGAGGACTGTTGCAGTGCTGGTGATCCTCACCAGACACCACAGGTGGCGTCACAACAAATTCCCTACAAATAATTCCTTTTGGCACTGACCGCCCTGGGCCAGCCACCGCGATAATCCCCGCAGGCAGTCTTAGGCCCGGCTGCCGGGTGCCCCGCGACACCCCTGGGGGCGAGTCACATACACTGCAGAAAAGCAGAAAACCAGTCACAAATTCCATCTATGGAAAAATCTAGAAAGCTTTCAAGCTATGGTATGAGCCTCGTCCATTAGATCCCTTTCGGCCTGACGTGGCCAGAATCTTGGATTTCCTACAGAACGGTCTGTCTAAAGGATTAAGACCAAGCACGCTGAAGGTCCAAGTCTCGCCTTTATGTTCCTATTTTGATGCTGATTTGGCCCAAAACAGATGGATTAAGAGGTTCATGATAGCTGCTTCTCGGATTAATCCAACAAGAGCTAAAATAGTTCCACCTTGGGATCTCAACGTAGTTCTTAGAGGTCTAACTATGCATCCTTTCGAGCCAATAGCCGAGGCACACATAGACAAATTGTCTTGGAAAGCGGCATTGCTTGTAGCTCTGACTACAGCCAGAAGAGTGAGTGAAATCCAAGCCCTGTCTATCAGAGAGACTTATTGTTGTATTTTGGAGGACAGGATCATCCTCCAGTTGGATCCTTCTTTTCTACCTAAAGTGTCGTCTAATTTTCATATGTCTCAGCCCATAATTCTTCCGTCATTCTGTCAAAATCCATCAAATAGCAAGGAAGAAGAATTCCACGCGTTGGATGTAAGAAGGACTATAATCCGCTATTTGAGGCAGACTGAAACCTGGAGGAAGGATCAGAACCTATTTGTCCAATATGGAGGCCCCAATAAAGGAAAGCAAATTGCAAAAATACGCTAGCAAATTGGATTAAGAAAGCAATTTGTGAAACATACATAGTTCAAGATTTGCCTCCTCTGGAATCCTTGAAAGCTCTTTCTACTAGTGCTATGTCGGTCTCCTGGGCGGAAAAAGCTAGTGCATCCATTGAGCAGATTTGCCGGGCAGCTACATGGTCGTCTGTCCATACCTTTGCTAAGCATTATAGACTAGATGTAATATCTAATAGAGACTTAGCATTTGGAAGGAAAGTCCTTCAGGCTGTTGTCGCTCCCTAAAATTCATTCTTTGGTATTACTCCAGGTGTGCTGTCATGGAGGGGATTGGAGAAAATAGAATTAGACTTACCAGTAATTCGGTTTCTAAGACCCTCCACAACAGCATGGGTAGTTCCCTCCATCTCTTTATTGATTGGAAAAATCCTTAGTGTTAATAAATATTTAGAGCATTCATACTGTGTGGTCCTTTGAAAACACTGGGGATTGTAGCAGAGAGGGGCTATTTAACATCTTGTTTTCCTGTCCCTAATTAGGATGGGGAGGCTACCTCCAGGTGTGCTGTCGTGGAGGGTCTTAGAAACAGAATTACCGGTAAGTCTAAATCTATTTTTCTTTTTTTACCATTTTTATTCTTTTTTTCAACTATTAACTTGGTCACACTATATAAATACATGCTGGTTGCAAGGATTTATATAGCGTGACCAAGTTGTCAAGCACTTTCCAAGTGATGCTAAAATCGCTTGGAAAGCAGTTGACAACCCGCATGCGGACATGCATGTGAAAAACGCTTCACTTACGTTTGTCCCTGGCAGGAAAAACGCATGTAAAATCTGCATGCGTTTTTTCTGCCAGGGAGATGCAGAAACACTCAGGAAAAATCCGGAGCATTTCTGCATCGTGGGCATGTGGCGCCCCTGAGGGTTCAGTCGCCACAGAGGTATTGCACCTCACCCAGAGGTGTGGTGTCTCCCTTCACTCAGGTAAGATGGGAGTGCTGCAGAGAACCCCCCAAAACACCTGCATCCAACATTACACTGCTTCAGACCGGCTGGAAGGGCAACATGCAGAGCGCAGCTGCTGAGCCCTGTCCCTGGCTGGAGTGGGGGAAACCCAAAGGTAGGGGGAACCAGTAGTGGGTGTGGGTGGAGGAAGCAGTTAGAAGGAGCACACAGTAGGTATATAATGGGAAGCAATCTTAGGGTGGCAGTTCAGAACAGAATGGTCAGTCAGTACAGTACAGACGGTCAGTGAGGACTGTCTGGGAGCAGAGGCTCAGCAGGAGCTCTGCTCCACAAGAAGGGCCCGGGATAGAGGCCCCGGAGGGGAGCAGGGAGTAGACTCCATTCTAAGAAGGGATCCCAGGGGTACGGCGCGTGGAGGACAGCACCCGTACACCCCGCATCTGTCAGAAGACAGAGGGATCGGTTGCTGCATTCTAATCTCCAGGGGGTGAGGTTGGTCCCGGATCCGACGTATAGGAAGGACTTCAGCATACCCGAGCGGGATTGAGAGTGGGCAGCGCAGGGCAGCAGGGAGAAGGACCTAGTGTGAAGACGGTCAAAGTAGGAACACGAGAAAGTGGGGTTCTGCCAAGCATTCCTAAACTTCCTGAGGAAGGATTGAACCCCTGCCAGGGTGACCACGGCGCAACGTGGGAGGTCTTCACCTGTAACGTGCACTTGTGTGTTTCCTGAAGAACTGTGAATAAAAATCTTGGACGACTGCACTGAGTTGCCTCCGTCTATTCCTTCACTGGTGCCATTTCCCTCCCTGCACTATAACGCCCAGCGCACCCTCCATCAATTTACACTGCCCTGAGGCCCGCTCCACCTGTGGGGAGCCGTTCCATCTCTAGCTGCCCTAACATCTGCCTCAGAGGACTGTTGCAGCACTGGTGATCCTCACCAGACACCACAGGTGGCTTCACGACAAATCCTATAAATAATCCCTTTTGAGCTGACCGCCCCGGGCCAGCCACCGTGATATTCCCCAAAGCAGCCATAAGGCCCGGCTGCCGTGTGCCCCGCGGCCCAGGGGGCAGCGAGTCACCACTTGGCGTCACGAACAGGATATGTGACCAGCCCGCCATCTGCGGGTAATGTGCGCCTAAAGAAGTGTTTTCTGCCTTGAATGTGGCGCCCGCCCCAGAAGAACGAGCACCATTATGTGCGTGCTAAAGAACAACAGAATGGAACCTCCCGTCGTGGGCCGAGTCCCAGAATGGCGCCAAAAGCAGGCCCTGCCCCTTGAAACAGTGACTGTCCGCATAGATGTGTCCGTCAAAGCGGGGAGGCCGACACAGGGAGTGACCGACAGCAAAGTGCCATGGGACCGCCCCCGAAAGAGGAGAGGAGGTGGAGAGAAGCTGCGTAAAAACAGGGAGGTGTCAGGACGAGCTGACGCAGTCGCGGGAGCAGGTAGGAGTGATGTCCCTTTCCCAAATGCGGCTGGCGCTGCTCCATCCCTGGTCCCCCTGCAGCCTGAGGCTGATGACCAGGCTGGGTCAGCCTGCAGAAACCAGGGGTTCCCCCGGAGGGGGCCCCACTGTTAAACTGTTTTAGTTAACTGGACTGTACATAAGTTGCCCGGAAGGGTGCAGTTGACTTCATGTTTGCTACCCAGTTACCCGTCAGGGTACAGAGACTGACAGGCTGAGGACTGTGAGAAGCCGGACGTTGACATTGTACATAGTTTAGCACTTCTTAAAGTGCATCCTATTGGTTTTATAATTACAAATATACCTCAGAACAAAAACCCGTTTGGCGTGGCGGAAGACGAGGTCCAGGATTGGATCGTCTATGCCCTGCAGCCATGCCCAGGGCCTACGTTGAGGGTTTGTGGACGGGTCCCTCATGCTGCTACTGTTGCACCCTGGTGCTGGAACTGTCTTGAAAATTGTTTTATATGACAATGCTCTTATGATGTTTTATAATGTAACCAGTAACATTAAAAGAAATGTGCCTCCCATAAAGGGAAGAAATGTTGTTTTATGGTCTTATATGCGGATGCATCTTAAAAATTTTGCATGTCAGTTATGCCTGGTTTTGCTCTGTTCCAGCCCGCGGACGTGCTGTGTTTTACCGGGGGGGGGAATGTGGCGCCCCTGAGTGTTCAGTCGACACAGCGGTACTGCACCTGACCCAGAGGTGTGGTGTCTCCCTTCACTCAGGTAAGATGGGAGTGCTGCATGGAACCCCCCAAAACACCTGCATCCAACATGCAGAGTGCAGCTGCTGAGCCCTGTCCCTGGCTGGAGTTGGGGGAACCCAAAGGTAGGGGGAACCAGTAGTGGGTGTGGGTGGAGGAAGCCGTTAGAGGGAGCACTTATACAGTAGGTATATAATGGGAAGCCATCTTAGGGTGGCAGTTCAGAACAGCATGGTCAGTCAGTCTACCATTGGGCCATATAAGATGTTCTTCATCTCCCGTTGCGGTGGGGTTTTTATTTGTCAAAAAAAAAGACTGGGGGTTGCGCCCCCGCCTTGATTTTCGCGAGTTTAATCGGATCACGGTCTGGGATGCATATCCTCTCCCTCTCATCCCCGACCTCTTTAGAAAAAAATTTGGCTCCTACGATTTGATTAAACTAGACCTCAGGGGGGCTTATAATCTCATTCACATTGAGGAGATGAGTGGAAGATGGCCTTCAATACTCCTGAGGGGCACTATGAAAAGCTTGTGATGGCATTTGGGTTGACTAATGCTCCCGCTTTCTTTCAACACTGTTAGTGACATTTTTAGTCATCTGGCAGGTAGATCACAACAAACCAATCTTGATTACATATTAATTTATTTACCTCCAGTCACATCAGGTACATGTCAGGCAGGTCTTACAGATACTCAAAGATAATAAATTATTTGTCAAACCAGAGAAATGTATGTTCTCCATTCAGGGTTAGTTCTTATCATTCACCGTTTTTGCATGGATCTGGCCAAAGTCCGGACGGTACTGGATTGGTATTATATTCAAGACTTAAAGGCGTTACAAAGTTTTTTGGGTTTCGCCAGCTACTACTGTAAGTTCATCAAAAACTTTTCGGTAGTGGCCAAACCTCTGATGGACGATTTTGCCAAATAGAAAAAAAAAATAAAGATTTTATTATTTTACTTTCCATTCTTGTAGCTAAACACAATCCAGCTAAGTTTAAAATTGAAATGAAGCCCCTATACCCCCCTCTCTAGGTGCTTCTGTACCAACTCCTCCCTGGTCCAGGATGGTCTCTATATCACGGCCTCCAGCAATAACCTATTGACACATGATTGTGGCAGCCCTCACGTGCTGATATATCACACTGCCAATAGAAGTGGGAAGCGGCACAGAAATCACAAAATAAAGGCAGTGTTTGTGGTAATGCAAGAATCCAACAAGCAGAGTAATCCACACGTCATACAACAGCCCAACATGGATGATGAAAAGCTGCGTCTTCAGGCGTCTGTGTAAGAACATCACATTTTTGTTTTCCTTCCAGAATAAGCACCAAATGGAATAGCTGAATGCCAGGATACAGAGACCGGCGGGGGGCAGGGAAGCGCAGTCCGCTGGATTTTGTGCTGGTTTCACAAGCGGTCACCCTGCAGTTTTCTCCGGATAATGCTGTGGAGACTATTCACAACACATCTAATAATTGTGAACCTTCCACTCACATGTTTATTATCTTGTCCGCTGGTCAGACTGGGGGGGATGAAAGCTGGACAAGGGATGAAGAATGATCCTTATTACATATAATGGGTGCACTGAGCGATTGTGAAAAGTCGCAGAGGACTGAGAGCAGAAGGGCAGAGTGTTTCCTCTTCCTCACAGGGACCAGCACAGAAGCCGGAGCAGAAGGGCAGAGGGTTTCCTCTTCCTCACAAGGACCAGCACAGAAGCCGGAGCAGAAGGGGAGACAAGGGCTGAGCCACTTACACAGACAGAAAGCTGAGGAGAGGAGGACATGTTATTACTCCAGGATCCGCTCCATTCATTCCCTATGTGGCATTCAAGCGCTGAGCTCGGCTTTTCCGGAGCCCCATAGAGAATGAATGGAGCTGCAGTTGATCCCTGACTTTCCACTCCTTCCCGATCAGACGATGGCTCGCAGCGGTCAGACCCCACGATCAGTAAGTGATCACCGAGCCTGTGGATAAGTGATAACTTGTTTTCTTCAGACATCCCCTTTAAGTAATGGAGCATGCCAGCAGAGAAGGTGGGAGGAGGCGCTGGTTACAGGGGAGACTTTACCTCTGGAGGCCGCATATAGGGCATGTGAGGGGCGGACACTTCCCATATTCATCATTACTGAACCCCCGCTCTGTGCGGCTCTTATCTGAGCTGCAGGAGATGCAGCAGTTACTAATCAGCCACTCTCCGTTCACTTGCAGCCGTCCGAGCTCTGCTGTGCCTGTTAGGGGTGAAGTTAGGGTCCTTCGAGGCATCTACTATGCAGCCTGCACAGCAGATCACAGCCCAAGCACAGCGTCTCCGGGTAAATCTCCACCTTGTGAGTTGCTTCTTGTGCAGCAGCCCCATGCAAGTTGCTCTGCTCTCCTCGGCCAGCTCCTGCTGAATACTGAGCTCCTCTGCCCAATCTAGGAGATCAATAGCCCTGATCACGTCAGTGGTAGCCCAGCGCTGCTGGATCAGATTTACAAATGGCAAACTAATCAGCCCTAGGTATTTCTAATATGTGCAGAGCAGGCGACATAAGTCTGACCGGTGTCCTCATAGACCTTTCCTCAGCCGGGGTCTAATAGGAGCAGTAAGATGGCCGTCATGGGGTCCATTGTTAGATCTCAGCTGCCATAGAAACTCATTGGCACCATGATCATGCCTCCCTCTCCTGTCTAAAGTGCCTAAATGCTGTGGAAGCCCCCTACTGTGTCATACAATGGATTAAGCTGCCAGGATCAAGGTTGGCTCCACTGTGGGCAGCTGAGGCAGGAGCAGGACTGTGTTACACAGCCACACTTCTGCCGCAGATCTTGTAAGGACCTGCCTGATGATAATGTGTCCTATAGAGCAGGTCTTGGTACCGGACTGCCCTGTACATATTTACCACTAGCTGGGAACCAGTTACTTACAAGGTCTAGTTTCGGATGTGTTTCCAGGATCTGTAGTTATCAGCATTTTATCCTTAAGGCCGAGTTATAATATCACTGTAACACTCTCGCCCTGTACCTGTATGCCTGCCCTGTGTGCTGCACAAAAGTATATAACAAAATGTGTGTACACAGATATCTATTTCCTGAATGGTATTACTGCTAGATCTCCTGTACATAGAAATATGAGGTTCTTAGCGCACATTTTGAGCAAATTGTGCGAGCCCATCTGCCAACGTCAAGGCGACCTCTTCAGATGGGTCCCTACACTAACATTACACTAACTTACTAACTGGGACTAGTTTTTTGTATTATTATTATTACCACCATTTTTACTATTTATTATTATTGCATTAATGCAATTAATTGTAACTGTTATAAAACTAATTAAAAAAATGTAATTCTATTTTTTTTTTATTAATCTTGTGATTCTAATAATGGTATTACTAAAATCCCTATGCCTAAAGCTGTTGATCCAGAAGAAGGCAAAAACCCCAGGACACCTTCAGCCAATTTGTGTCATAGGGGAAAAATTCCTTCTTGACCCCGGCAAAAGGCGATCAGTCCTAGGACCCTGGATCAAACCTAATAATGTTATTACAAGTTATATAATATTACACTAATTATTGTACTACTGGAGTTATTTTAATTTGTTTTTATAAATCTATTTGATATGGTTATTATTATATTGTGCTATCTTATTACAGTATTATTCTTCTTTCCTTTCACTACTAATACTGCCCTAAACCTACAGTGTTGATCCAGAAGAAGGCAAAAACCCCAGGACACCTTCAGCCAATTTGTGTCACAGGGGAAAAATTCCTTCTTGACCCCGGCAAAAGGCGATCAGTCCTAGGACCCTGGATCAAACCTAATAATGTTATTAGAAGTTATATAATATTACACTAATTATTGTACTACTGGAGTTATTTTAATTTGTTTTTATAAATCTATTTGATATGGTTATTATTACATTGTGCTATCTTATTACAGTATTATTCTTCTTTCCTATCACTACTAATACTGCCCTATACCTACAGTGTTGATCCAGAAGAAGGCAAAAACCCCAGGACACCTTCAGCCAATTTGTGTCACAGGGGAAAAATTCCTTCTTGACCCCGAGAAAAGGCGATCAGTCCTAGGACCCTGGATCACACTGCTATTCTACCTACTACTATTACTACTGTTATTTTATTACTTTCTTACTATTATCACTAGTATTATTACTCATATTACACTAATATGGATATACTACCACTATATTACTACCATCCCTTTCCCCTTAGGGATCTTAAGGTGCAGTTCTGTCCTCCTCCTCCTATTCTGTCCTCCTCCTCTTCCATCCTCCTCCACTTCCGTCCTCCTCCTCTTCCGTCCTCTTCCTCTTACGTCCTCCTCCTCTTCCGTCCTCCTCCTCTTCCACCCTCCTCCTCTTCCGTCCTCCTTCTCTTCCATCCTCCTTCTCTTCTGTCCTCCGCCTCTTCCGTCCTCCGCCTCTTCTGTCCTCCGCCTCTTCCTTCCTCCGCCTTTTCTGTCCTCCGCCTCTTCCGTCCTCCTCCTCTTCCGTCCTCTTCCTCTTACGTCCTCCTCCTCTTACGTCCTCCTCATCTTCCGTCCTCCTCCTCTTCGGTCCTCCTTCTCTTCCGTCCTCCCCCTCTTCCGTCCTCCGCCTCTTTTGTCCTCCGCCTCTTCCATCCTCCGCCTCTTCCATCCTCCGCCTCTTCCGTCCTCCTTCTCTTCCATCCTCCTCCTCTTCCGTCCTCCTCCTTTTCCGTCCTCCTCCTCTTCTGTCCTCCTCCTCTTCCATCCTCCGCCTCTTCCGTCCTCCATCTCTTCCGTCCTCCGCCTCTTCCGTCCTCTTCCTCTTCCGTCCTCCTCCTGAGACGTAATAAATAGCATTAAAGCTGCAGTAATTGTTTATATTATATATACACACTGCTCAAAAAAATAAAGGGAACACTCAAATAACACATCCTAGATCTGAATGAATGAAATATTCTCATTGAATACTTTGTTCTGTACAAAGTTGAATGTGCTGACAACAAAATCACACAAAAATCATCAATAGAAATCAAATGTATTAACCAATGGAGGCCTGGATTTGGAGTCACCCCCAAAATTAAAGTGGAAAAACACACTACAGGCTGATCCAATTTTGATGTAATGTCCTTAAAACAAGTCAAAATGAGGCTCAGTATTGTGTGTGGCCTCCACGTGCCTGTATAACCTCCCTACAACGCCTGGACATGCTTCTGATGAGGTTGCGGATGGTCTCCTGTGGGATCTCCTCCCAGACCTGGACTAAAGCATCCACCAACTCCTGGACAGTCTGTGGTGCAACGTGACGTTGGTGGATGGAGTGAGACATGATGTCCCAGATGTGCTCAATGGGATTCAGGTCTGGGGAACGGGCAGGCCAGTCCATAGCTTCAATGCCTTCATCTTGCAGGAACTGCTGACACTCTCCAGCCACATGAGGTCTGGCATTGGGCACAACCCCCATCTGTGGACGTCTGGCCCTCATCCCACTCTCATGGAGTCGGTTTCTAACAGTTTATGGAGACACATGCACATTTGTGGCCTGCTGTAGGTCATTTTGCATGGCTCTGGAAGTGCTCCTCCTGTTCCTCCTTGCACAAAGGCGGAGGTAGGGGTCCTGCTGCTGGGTTGTTGCCCTCCTATGGCTTCCTCCACGTCTCCTGGTGTACTGGCATGTCTACTGGTAGCGCCTCCAGCCTCTGGAACTACGCTGACAGACGCAGCAAACCTTCTTGCCACAGCTCGCATTGATGTGCCATCCTGGATGAGCTGCACTACCTGAGCAACTTCTGTGGGTTGTAGAGTCCGTTTCATGCTACCACGAGTGTGAAAGCACAACCAACATTCAAAAGTGACCAAAACATCAGCCAGAAAGCATTGGTACTGAGATATGGTCTGTGGTCTCCACCTGCAGAACCACTCCTTTATTGAGTGTGTCTTGATAATTGCCAATAATTTCCCTCTATTGTCTTCCATTTGCACAACAGCATGTGAAATTGATTGTCAATCTGTGTTGCTTCCTAAGTGGACAGTTTGATTTCACAGCAGTTTGATTTACTTGGAGTTATATTCTGTTGTTTAAGTGCTCCCTTTATTTTTTTGAGCAGTGTATATTTTCTCATGTCATGTATTTACTACTAAAAGTAATTTTTTACATTTAGGTTTCATTAAGTGTTTTTCACCGGCTATTACAGACTTATTGTTTCCCTGCACATTCAAGTTTTGTGTTTTCTTTGGGCATAGATCAGCTAATAGGCACTCAGGAAAAAAAAACAGATTAAAGATCTACAAACTCTCCCTTAAGACTAAGGAGCTCACTGATAGATTCTCAGTTAGCTAATTTTGCAGCCAGCAATAGACAGTGCAGCACAGATGCTACAGAAGGCAACATTTTTAATGAAACTCAATTACAGAAATCAATTTTAGCCCCAAATACTTGCATTAAAGTAAAAAAAAATGGCCCCAAAGCTGGACAACCGCTTTAACTCCTTACCAACATCTGCTGTACATGTATGGTATAAGTCAGTAGCGGGTGTATGGAGCAGGGTCAGCTCGCCCCGTACATGGCAGATAATGGCTGTGACAAACAACCAGGACCTGCCTCTAACAGCTGCGAGTGGAGCGAAGATCTGCCCACCACTGTTAACCTGTTCAGTGCTGCTGTCAATCTCTAACAGCAGCATTAACAGTGCGCCAGCATTGGGACGCGTCGTTCCATACGCCCACCGGCGCTCCTGTGACGCGATCATAGGGCGCCGATGGACTGCTATGACATCCGGGGGTCTGCTGAAGCCTCCGTGTCTGTCATCATAAAGCTTCATTTGGGCTGTAAAGAAGACCGTGGTTTTGCTATATGGAGCATTACTGTGGTATCGCTGTATATAGCACAAGCAATCAGATGATGTATACAAATACAGTGAAAAAAAGTATATATATATTTATTAAAACCCCACACGTTCAACTCACCTCCCACTAAAAATAAAGATAATAAAAATATACACATTTTGTGGTATGGTCTCTTTCAGAGAAATACAATCTATCAAAATATAAAAAAAAAAAACGATCAGTGAACACAGAAAAAAATTCAAAAAGACAAAATTGCATTTTTTCGTTCGCCTCAATACTGCAGAAAATCCTGTAAGAAGCGATGACCATGACATATGTGTCCCAAAATGTTATCAATAAAGTCCTCTTGCCCTTCAAAAAATAAGCCCCCACACAGCTCCATCAACCCGGAAACTGAAAATGTTTCGGGTCTCAGAAAAAATGGTGACAGCATCAAAAAAAAGTTTTTTTCTTTTGCCAAAACTATTGGAGAAGTTTGGTCTTGCTGTAATCACACTGAGGAGTAGGATCCTATTACCAGGTCATTTTTACCACACAATGTGCGCCGTTAAAACCGTTCCCAGAAAAACAATGTCAGGCTTTTTTTTCGCACTTTTACTGCACTTGAAATGTTTTTCCCGTTTTCTAGGACTATGTGGTAAATGAATGGTGTCATTTATAAGGACAGCTCATCCTACAAAATAACAAGACCTCACACTATGTGGACAGATATCAAAAAGTTATAGCCCTTGGAAAAAGCGGAGGAAAAAACAGAAAAAAAACATAAATTGGTTATGTCGGGAAGGGGTAAAGCTGAAGAAACGCATGTAAGAGCAGAATATGGAGGAAGGCCAGATATCACAGACTGGTGGATACTACCTGCTCCATCGCTGGCAGAATACTCCACCCCCATGGTGTCCGCTGATATCTTCTCTTGTAGCAACGTCTCCAAACTCTATAAAACATCGGGAACAGTCAGCAGAGGGTTTGATGATTGGCTCATATTGGCGATATACTCAGGGGCATTACTGGGGCCAGGGAAGATTGGGAATGAATAGCGTATTGACTGTTAGAGATGTGATCTCTTCCATTAAAGGGGATGTCTAGTTGGAACAAGTTATCACTGATCTCTGGATAGGTGATGACCTGTCCCAGTGGGAGCACCCCTTTATTATGTGGTATATATGGAGGATGTGATATCATGCAGAGTTCTAGCAGTATTACACTTCGGTCCGTTCTGCGTGCATCTGGACCATTCCCTATGGAGGAGCGGAGCTGGGGGGAAATATCAGGATCTCGTCGCTGGATCCATCCAGATGGGAGATGTAACGAGTGCAGCGCCCCCCACTGGTGTCTCAGCGTATCATGTGTTGGGGAATAATAACTTATTGTCTGGTAAATGTGCTGATTCCTGTCAGTTGTGGTCGCTGAGTGCGTGTGATGGGATGTGGCTCCGTCCGTTATATTATATCACGTCTTATACCTATAATCTCTCGCTGATCGCAGGTGTCTGTCTTCACACTCAGATGAGAAGGAACAAACTGACGATATAGGACTTTTTTTTTTTCCCAAATTCAAACCGAGCAATCCTATTGGCTGAGCATGAATGCAGTTACCATGGTGACAGAAGTAGCGGTAGATTTAAAGGGACAAAACACTAATATTGTACTAAAGTGTATTTTATTATATATTTCACATAACTGACTGGGTACACCTTGGTGTGGGTGGGATGGCTTTTTTTAAATCAAAAACCATGTTTACTAAGTACCCTATATTATATATATTCACTATTGCTTTTTACTTACTTATAGCAGGGTATATGCTCATATTGTTTCTATCCTAAGTTTGTCTATTTTCTAATAGAGACATGACCAGTCCTCTTTAGAATTTTATAGTGACCCCATTGAGGTCATGGACTGATATTGGGGATTGCAGAGTTGGGGCAAGGTGACAGGTGACAGTAAGTGACATCAAATGAAGGCTATGGTGCATACACAGTAAATCAGTCGTGTTATTCCACAGAAATGCTGTTCTATAAAACACAAAATATCTTCATATGGTGAGGAGTTGTGTTGTGTTTTCATCATTTACATTCTAGCGTGGTGATCACATAAAATGTAAAATTCCTATGAAATAATTACTGAATGACAGTAGCCTGTATCCCTGGAGGACAAGTCATTTACCGCTTCACCAGGTTTGATGTTCTAATGCATTTAGATGTTTCAGTATTTGTATATATGTATATATATATTTTTTCCCCTCTTAAGGGTATTCAAGCGCAGACAGTGACCAACTTCTTCCTCGCCTTTGAAGCACAGCTTTCAATTATTCCTGTCGTAAACAAGGTAAAAAGCTTAGAGCCGAACACTATCAGACTCCTTCAGTCCCGCAGCAGGTAAATCTGTGAACATCGCCGGCACTGCTGCTGTTCCTAGTACCGATCCCTCTATGAGCGGCTGTGCAGTAATGAAGGCAGGATTCACCCCAAACTTGCTCGTCTTTTTTTTCGATTTCCAGTTCTGGTAATTAGTTATACACATGTGTATATCCAGTGGTCAACTCACAACCTGTGTATGGAAAATGAATTGTTTGCTGTAGGCATCGCATTTGTAGGATGCACACTGTTCATTTCATTATGGAGCGGAGTAGGAGGAGACTTTCATTACTGTTCCCTTTACTTCCTCCCTGCTGATAGGAAATGCCATGCTGTTTGCTTGTGTCCTGTGATTACAGCAGCCTGCAACAGTTTTCAAGCGTGCACTTCCCGGCTCAGGCATCAAGCAGTAAATGATAAAATTAAAACGCTGCTATCCCTTTGTTAGTCACTTTTTTATCTTCTTCCCCCTTCTACGAATGCTGTAGTCCGTTATTCTAGAACTGCTCTGAAAATGGTTCTCTCTGGAGTGTTGGGATTTGGGTTTAGGGTGGGTTAGGGAATTGAAGTTCAGATACTTTGTTCATGTTTTATACTATGGAATTACTATGTCATGTATGTTATTTGAAAGATGGAAAATTTGTATTTGGAGTTTTTCAATAAAAATGATTTGATTAAAAAAAATTATGAAATTAAAATTCCTCCCGTTCTTGAGAAAGAATAGGATTTTTACTAAGAGGTAAATTGCACGTTCCTTGCTTTACAGGCACTTTACATTTTTGCTAGTTTTGTGCGATTACACAATCCCTTCTAAAGGCCAGTGCCAGTTGTACATCTCTCCCTAAACTCTTGTTCAGCACTATATTTTATGCCAGTTTTATTATATGGTTTCTAGATTTTGTCCAGCTTTGATAAATAATTAGTATTTATACTATTGCTTTTAGATAGACTTGAAGAATGCAGATCCGGAGAGGGTGGAGAAACAAATTGAGAAGATGTTTGACATTCCCGCTAGTGACTGTATCCGGGTACAATGCGCTCCAGATCAAAATCATTCCTGTAGGCAAATTTAACTTCGCTGTCTGTACCTTGTCTTTTTTTTTTTTTCTACAAAATTTGGCTGGAAAAGGGGCAATGTAGCGAGGAATTTACAAAAAATTTTTGGTGTTAAAAAAACACGAAACTATTTTGTGACGCATCATTTTTGAGCAAAAATGTGCAGCTTCCTATTTTACAGCACTCTTGCAACTTTTAGAAATTGGGCTTGGAAAGCTACACAGGTCTAAGAACGACGGGTGACGTTAAAAGTGGATAAAGATACACGGTGGCTCAGTGGATAAAGATACACGGTGACTCAGTGGATAAAGATACACGGTGGCTCAGTGGATAAAGATACACGGTGGCTCGGTGGATAAAGATACACGGTGGCTCGGTGGATAAAGATACACGGTGGCTCAGTAGTTAGCATTGGTGCTTTGCAGCACTGGGATCCTGGTTTCAAATCCCACCAAGGATAACATCTGCAAGAAGTTTGTATGTTCTCCCCATGTTTGCGTCGGTTTCCTCCCACACTCCAAAGACATACTGATAGGGAATGTAGATTGTGAGCCCCAATGGGGACAGCAATGATAATGTCTGTAAAGCGCATCGGAATAGGTTGATGCTATATAAGTGAGTAAAATGAATAAATAAAGATGGAAGTGCTGCATAAACATTTATCAAACATCGTGCAACTCTTTGATACATTTGGCACAAATAATGGTAACACAACCACAAGCAAAACTGACCTGAGGAAGTCCCTTTATGATACATTTTTCGAAAAGAATTTGAAAGATTTAAAGCGTTAGAAATGAACAAGATTATCCAATATCACAGAAAAAGGAAAAGTCTCCAGATGTTTTTATGCCGGATGCCGGTATGTGTCCATACCTAAAGAAGAGCTGTCAGAAGAATGGGTAAGGAATCCTTTAGTAAACATAAATATCCATAGGGGATTTGAGTGTTAAAAAAAAAAGATCATCTGAAAGATTTTGTGATCTGCGTTTACATGTGTTTACATGTGTAGTCCTCCTGCTAGGCAGGGACGCTGTTCCCCTCACCTCTCCGCTCCGTGCCCGGCGTCTTCCTCCAGCTCTGCTGGCAGCGCGCGCTGCTTCCTGGCCACGGTGCTTAGGGCGCGCGCGGGCGCGCTCCCCCTCTCTTAAAGGGGCCGCGTGCGTCGTCCTAAGGAGTCCCCGGCCAATGGCCGGAGGACTTCACCATATATAAGGTACCTCCTCCAAAATAGAGGTGCCCGAGCAATGTTGTTGCAAAGCCTTCACTCTGCTTCAGCCCTCAGGTCCCGTTACCAGTTACCTGCCAGTCACCTGCCAGATTCCTGCTTGTTACCTGCCAGTCACCTGCCAGATTCCTGCTTGTTACCTGCCAGTCACCTGCCAGATTCCTGCTTGATACCTGCCTGATATCCGCTTACCTGCTTGCAAGACTGCGGTCCGACGGTCTGCCTTCCGACACCTGTCAGTCTGTCTATGGACCAGCCTGCCCGCTCACCTGGGAGCGCTCACCTGCTACCTGCCTGCTAGCCTACCTGGAGGCTCTGCCGTCACTTGCCGTGACCACCTGCCTGTCCAGAGATTCTTGCCCGCTCACTTGGGAGCGCTCACCTGCTACCTGCCTGCTAGCCTACCTGGAGGCTCTGCCGTCACTTGCCGTGACCACCTGCCGGTCCAGAGACTCTTGCCAGCTCAACTGGGAGCGTCCACCTGCTACCTGTCTGCTAGTCTACCTGGAGGCTCTGCCGTCACTTGCCGTGACCACCTGCCTGTCCAGAGACTCTTGTCCGCTCAACTGGGAGCGTCCACCTGCTACCTGTCTGCTAGTCTACCTGGAGGCTCTGCCGTCACTTGCCGTGACCACCTGCCCGTCCAGAGACTCTTGCCCGCTCACCTGGGAGCATCCAACTGCTACCTGTCTGCTAGTCTACCTGGAGGTTCTGCCGTCACTTGCCGTGACCACCTGCCTGTCCAGAGACTCTCGCCTGCTCACCTGGGAGCGCTCACCAGCCACCTGCCTGCTGTCCTTCTACCCAGAGACTGTCCCTGTCACTTGCCGTGACTACCTGCCCTTCTACCCAGAGACTGTCCCTGTCACTTGCCGTGACTACCTGCCCTTCTACCCAGAGACTGTCCCTGTCACTTGCCGTGACTACCTGCCCTTCTACCCAGAGACTGTCCCTGTCACTTGCTGTGACTACCTGCCCGTCTTCCCTGGGAGCCACCCGCTTCCTTACAAGGAATAGTAATAGTATAGTTGCTCAGAGGTTCCACCTCCCAGACCCGTTACAGTTTGCTCGGGCCATGGAACCCGGTGGCACCCAAGCTCCCTCGCTCTCGGACCTATGTCATGAACTTTCCCATCAGAGGTCCCAACAGGAGTCCATCCTGAGTCACCTGCGTGGTGTTATCTCCCGCCTGGACACATTGACTACCTCTTCCGGAGCTGTCTCCACTCGCACACTTACTACCCCGGCACCGCCGCAGCCCATCAACACCATGGCATCTCTTCCCGGTCCCCGCCTCTCCGCCCCTCCTCGTTTTGGCGGAGATCCCAGCCAGGCACAGGGCTTCATTAACCAGTGCACTCTGCACTTCGAACTGTTGACACACCAGTTTTCCAGCGACCGAGCCAGAGTAGCCTTCATCATGTCCCATCTCACGGGAGAGGCACTGGCTTGGCTAAATCCTCTATGGGAGAGAGGAGACCCCCTGGTGTCCAACCTGCCAGCCTTTCTCACGGCCTTCCGGAAAGTCTTCGACGAACCAGGACGGAAGACCTCATCCGCATCATCTCTGCTACGCCTCCGTCAAGGAAATCTCTCCGTGGGCCAATACGCCATACGGTTCCGTACCCTTGCTTCGGAGCTGGCCTGGGATAACGACGCCCTGGTGTCTGTCTTTTGGGAGGGTCTGTCCGGCCGTATTAAAGATGAACTCGCCGGTCGGGACATTCCTACCACTCTCGACGACTTAATAACACTTGCCACCCGGATTGACATCCGGTTCCAGGAGCGCGCCAAAGAGGTCACCCGTGAGAGGAGGTTTCCACGTCTAGCCCCTACCTTCCAGAAACCTGTCACTTCTCCCGTTACTACCCAGGCGCACTCACCTGAGCCTATGCAGGTCGACCAGACCAAGATGGTCAAAACCCGTCAAGAGTTACGCCGAGCCGAGGGGAGCTGCTTCTACTGTGGCAGTAAGGAGCACCGGATCCGTTCCTGCCCGGAGAGGTCGGGAAACGCCTGTGTCTAGGATCGCTCAGAGAGGTCGTCCTAGACAAGAGTAAATCCTCTCCATCTCTGTTGCTGTCGGTCTCTATCATCTGCGGGGAGAACCGTTATTTTGAACTAGCCCAACTTGACTCTGGAGCTGCCGGAAATCTCATTTCTCAGTCTCTGGTAGAGAAATACCGCATTCCCACCAAACCTCTAGCTGTACCCTTATCTGTCGCTGCCGTGGATGGGGGCCTCTTACCACATCCCATCCAACTCATCACCGAATCCATAACCCTGCAGGTGGGAATGCTGCACTCTGAGAGCATCTTCTTTCATGTTCTGCCTGGACTCTCTCACGCCCTCTTATTAGGCCTACCTTGGCTTCAGAGACATGCACCCGTGCTTGATTGGCAGACCGGAGAAGTCCTTCGCTGGAGACAGGACTGCCATAAGACTTGCTTAGTTCCCGTCCATCCTGTCCGTCCTTCTCCTACTCCAGCCAATCTACCTGGTCTTCCGGCTCCTTATTGGTCGTATGCGGACGTCTTTAATAAAAAGGAGGCAGAGACATTACCCCCTCATAGACCATACGACTGCCCAATCGACCTGATGCCCGGCGCTACTCCTCCCCGTGGGCGCATTTACCCTTTGTCCGCTGCTGAGACCCGATCCATGTCAGAATATATTGAGGAGAATCTGGCCCGGGGATTCATCCGGAAATCTACTTCCCCGGCGGGAGCAGGCTTCTTCTTCATCAAAAAGGACGGCTCACTCCGTCCCTGTATAGACTATAGAGGCCTTAACCAGATCACGGTGAAGAATAAATACCCCCTTCCGCTCATTCCGGAATTATTTGACCGTCTGAGGGGGGCTAGAATCTTCACCAAGCTGGACCTCCGTGGGGCGTATAACCTGGTCTGTATCCGTCAGGGGGATGAATGGAAGACGGCATTCAACACCCGGGACGGCCACTATGAATACCTGGTAATGCCCTTCGGTCTCTGTAACGCTCCCGCCGTCTTTCAAGAGTTGGTCAATGACATCTTCCGGGACCTTCTCTACTCCTGCGTAGTGGTGTACCTGGACGACATCTTGGTCTTCTCTCTGGATCTCCCCACACACCGGAGGGATGTTCGTCAGGTTCTGCTCAGGCTCAGGCAGAACCACCTCTACGCTAAATATGAGAAGTGCCTCTTTGAGCAGACCTCGCTTCCGTTTCTGGGCTACATAATCTCTCAGACCGGCCTACGAATGGATCCTGAGAAACTGTCTGCCATCCAGAAGTAGCCCCGACCAGAGGGGTTGAAAGCTATTCAGCGGTTCCTGGGTTTCGCCAACTACTACCGCCTCTTCATACCGCACTTCTCTTCCCGGACTGCCCCAATCTCTGCGCTCACCAGTAAGGGCACTAATTACAGAAAATGGCCGCCCGAAGCAGAGGAAGCCTTTCTTTCCTTAAAACAGGCTTTCTCTTCCGCCCCGGTGCTGCATCGTCCGGACGGCAACAAACAATTCTTCCTGGAAGTTGACGCCTCCTCCTCTGGAGCCGGAGCGGTACTTACCCAAAAGTCGCCTTCCGGAAGAATGGTAACTTGCGGCTTCTTCTCCAAACTCTTCTCCTCTTCTGAGCGCAATTATTCTATAGGAGATCGAGAGTTATTGGCCATTAAGCTGGCACTGGAGGAGTGGCGTTACCTGCTCGAGGGGGCTCTTCACCCGTTAATTATTTACACGGACCACAAGAACTTGGCTTACCTCCAGAGTGCCCAGAGACTTAACCCGCGCTAAGCCCGGTGGTCCTTGTTTTTTGCCTGCTTTGATTTCGTTCTTCATTTTCGCCCGGCAGACAAAAACATCAAAGCTGACGCCTTGTCCCGATCCTTCCTGGTGTCTGACCTAGAGGAGGAACCGAAGCACATCATTGATCCCGCCAGAGTAATGCAGGTGGCTCCCGTGAATCTAAATCGTCTCCGTCCCGGTAAGACGTTCGTAACAGTACCTGATCGGAAGAAGGTCCTACTCTGGGGTCACTCATCTAAGCTAGCTGGCCACGCCGGTCAGAAAAAGACCCTCCAGCTTATTACCCGGCATTACTGGTGGCCTACCCTGCACAAGGATGTAATAGACTTTGTTTCAGCCTGTGTGTCCTGCGCCCGCAACAAAGTTCCGAGACACCTGCCAGCCGGTCGCCTCCTTCCTCTTCCAGTACCTGCTGCCTGGTGGCAGCATATAGCTATGGCCTTTATAACGGATCTCCCTGTCTCTGCCGGTTGTACGGTCATTTGGGTGGTCGCTGACCGCTTTTCCAAGATGGCGCACTTCATTCCCCTGCCGGGTCTCCCGTCTGCACCCGAACTGGCTAAAGACTTTATCCGCCACATCTTCCGTCTCCATGGCCTGCCCCTCCACATCGTGTCAGATCGTGGGGTTCAGTTCACCTCACGCTTCTGGAGAGCCACATGTAAGCTGCTTGACGTTACCCTGGACTTCTCCTCAACTTACCACCCACAGTCCAATGGGCAAGTGGAGCGGATCAATCAGATCCTGACCAGTTACCTCCGGCACTTCGTTAATGCCCACCATTCGGACTGGGTGGATCTCCTACCATGGGCTGAATTCTCTTACAATAATCACGAGAGCGAATCTTCCTCCAAATCCCCGCTTTTTGTAGTCTTCGGTCAGCATCCTCGGATCCCATTTCCCGTCTCCACCTCGGTGGACAATCCGGCTGCGGAATCTCTCATTAGCAAATTCTCCTCCATTTGGGAGAGTACCCGATCCGCACTCCTTCAGTCGTCCGAGCGGATGAAAAAACACGCTGACAAAAAACGACTGGATCCTCCACAATTCCGTCCTGGAGATAAAGTCTGGCTCTCGTCCAAGTATGTCCGGCTCAAGATTCCCTCCTACAAGTTAGGGCCTCGGTTCATCGGCCCACTGGAAGTTATCAAACAAATCAATCCGGTGGCCTATAAATTGAAACTCCCGGCCAACTTACGGATCCCTAACTCCTTCCATGTATCTCTCCTCAAACCCGTGGTACTTAACTCTTTTTCCAAGTCTACAGGTACGCCCCCTGCTCCGGTTTCCGCTGAGAACGAGTTTGAGGTAGAGAACATTCTGGCCACCAAATGGGTAAGAGGAAAAACCTTTTTTCTGGTAGATTGGAAGGGGTTTAGTCCTGAGGAGAGAACGTGGGAGCCCCGGGAGAACATCCATGCCCCTCTCATCCTTGATAAATTTCTCTCTGGCTTAAAAAAGGGGGGGCCTAAAGGGGGGGGTACTGTAGCGTCGGCGTCCCTGCCTCCTGCTAGGCAGGGATGCTGTTCCCCTCACCTCTCCGCTCCGTGCCCGGTGTCTTCCTCCCGCTCTGCTGGCAGCGCGCGCTGCTTCCCGGCCACGGTGCTTAGGGCGCGCGCGGGCGCGCTCCCCCTCTCTTAAAGGGACCGCGCGCGCCGTCCTAAGGAGTCCCCGGCCAATGGCCGGAGGACTTCACCATATATAAGGCACCTCCTCCAAAATGGAGGTGCCCGAGCAATGTTGTTGCAAAGCCTTCACTCTGCTTCAGCCCTCAGGTCCCGTTACCAGTTACCTGCCAGTCACCTGCCAGATTCCTGCTTGTTACCTGCCAGTCACCTGCCAGATTCCTGCTTGTTACCTGCCAGATTCCTGCTTGATACCTGCCTGATATCCGCTTACCTGCTTGCAAGCCTGCGGTCCGACGGTCTGCCTTCCGACACCTGTCAGTCTGTCTATGGACCAGCCTGCCCGCTCACCTGGGAGCGCTCACCTGCTACCTGCCTGCTAGCCTACCTGGAGGCTCTGCCGTCACTTGCCGTGACCACCTGCCTGTCCAGAGACTCTTGCCCGCTCACCTGGGAGCGCTCACCTGCTACCTGCCTGCTAGCCTACCTGGAGGCTCTGCCGTCACTTGCCGTGACCACCTGCCCGTCCAGAGACTCTTGCCCGCTCAACTGGGAGCGTCCACCTGCTACCTGTCTGCTAGTCTACCTGGAGGCTCTGCCGTCACTTGCCGTGACCACCTGTCTGTCCAGAAACTCTTGCCCGCTCAACTGGGAGCGTCCACCTGCTACCTGTCTGCTAGTCTACCTGGAGGCTCTGCCGTCACTTGCCGTGACCACATGCCTGTCCAGAGACTCTCGCCTGCTCACCTGGGAGCGCTCACCAGCCACCTGCCTGCTGTCCTTCTACCCAGAGACTGTCCCTGTCACTTGCCGTGACTACCTGCCCTTCTACCCAGAGACTGTCCCTGTCACTTGCCGTGACTACCTGCCCTTCTACCCAGAGACTGTCCCTGTCACTTGCCGTGACTACCTGCCCTTCTACCCAGAGACTGTCCCTGTCACTTGCTGTGACTACCTGCCCTTCTTCCCTGGGAGCCACCCGCTTCCTTACAAGGACCGCCCCCTTGTATAGTTGCTCAGAGGTTCCACCTCCCAAACCCCATTACAACATGATTGTAATAACATTACAGCCCCATTCAGACTTACAGGTTTTACCCATGAGAAACTGAGCAGAACGATATATAGGTTTGTGGGAGAAGATTCAGTATAAATTGTAATTCATTCATTAGATTTGAGAGTCCTCAGTGGTTGATACCTTTAATGGCTAACTGAAAAGATGGTAACAAATTGCAAGCTTTCCAAACTGCTCAGGCCTCTTCATCATGCAGACCTGAGACCTGAGTAGTCTGGAAAGCTTGCAATTTGTTACCATCTTTTCCGTTAGCCATTAAAAGGTATCAACCACTGAGGACTCTCACATCTAAATACTCTTCTATCTACTGGCTAACACAGTACAAAGATAGATATTTTTCCTGTATCAATTTATTCAGTGGAATCCTGCTGTTTGTATAGATGAGTCCAGTGGGCGGTCATGCTAGTGATTGACAGCTATCTTTGCCTGCATGGTCATACAGGGAACTGTCAATCACTTAGGACCGCCCACTGGACTAGTGTACATACGGCAGGACTTTCTCTGCATAAAATGCAAGTCTTACTGACTCTCTTCCCACAGATATGTCTATCAGTCTGATCAACTTCTCTGCTCTACAACATCCCCCTACAGATCTTATACCATTTCAACATGACAGGTTCCTTTAATCACCTGCAGATGACATAAGTAGCCATGTTCTGTGTGGCTTACGGAGGGGCTTGATTGCTTGTCAGCTTCAAACAGGTTTCATTTCTTGTGATTCATTGGAGCCGAGTTCTAAACTGTATTAAGAAATTAATTTCTCTGTTTATTTCTATTAGATCTCGGCAAAGCTTGGAACAAATATGGAAAGTGTTCTTCAAGAAGTTGTCAGGAGGCTTCCACTGTGAGTATGGACTAATGCGGCTCTATCCATCTTCTCTTTATTAAAGGGAACCTGTCACCTTGAAAAATGCTATGTACCTGCAGGTATAGGGTTAATCTGCAGATAAATATTGTTACAATGTTGCCCGGCCGCCTTATTGATAATGCAGGTACCAGGAGAAAATTAACTTCTTTCCTCCCTGCAGCCGCCGGCCTTCACTCATCGTTGTGCACAGAGCGGCTACAGTCTTGGATCACAGCACCGCTCACTATATCGGAGGTGACGGCTGTAAACCTGGCCCGGATTTTGATTGACAGCTTGCTCTGCACAGATGCGCTGCAGAACCACTTACAATCTGAGTGAAGGAGAGTAGTATGTTCACAGATAGAGAATATGGCTCATCCACGTGCGGATCTGCTCCACGTCCGATTACATATTTGTGGGAGAAACCCTAGTGGCAGCCTCATATTTCTGACATGGATCCTCTAGCACTATTTGTGAAACTGCGGCTCCCAGCATAACTTGATGAGAGACCGTCAGCCTGCTGGGATCTGTAGTTTCACAAGCTGCGGACCTCCGCTCACTCCAGCACTGGTCGGCATTTTCAGCACGTGAACGTACGCCATGCTTTCCGGAGACACAAGGGTGTAGATAACTTTATCAAACCCTTGACTGTAAGTTTGCTGAACCCTAAGTGGATTCGATTGTTCCCACAGTTTCAGTTTTGGACCATTTAAGGGGAATTTACAGGGTTCTGGCCACTGACCAGGGGGATCAGTATCCCTGTATGTCTTTGTATATACTTGATAAAGACCTATAACAGGTCGAAACGTTATGTGATGGCAGAATAAACTTTGTCTTTTGGAATTCATCACCCCGGACTGAACGCGGTTTACTTACCTTTATACCCCTTAACAGGATGTCTTATTTTTGTGTTTTAGTCCCAAGATTGAAAAGGGCCGCCCTCTTAAAGCCCTGCTGTTTGACTCAACGTTTGATCACTACAGAGGCGTGGTAGCCAGCATCGCCCTGTGTGGAGGTGACGTGTGTAAAGGCAATAAATCGTGTCTGCCCACTCTGGCAAGTGCTATGAAGTCAATGAGGTTGGCATACTGACCCCAGAGGAAGTACCAGCTGAAAAACTAATTTTTTTTTAATAATCTTATTAGCCTTTCCCTCTGTCTTCCCCAATCAGCCCTCTGTATTGATGATCAGATCAAAGATCTAGACAGGGATTGTCTCACGCTGCATCTCCTTCCTGATTGTATCACTGAGAAGACAGAAGCTGCCTTATCCCATTCTCCAAGAAATGCAGAACCCAATGCATCTGCTGTCCGTGATCCGCTTATTGTCAGAGGACATCATTAGGGACTGCATTTTCTCATTGCTTAAGAAATTGTTGGGGGATCCTGCTAATCGCTGAATAATAAAACTGCAGCACCGCTCCATTTAAGGCAGTGTTTCCCAAACTCCAGTCCTCATGGCCCCCAACAGGTCAGGTTTTCCCCCCAACAGGTCAGGTTTTCAGGATTTCCTCAGTATTACACATGTGATGAAAGTATCATCAAGGAATCAGGAATTCTCTCACCTGTGCAATACTATAGAAATCCTGAAGACATGACCTGTGGGGGGCCGTGGGGACTGGAGTTTGGGAAACACTGATTTTAAAGGGACTGTCAGCACAGAATGACTGTTGAAACCAAGTACAAGCGCTCCATGGATCACGGCGTGGGCCAATCATTTATATACACCTTCCAACCTGCTTGTTTTACCTCTGTCTCCTTCCTTCTCTGGTTCTATGAAGCCAGAGCTGTCAATCAAAGAAGAGGAGGGTGTGGATAGAGGGAAAACAAGCAGATGGGAAGGTGTATATAAATGATTGGCCCCGAAGCACCGAGAGTTGGGACTTAGTTTGAACAGTCATTCTGTGCTGACAGTCCCTTTAGGTGGACGAGATCCAGATGCAGCTCATTTCACCGCGTAAGGTTGTTTACCCACTATGCGCTCTCCACGGCGTCTCCAGACTCTGTCTCGTCTGTCGCATGAGCTCAGTGTTAACCTGCTTTCATCTATGAAGAGCACAGGGTGCCAGTGGCGACTTTGCCAATCCTGGTGTTCTGTGGAAAATGCCAAGTGTCCTTCACGGTGTTGGGCTGTGAGCACCACCCCCATCTGTGGACGTCAGGCCCTCATACCACCCTCATGGAGTCTGTTTCAAACCGTTGGTGCAGACACATGCACATTTGTGGCCTGCTGGAGGTCATTTTGAAGGACTCTGGCAGTGCTCCTCCTGTTCCTCCTTGCACAAAGGCGGAGGTAGCGGTCCTGCTGCTGGGTTGTTGCCCTCCTACGGCCCCCTCCACGTCTCCTGGTGTACTGGCCTGTCTCCTGGCAGCGCCTCCAGCCTCTGGACACTACGCTGACAGATGCAGCAAACCTTCTTGCCACAGCTTGCATTGATGTGCCATGTTGGATGAGCTGCACTACCTGAGCAACTTCTGTGGGTTGTAGAGTCCGTCTCATGCTACCACGAGTGTGAAAGCACAACCAACATTCAAAAGTGACCAAAACATCAGCCAGAAAGCATTGGTACTGAGATGTGATCTGTGGTCCCCACCTGCAGAACCACTCCTTTATTGAGGGTGTCTTAATAATTGCCAATAATTTCCATCTATTGTGTATTCCATTTGCACATCAGCATGTGAAATTGATTGTCAATCAGTGTTGCTTCCTAAGTGGACAGTTTGATTTCACAGAAGTTTGATGTACTTGGAGTTATATTCTGTTGTTTAAGTGCTCCCTTTATTTTTTTGAGCAGTTTACTTTTTTCCCCACTGTATATAGAGAAGATGCACAGCCCAAAAAGGGTGTTCTGTGTACCTATGTTACCTGGAACTTGTAGGGTCTTATTTGTGGACCTAGGAAGGGGAAAATATAAAAAAATCCCCAAATCACCTCCCAAACCAGTGCCCTCTTATACTCATTGTTGTGTATCCCGCCATTATTCTGACATCAACATCAGGCAGGGGTGTCATGTGAGCACTACTTCTTCTGGCTTAGATGAAATATGAATGCTGCAACCAATCAGAAGCTGCAACACTCATGCGTTGCCCCCACCGGTTGTTAACCTCATGTAACCAGTGGGGTATGCAGCGCTGGTCTGGAGATATCAATTTCTTTTAGTTTTCTCACCTCCCTTGGCCCATCAATAGTTGGTGTCTAGTAGTGGATAACCCAATTAAAGGGTTATTTCCCTCTCAGATATATCCACCAAAGAAGCCATAAATGGCTAATAGATGTTGGCTCCACCTCTGTAGCCCCCCGCAGCTATCGAGATAAGGCTGTATCTCTAGTTAATATGAACATAGAAGTGGCTGTGCATGATAGGCTTTCTCCATTCACTTCTATGGAGGTTCAGAATAATACAAAGGGTTGTAGATGTGTTAATAAAGACTACAATGGAAGTCTACTAACAATACATGGGCACTGATTCCCTGTGGGCACCTGAGATCAGCCACTGAAGCTGTAGGGGGCAGTGTTAGCTTATATGTGCACATTTATATGGAGTGTGTTTGTACATATCCCTATGGACCTGTCCCACATCTATGGATTATTTTACATAAATGAACACTGTCCCATTGTGCAGCAAAGGTCTATACAATAAACTGTGTACACCGCAGTCTAATGAGGTGTAACGGGTCTGGGAGGCGGAACCTCTGAGCTACTATACAAGGGGGCGGTCCTTGTAAGGGAGCGGGTGGCGACCAGGCAGGCAGTCACAGCAGGTGACCGGGACAGTCTCTAGAAGAACGGGCAGGAGGTCACGGCAAGTGACCGGGGCAGTCTCTGGATGAACGGGCAGATGGTCACGGCAAGTGACCGGGGCAGTCTCTGGATGAACGGGCAGATGGTCACGGCAAGTGACCGGGGCAGTCTCTGGGGGAACGGGCAGATGGTCACGGCAAGTGACCGGGGCAGTCTCTGGATGAACGGGCAGATGGTTACGGCAAGTGACCGGGGCAGTCTCTGGGTAAAGGGTTGGTACGACCTGTGGCGGCTGATGGTAGACGTGAGCTCCCAGGTGAGCAGGCGAGAGTCTCTGGATAAACGGGTGGTCACAGCATGTGACGGCGGAGCCTCCAGGAAGACCAACAGACAGGCGGCAGATGAGCGCTCCCAGGTGAGCGGGCAGAAGTCTCTGGACAGGCGGGTGGTCACAGCACGTGACGGCGGAGCCTCCAGGTAGGCTAGCAGGCAGGTAGCAGATGTGCGCTCCCAGGTGAGCGGGCAGGCTGGTCCATAGACAGACTGACAAGAGTTGGAAGGCAGACCGTCGGACCTCAGGCAAGCAGGCAGGTAGTTGATGTGCGCTCCCAGGTGAGCGGGCAAGCTGGTCCATAGACAGACTGACAAGAGTTGGAAGGCAGACCGTCGGACCTCAGGCAAGCAGGCAGGTAGTTGATGTGCGCTCCCAGGTGAGCGGGCAAGCTGGTCCTTAGACAGACTGACAGGAGTTGCAAGGCAGACCGTCGGACCACAGGCTAGCAGGCAGGTAGCAGAATATCAGGCAGGAATAAGACAGCAAGCTGGCAGGAATCTGGCAGGTAACTGGCAACGGGACCTGAGGGCTGAAGCAGAGTAGTGAACAGTGCAACAACATTGCTCGGGCACCTCCATTTTGGAGGAGGTGCCTTATATATGGTGAAGTCCTCCGGCCATTGGCCGGGGACTCCTTAGGACGGCGCGCGCGGCCCCTTTAAGAGGGAGGGAGAGCACGCGCGCGCGCCCTAAGCACAGTGGCCGGGAAGGAGCGCGCGCTGCCAGCAGAGCGGGAGGAGGACGCCGGGCACGGAGCAGAGAGGTGAGGGGAACAGCGTCCCTGCCTAGCAGAGGGCAGGGACGCCGGCGCTACAGTACCCCCCCCTTTAGGCCCCCCATTTTTTAGGCCAGACAGAAATTTAGCAAGGATGAGCGGGGCATGGATGTTCTCCCGGGGCTCCCACGTTCTCTCCTCAGGACCAAACCCCTTCCAATCTACTAGAAAAAAGGTCTTTCCTCTTACCCTTTTGGTGGCAAGAATGTTCTCTACCTCAAACTCGTCCTCAGCAGAAACCGGAGCAGGAGGCGTACCTGTAGACTTGGAAAAAGAGTTAAGTACCACAGGTTTGAGGAGAGATACATGGAAGGAGTTAGGGATCCGTAAGTTGGCCGGGAGTTTCAATTTATAGGCCACCGGGTTGATCTGACTGATGACCTCCAGAGGACCGATGAACCGAGGCCCTAACTTGTAAGAAGGTATCTTGAGTCGGACATATTTAGATGAGAGCCAGACTTTATCTCCAGGACGAAATTGTGGAGGATCCAGGCGTTTTTTGTCAGCGTGTCTTTTCATCCGTTCGGACGACTGAAGGAGTGCGGATCGGGTACTCTCCCAAATGGAGGAAAATTTGCTAACGAGAGATTCCGCAGCCGGGTTGTCCACAGAGGTGGAGACAGGAAAAGGAATCCGAGGATGCTGACCGAAGACTACAAAAAACGGGGATTTGGAGGAGGATTCGCTCTCGTGATTGTTATAAGAGAACTCGGCCCATGGTAGGAGATCCACCCAGTCTGAATGATGGGCATTAACGAAGTGCCGGAGGTAACTGGTCAGGTTCTGATTGATCCGCTCCACTTGACCATTGGACTGTGGGTGGTAAGCGGAAGAGAAGTCCAGGGTGACGTCTAGCAGTTTACAAGTGGCTCTCCAGAAGCGTGAGGTGAACTGTACCCCACGATCCGACACGATGTGGAGGGGCAGGCCATGAAGACGAAAGATGTGACGAATAAAGTCTTTAGCTAGCTCGGGTGCAGACGGGAGGCCTGGCAGGGGAACGAAATGAGCCATCTTGGAGAAGCGGTCAGCGACCACCCAAATGACCGTACAACCGGCAGAGACTGGGAGGTCAGTTATAAAGTCCATTGCTATATGCTGCCAGGGGGCAGCAGGTACAGAAAGCGGAAGGAGGCGACCGGCTGGCAGATGTCTCGGAACCTTGTTGCGGGCGCAGGACACACAGGCAGAAACAAAGTCTATTACGTCCTTGTGCAGGGTAGGCCACCAGTAGTGCCGGGTAATAAGCTGGAGGGTCTTTTTCTGACCGGCGTGGCCAGCCAGTTTAGACGAGTGACCCCAGTGAAGGATCTTCTCCCGATCAGGTACGGATACGAACGTCTTTCCGGGAGGGAGACGATTTAGACTCACGGGAGCCACCTGCATTACTCTGGCGGGATCGATGATGTGTTTCGGATCTTCCTCGAGATCAGACACCAGAAAGGATCGAGACAAGGCGTCCGCCTTGACGTTTTTGTCAGCCGGGCGAAAATGAAGAACAAAATCAAAGCGAGCAAAAAACAAGGACCACCGGGCTTGGCGCGGGTTAAGTCTCTGGGCATGCTGGAGGTAAGCCAAGTTCTTGTGGTCAGTGTAAATTATTACCGGGTGAAGAGCCCCCTCGAGCAGGTAACGCCACTCCTCCAATGCCAGTTTGATGGCCAATAACTCTCGGTCTCCTATGGAATAATTGCGCTCTGAGGAGGAGAAGAGTTTAGAGAAGAAGCCGCAAGTTACCATCCTCCCGGAAGATGATTTTTGAGTAAGTACCGCTCCGGCTCCAGAGGAGGAGGCGTCAACTTCCAGGAAGAACTGCTTGTTGCCGTCCGGGCGATGCAGCACCGGGGCGGAAGAGAAGGCCTGTTTTAAGGAAAGAAAGGCCTCCTCTGCTTCGGGCGGCCACTCTTTGGGATTAGTACCCTTACGGGTGAGCGCGGAAATTGGGGCAGTCCGGGAAGAGAAGTGCGGTATGAAGAGGCGGTAGTAGTTGGCGAAGCCCAGGAACCGCTGAATGGCCTTCAACCCCTCCGGTCGAGGCCATTTCTCAATGGCAGACAGTTTCTCTGGATCCATTCGTAGGCCGGTCTGAGAAATAATGTAGCCCAAAAACGGAAGCGAGGTCTGCTCAAAGAGGCACTTCTCGTATTTAGCGAAGAGGTGATTCTGCCTGAGCCTGAGCAGGACCTGACGAACGTCCCTCCGGTGAGTCTGGAGATCCGGAGAGAAGACCAAGATGTCGTCCAGGTACACCACTACGCAGGAGTAGAGAAGGTCCCGGAAGATGTCATTGACCAACTCTTGAAAGACGGCAGGAGCGTTACAGAGACCAAAGGGCATTACCAGATATTCATAGTGGCCGTCCCGGGTGTTGAATGCCGTCTTCCATTCATCCCCCTGACGGATACGAACCAGGTTGTACGCCCCTCGGAGGTCCAGTTTGGTGAAGATTCTAGCCCCCCTCAGACGATCAAATAACTCCGGAATGAGCGGAAGGGGGTGCTTATTCTTCACCGTGATCTGGTTAAGGCCTCTATAGTCTATACAGGGACGGAGAGAGCCGTCCTTCTTTTTGACGAAAAAGAAGCCTGCTCCCGCCGGGGAGGTAGATTTCCGGATGAATCCCCTGGCCAGATTCTCCTCAATATATTCGGACATCGACCGGGTCTCAGCAGCGGATAATGGATAAATACGCCCACGGGGAGGAGTAGTACCGAGTAACAGGTCGATAGGGCAGTCGTATGGTCTATGAGGGGGTAGTGTCTCTGCCTCCTTTTTATTAAAGACATCAGCATAAGACCAATAAGGAATCGGAAGTCCAGGTAGATTAGCTGGGGTAGGAGAAGGACGGACGGGATGGACGAGAACCAGACAGGTCTTATGGCAGTCCTGTCCCCAGCGAAGGACTTCTCCGGTCTGCCAGTCAAGCACGGGTGCATGTCTCTGGAGCCAAGGTAGACCTAGCAAGAGGGCGTGAGAGAGTCCAGGCAGAACATGAAAGGAGATACTCTCAGAATGCAGCATTCCCACCTGCAGAGTAATGGATTCGGTGATGAGTTGGATGGGGCGTGGTAAGAGACCCCCATCCACGGCAGCAACAGACAAGGGTACAGCCAGAGGTTTGGTGGGGATGCGGTATTTCTCTACCAGGGACTGTGAAATAAGATTCCGGGCTGCTCCAGAGTCAAGTTGGGCTAGTTCGAAATAACGGTTCTCCCCGCAGACGATTGAGACTGGCAGCAGCAGAGATGGAGAGGATTTATTCTTGTCTAGGTCGACCTCTCTGAGCGAACCTAGACACAGGCGTTTCCCGACCTCTCCGGGCAGGCACGGATCCGGTGCTCCTTACTGCCACAGTAGAAGCAGCTCCCCTCGGCACGGCGTAAGTCCTGACGGGTTTTGACCATCTTGGTCTGGTCGACCTGCATAGGCTCAGGAGAGTGTACCTGGGGAGAGACGGATTTCTGAAAAGTAGGAGCTAGACGTGGAAACCTCCTCTCACGGGTGACCTCTTTGGCACGCTCCTGGAACCGTAGGTCAATCCGGGTGGCAAGAGTTATTAGGTCATCGAGAGTGGTAGGAATGTCCCGACCGGCAAGTTCATCTTTAATACGGCCGGACAGACCCTCCCAGAAGACGGATACCAGAGCGTCGTTATCCCAGGCCAGCCCACGGTGAGACTTCCCTGACGGAGGCGTAGCAGTGATGATGCGGATGAGGTCTTCCGTCCGGGTTCGTCGAAGACTTTCCGGAAAGCCGTGAGAAAGGCAGGCAAGTCAGACACCAGGGGGTCTCCTCTCTCCCATAGAGGATTTAGCCAGGCCAGGGCCTCCCCGGTGAGATGGGACATGATGAAGGCAATTTTGGCCCGGTCGGAGTTAAACTGGTGGGACAGGAGTTCAAAGTGCAGGGTGCACTGATTTATGAAGCCCCGAGCCTGGGCGGAGTCGCCTCCGAAGCGAGGAGGTGCAGAAAGCCGGGGTCCGGGGTAGGATACCATGGTATTAGTGGGCAGCGGAGCTGCCGGATTGCGAGTCATGGCACTGGCGGAGGTTGCTGGCGGAGCAGTCAGAGTGTCCAGGCGAGAATTGACATTCCGCAGGTGGCCCAGGATGGACTCCTGTTGGGACCTCTGACGGGACAGTTCATGACACAGGTCCGAGAGCGAGGGAGCTTGGGTGCCACCGGGTTCCATGGCCCGAGCAAACTGTAACGGGTCTGGGAGGCGGAACCTCTGAGCTACTATACAAGGGGGCGGTCCTTGTAAGGGAGCGGGTGGCGACCAGGCAGGCAGTCACAGCAGGGACAGTCTCTAGAAGAACGGGCAGGAGGTCACGGCAAGTGACCGGGGCAGTCTCTGGGTGAACGGGCAGATGGTCACGGCAAGTGACCGGGGCAGTCTCTGGGTAAAGGGTTGGTACGACCTGTGGCGGCTGATGGTAGACGTGAGCTCCCAGGTGAGCAGGCGAGAGTCTCTGGATAAACGGGTGGTCACAGCATGTGACGGCGGAGCCTCCAGGAAGACCAACAGACAGGCGGCAGATGAGCGCTCCCAGGTGAGCGGGCAGAAGTCTCTGGACAGGCGGGTGGTCACAGCACGTGACGGCGGAGCCTCCAGGTAGGCTAGCAGGCAGGTAGCAGATGTGCGCTCCCAGGTGAGCGGGCAAGCTGGTCCATAGACAGACTGACAAGAGTTGGAAGGCAGACCGTCGGACCTCAGGCAAGCAGGCAGGTAGTTGATGTGCGCTCCCAGGTGAGCGGGCAAGCTGGTCCTTAGACAGACTAACAGGAGTTGCAAGGCAGACCGTCGGACCACAGGCTAGCAGGCAGGTAGCAGAATATCAGGCAGGAATAAGACAGCAAGCTGGCAGGAATCTGGCAGGTAACTGGCAACGGGACCTGAGGGCTGAAGCAGAGTAGTGAACAGTGCAACAACATTGCTCGGGCACCTCCATTTTGGAGGAGGTGCCTTATATATGGTGAAGTCCTCCGGCCATTGGCCGGGGACTCCTTAGGACGGCGCGCGCGGCCCCTTTAAGAGGGAGGGAGAGCGCGCGCGCCCTAAGCACAGTGGCCGGGAAGGAGCGCGCGCTGCCAGCAGAGCGGGAGGAGGACGCCGGGCACGGAGCAGAGAGGTGAGGGGAACAGCGTCCCTGCCTAGCAGAGGGCAGGGACGCCGGCGCTACATGAGGATAATAGAACTGTACTGGTTATTGTATCATTATGGGATCTAATTGATGGCTGTCGTAGCGCAGTGTTTTAATAATTAATTTACTACATCTTTTTACAGAAAACCACATTGGCAGCACGGCATATACAGTAAAATGTTACATGCATATCACATCAAGTGAAAAATCCCCATGGAAATGCCTCTACTAAAGCACGCTGCTATAAAAACACTCTGTAAAGTAAGTCCACGCTGCAGCATGAATATAACGGGCCAACTAGAAAACAGGTTTGGCAAAAAAATATATCCATCAGATAGATGTCAACTGTATACTTTTATAATATAGATCTGGACAGGGGTATATATAGCATAGACAGGATTGGGTTTATTAAGGACTGCATTCATACGACAACCCTACAAGGGAACCTGTCACGTGAAAGAAAGGCTATTAACCTGCAGATATGCAGTTAATCTGCAGGTTATTGGTCAAATGTATATAGAGGTCTCAAAAAGTCAGAAATCATAAAGGGATCTAATAATAAAATGTAACCTTTATTTATACAATGCTAAAAAGTCATAAATATGATCTAGGACATAAACAAAAACTGCACCCAAAACGTGAAAATATATGAAAGAAAAATATTATTTTTAAAACCAATTCAAATAGCTGTATGTGAACCTCTCTGATGACCCTCAAATGCTCCCATGAAGGGAGGAAAAAAAGCCCCATGTTTAGAAAGTTGGTGAAATGACGTTGAAGGGAAAGGATCTAGGCTGAGGTCCTGGACCCATGGATGAATGGCCTATGGAGTTTGAAGATCGGTTGATCACTGGGCTGGATAAATGTGCTACAGTTGTGGAATCTGTCGTCTGGATTTGATGAACTTTCTTAAGGACTGTTGCTACTGGATACCTGTGTCTCTATTGTGTTATCTTGTCGTCTGGAGGAGCGAGGAATGTGAATACAAACTATACTGGTTGGCGATACGAAATCTGTGAGCCAACCAAAAGTTGGGAAACAGTGAGTATCGCCTGGTACAAAGGCAGTTGAACTACCGCCCCAGGAAGGGTATCTTGTGCACTGGGGGCAATGTATTTTGGCCATTTACCTAGAGTTGTAGTAAAACCTTGGATGTAAGAGATAAACTATTGTTGCATCATTAACTTGTCTAGGTGATTATTGCAACCCACAACCTCAGATCTTCACATACAGGATTAGAAAAACATTATTGTTTTCTTTCAAAAGCAATATCACATCTGTCCATAGATTGTGACTGGCATTGGACTTCAGCTCTACTGAAATAAATGGAGCTGAGCTGCAATACCACACAGAACCTGTAGACAGGTTGTGGTGCTGTTTTTAGACAAAAAAACACAAGTTTCTAATCATGGACAACACCTTTGAAGACTTAGGCTGCGTGCTCACCAGGGCTGTGGAGTCGGTAAGCCACAGTTGCGACTCCGACTCCTGGATTTTATCAGGTTCCGACTCCTACTCCGGCTCCGACTCCTTCATAAATGGCCAATTCGTAACAATAAATTTACTGTTGTAAAATATTAACATCGTGCTTATTCAGTTTCTCACCATCATATAAGTAATCAGACCACTTAGAGCAAAAACTATATTTATTAGAATACAATTAGAATATAGCAAATAACTTTTATAAACTTTTCTAAACTTTTGTAAGTAAATATGCAATAAACACTGTTATGCAGTTAATAAGAAGAAATCTATAAATTTGTCCTCAGAAAAAGTATTGCCTCTGTCAGATCCTCCTTCATGGATGCCCTCAAATCTGATCTAATTATTTTGAGAGCAGAGAACAACCTCTCTACACTAACTTGGGTTGGTGGCAAAGCAGTAACCACTCGGGCAACATCTCTGACAATGTCAGGATACAGAGGAATCGCTTGTTGCACTGTTATTTTTGATGAACGGTCAAATTTCTCAATTTCTTTTAGTGCACATGAAAAATTCTGCTGAAATGTACTGGCTGTGTTCTTTGATGGGGATGACTCTTCTTCTATGCGGGAACGCTTTGCACGGTCCTTGTGATCCAAATATTTTTCGAAATTAAATTCTTCATCAGTTGATGATGAGGGTGAAGATGTGGCAGGACGACCAAGCTCTTCTTGTTCCTCCTGACTGTTCTGCAACCCTTTCATCCTTACTGCTATTTCAAACAGAGCTTCTTTTCCTTTAGTTAGCTGTTGATCATCTAGAAGAATCCGATGCATTGGGTCTACATAAACAGCTGCCAAAAGAATGGTATTTTGTAATAGTAGCTCCTCTCTCCTTTCATTGATGTAGCAATGCCACTTGCAATTAACCCTCCTCTTTGGGACAGGCGAAACATCAGGTTCTTCCACTCCTTTAAGAAAATACCTGGAGTTAAGTCCTCTGCTTGTCATTTTTTAATCACTGTAAATGGGTGCTCTAGCAATTTTTCCAGCTCAGTCACCTGATTCCACTGACTTTCATTTAGCGTCAGATGAGGGTTAGCCATGTCTACAAGAAAGGTTTTCAGTTCAACCAAGCGCTGAATCATTAAGTAAGTACTGCCCCATCGTGTGGCTTGATCAATAATTGCCCCTTTTCCAGCACGTCTCTTCAAAATTGAGTCAACTTTAGGGGTTCTGGCAACAGTAGCCAATTTTCTCTCCTTGCCAATCAGTGCAGCAGCCTGTCCTTCTTGCAGACTGTCTCTTATAGCCAGCTGTAGCGTACGCACAACACAGCGCATGTGATGAATGAAAGAACGGATTGTCACAGTTTCAACAAGATCATCTAAACTATCATGTTGCTGTTCATCTGAAGCAACTTCAGTTTGCTCCTCAGTTACAATACTGTGTTCCTCTATTTCAAACATTTCTGTGTCTGTGGACCCAGAATGTTCTTCTAGCTGCTGGTCACCATCATTACTCTCATTCATTAGCTTAATAGTACTTATCATATTTGAAGCATTGAACTTGCTCTTTTTTAAGTTCATAGTCTTGCAGAACCTTTTCCACCAAGACCTGGAGAAACTCACTGGTGTGATGAGCTTTGGTGTCTTTTACTGCCAATGTCTTGGTAACTATTTCATTTTTGTCACAAAGAAATCGGACATTGATGGCAAAATAGTTTACTCTGTGACGTGTGCAGGCATCCATTTTAAGAAGCAGAAAGCGTCCCTTGAGAGTTTTTTTAAGTTCTTCCTTTTGTTTAAAAGCTTTTTTGATTACTAATTTTCTAATACTCTCTCTCTCCAGAGAAACACCAAGCTTGCGGGCCATTTCCCCATTCAGACACATAAAGGCTGGTCGTGAAAATAATGAAATAGGCACACTATCCTTTACAACAAGCTCTATGATCTGTTTTTTAAATGTATCTACTGTCATTGTCACAGTAACTTTGTCACTGACAAAATATCTTGCAAATGATGGCTGCAAAGTTCTCTGCTCCTTTGTTTGGCTGGAAGAGCTGGGCACTGGTTCATTGGTTTGGATGCAGTCTTTCTCATCCACTGCTTTTAGTACTTCTGGATGAAAGCACTGTAAATGTCTCTTTAGATTAGAAGCTCTGGTAGGAGCATTTTTATCTTTGCCTGAATATGCACTGATCTTGGCTTCACAGCATTTGTTTTCGTCTGGATCATTTGTCATACACTGACAGACATAATGTTTTCTATCTTGAGTGATGGTGAAATGTTCAAATACAGCTGATTTAATGTGACGCTTCTTTGACATTCTCAGGTTTTTAATTCTGCGTTTCACAATCCAAATGACAATTGTTTTTCCTAAAAACAATTGTACAAAATTATTGCCAGGTCGTACAACTGATATAGTGGTCAGTAATACTGTTATTCCTCATGTACTCACAGTTTACTGATGCAAAGTTTGTTGAAAGGATATTACTTCTTACAGTCTTCCTCTTCTGAGTAGCAGCTGTGAGATGCTTGGAAGACACACACCTAGTAAACATCTAGTCTAGAGGAGGAGCTTTACTACTAAGAATTTGCAACACATTTTCACTTTCAGTTTCATACATTGTAAGTAGGGGGGTTGGGGCAGCATGAGGTTAACCAAGTATAAGATTAGATAAGGGCAGTGGAGAACAGTGACACACAAGAAGTAAGAAATGTCTCTATCTCCAGCAGAACTGCTTATCACTGTTGTTCATAGTTTGATAGAACATATATATTTAAGTAACATTTATAAAATTCATATGAAAGTTCAATTATGAAATATTAATACATTTTTTTAAAGCTGGAGTCGGAGTCGGTACATTTCTACCGACTCCGACTCCAACCAAAACTAACTCTGACTCCACGACTCCGACTCCACAGCCCTGGATGTAACAGCAGAATAGTGAGTGCAGCTCTGGAGGTGACTGGTAGATAGGACATGATGTAACAGCAGAATAGTGAGAGCAGCTCTGGAGGTGACTGGAGGATAAGACATGATGTAACAGCAGAATAGTGACTGCAGCTCTGGAGGTAACTGGAGGATAAGACACGATGTAACAACAGAATAGTGAGTGCATCTCTGTAGGTGAATGGAGGATAAGACAGGATGTAACAGTAGATAAAAGACTGCAGCTCTGGAGGTGACTGGAGGATAAGACACGATGTAAAGGCAGAATAGTGACAGCAGCTCTGGAGGTGACTGGAGGATAAGACACGATGTAACAGCAGAATAGTGATTGCATCTCTGGAGGTGAATGGAGGATAAGACAGGATGTAACAGTAGACAAAAGACTGCAGCTCTGGAGGTGACTGGAGGATAAGACACGATGTAACGGCAGAATAGTGACAGCAGCTCTGGAGGTGACTGGAGGATAAGACACGATGAAACAGCAGAATAGAGAGTGCAGCTCTGGAGGTGACTGGAGGATAAGACACCATCTAACAGTAAAATAGTTACTGCAGCTCTGGAGGTGACTGGAGGATAACACACGATGTAACGGCAGAATAGTGATAGCAGCTCTGGAGGTGACTGGAGGATAAGACACGATGTAACAGCAGAATAGTGAGTGCAGCTCTGGAGGTGGCTGGAGGAAAAGACATGAAGTAACAGCAGAATAGTTACTGCAGCTCTGGAGGTGACTGAAAGATAAGACACGATGTAACAGCAGAATAGTGAGTGCAGCTCTGGAGGTGACTGGAGGATAATAGATAATGTAACAGCAGAATAGTGACTGCAGCTCTGGAGGTGACTGGAGGATAAGACATAATGTAACAGTAGAATAGTGATTGCAGCTCTGGAGGTGACAGGAGGATAAGACACGATGTAACAGCAGAATAATGATTGCAGCTCTGGAGGTGACTGGAGGATAAGACCTGATGTAACATCAGAATAGTGAGTGCAGCTCTGGAGGTGACTGGTAGATAGGACATGATGTAACAACAGAATAGTGAGTGCAGCTCTGGAGGTGACTGGAGGATAAGACATGATGTAACAGCAGAATAGTGACTGCAGCTCTGGAGGTAACTGGAGAATAAGACACGATGTAACAGCAGAATAGTGACTGCAGCTTTGGAGGTGACTGGAGGATAAGACCTGATGTAACATAAGAAAAGTGACAGCAGCTCTGGAGGTGACTGGTAGATAGGACATGATGTAACAGCAGAATAGTGAGTGCAGCTCTGGAGGTGACTGGAGGATAAGACATGATGTAACAGCAGAATAGTGACTGCAGCTCTGGAGGTAACTGGATGATAAGACACGATGAAACAGCAGAATAGTGATTGCAGCTCTGGAGGTGACTGGAGGATAAGACACGATGTAACAGCAGAATAGTCAGTGCAGCTCTGGAGGTGACTGGTAGATAGGACATGAGGTAACAGCAGAATAGTGAGTGCAGCTCTGGAGGTGACTGGAGGATAAGACATGATGTAACAGCAGAAAAGTGAGTGCAGCTCTTGAGGTGACTGGAGGATGAGACATGAAGTAACAGCATAATAGTGAGTGCAGCTCTGGAGGTGACTGGAGGACAAAACACGATGTAACAGCAGAATAGTGACTGCCGCTCTGGAGGTGACGGGAGGATAAGACACCATGTAACAGCAGAACAGTGATTGCAGCTCTGGAGGTGACTGGAGGATAAGACATGATGTAACAGCAGAATAGTGACTGCAGCTCTGGAGGATAAGACATAATGTAACAGTAGAATAGTGATTGCAGCTCTGGAGGTGACAGGAGGATAAGACACGATGTAACAGCAGAATAATGATTGCAGCTCTGGAGGTGACTGAAGGATAATGCCTGATGTAACAGCAGAATAGTGACAGCAGCTCTGGAGGTAACTGGAGTATAAGACACGATGTAACAGCAGAATAGTGAGTGCAGCTCTGGAGGTGACTAGAGGATAAGACACGATGTAACAGCAGAATAGTGAGTGCAGCTCTGGAGGTGACTGCAGGATAAGACATGATGTAACAGCAGAATAGTGAGTGCAGCTGTTGAGGTGATTGGAGGATAAGACACAATGTAACAGCAGAAAAGTGAGTGCAGCTCTTGAGGTGACTGGAGGATAAGACATGAAGTAACAGCATAATAGTGAGTGCAGCTCTGGAGGTGACTGGAGGACAAGACACGATGTAACAGCAGAATAGTGACTGCAGCTCTGGAGGTGACTGGAGGATAAGACACCATGCAACAGCAGAACAGTGATTGCATCTCTGGAGGTGAATGGAGGATAAGAAACGATGTAACAACAGAATAGTGACAGCAGCTCTGGAGGTGACTGGAGGATAAGACATGATGTAACAGCAGAATAGTGACTGCAGCTCTGGAGGTGACTGGAGGATAGGACACGATGTAACAGCAGAATAGTGAGTGCAGCTCTGGAGGTGACTGGAGGATAAGACATGATGTAACAGCAGAATAGTGACTGCAGCTCTGGAGATGAGTGGAGGATAAGACATGAAGTAACAGCATAATAGTGAGTGCAGCTCTGGAGGTGACTGGAGGACAAGACACGATGTAACAGGAGAATAGTGACTGCAGCTCTGGAGGTGGCTGGAGGATAGTAGATGATGTAACAGCAGAATAGTGACTGCAGCTCTGGAGGTGACTGGAGGATAAGACACGATGTAACAGCAGAATAGTGACTGCAGCTCTGGAGGTGACTGGAGGATAAGACAAGATGTAACAGCAGAATAGTGAGTGCATCTCTGGAGGTGAACGGAGGATAAGACTTGATGTAACAACAGAATAGTGACAGCAGCTCTGGAGGTGACTGGAGGATAAGACCTGATGTAACATCAGAATAGTGACTGCAGCTCTGGAGGTGAGTGGAGGATAAGACCTGATGTAACAGCAGAATAGTGACTGCAGCTCTGGAGGTGGCTGGAGGATAAGACACGATGTAACAGCAGAATAGTGACTGCAGCTCTGGAGGTGACTGGAGGATAAGACACGATGTAACGGCAGAATAGTGAGTGCAGCTCTGGAGGTGACTGGAGGATAAGACATGATGTAACAGCAGAATAGTGACTGCATCTCTTGAGGTGACTGGAGGATAAGACACGATGTAACGGCAGAATAGTGACTGCAGCTCTGGAGGTGACTGGAGGATAAGACACGATGTAACGGCAGAATAGTGAGTGCATCTCTGGAGGTGAACGGAGGATAAGACCTGATGTAACAGCAGAATAGTGACTAAAGCTCTGGAGGTGACTGGAGGATAAGACACGATGTAACAGCAGAATAGTGACTGCAGCTCTGGAGGTGGCTGGAGGATAAGACACGATGTAACGGCAGAATAGTGAGTGCATCTCTGGAGGTGAACGGAGGATAAGACCTGATGTAACAGCAGAATAGTGACTAAAGCTCTGGAGGTGACTGGAGGATAAGACACGATGTAACGGCAGAATAGTGAGTGCAGCTCTGGAGGTGACTGGAGGATAAGACATGATGTAACAGCAGAATAGTGACTGCATCTCTTGAGGTGACTGGAGGATAAGACACGATGTAACAGCAGAATAGTGACTGCAGCTCTGGAGGTGACTGGAGGATAAGACACGATGTAACAGCAGAAGATTGAGTGCATCTCTGGAGGTGAACGGAGGATAAGACCTGATGTAACAGCAGAATAGTGAGTGCAGCTCTGGAGGAGACTGGAGGATAAGACATGATGTAACAGCAGAATAGTGACTGCATCTCTTGAGGTGACTGGAGGATAAGACCTGATGTAACATCAGAATAGTGACTGCAGCTCTGGAGGTGAGTGGAGGATAAGACCTGATGTAACAGCAGAATAGTGACTGCAGCTCTGGAGGTGGCTGAAGGATAAGACACGATGTAACAGCAAAATAGTGACTGCAGCTCTGGAGGTGACTGGAGGATAAGACACGATGTAACGGCAGAATAGTGACTGCAGCTCTGGAGGAGACTGGAGGATAAGACATGATGTAACAGCAGAATAGTGAGTGCAGCTCTGGAGGTGGCTGGAGGATAAGACATGATTTAAAAGCCGAATAGTGAGTGCAGTTCTGGAGGTGACTGGAGGATAAGACATGATGTAACAGTGGAATAGTGATTGCAGCTCTGGAGGTGACAAGGGGATAAGACACGATGTAACAGCAGAATAATGATTGCAGCTCTGGAGGAGACTGGAGGATAGACATGATGTAACAGCAGAATAGTGAGTGCAGCTCTGGAGGTGGCTGGAGGATAAGACATGATTTAAAAGCAGAATAGTGAGTGCAGCTCTGGAGGAGACTGGAGGATAAGACATGATGTAACAGCAGAATAGTGAGTGCAGCTCTGGAGGTGGCTGGAGGATAACACACGATGTAATAGCAGAATAGTGAGTGCAGCTCTGGAGGTGACTGGAGGATAAGACCTGATGTAACAACAGAATAGTGACAGCAGCTCTGGAGGTGACTGGAGGATAAGACCTGATGTAACATCAGAATAGTGACTGCAGCTCTGGAGGTGAGTGGAGGATAAGACCTGATGTAACCGCAGCATAGTGACTGCAGCTCTGGAGGTGACTGGAAGATAAGACATGATTTAACAGCAGAATGGTGAGTGCAGCTCTGTAGGTGACTAGAGGATAAGACAGGATGTAACAGCAGAATGGTGAATTCAGCTCTGGAGGTAACTGGAGGATAAGACACGATGTAACAGTAGAATAGTGAGTGCATCTCTGGAGGTGAATGGAGGATAAGACCTGATGTAACAGCAGAATAGTGACAGCAGCTCTGGAGGTGACTGGAGGATAAGACATGATGTAACAGCAGAATAGTGAGTGCAGCTCTGGAGGTGAGTGGAGGATAAGATCTGATGTAACAGCAGAATAGTGACTGCAGCTCTGGAGGTGGCTGGAGGATAAGACACGATGTAACAGCAGAATAGTGACTGCAACTCTGGAGGTGAGTGGAGGATAAGACACGATGTAACGGCAGAATAGTGACTGCAGCTCTGGAGGTGACTGGAGGATAAGACATGATGTAAGAGCAGAACAGTGACTGCAGCTCTGGAGGTGACTGAAGGATAAGACATGAAGTAACAGCAGAATAGTGAGTGCAGCTCTGGAGTTGACTGGACGATAAGATACGATGTAACAGCAGAATAGAGAGTGCAGCTCTTGAGGTGATTGGAGGATAAGACACGATGTAACAGCAGAATAGTGACTGCAGCTCTGGAGGTGACTGGAGGATAAGACAGGATGTAACAGCAGAATAATGATTGCAGCTCTGGAGGTGACTGGAGGATAAGACATGATGTAACAGCAGAATAGTGACTGCAGCTCTGGAGGTGACAGGAAGATAAGACATGATGTAACAGCAGAATGGTGAATTCAGCTCTGGAGGCAACTGGAGTATAAGACACGATGTAACAGCAGAATAGTGAGTGCAGCTCTGGAGGTGACTGGAGGATAAGACACGATGTAACAGCAGAATAGTCAGTGCAGCTCTGGAGGTGACTGGTAGATAGGACATGAGGTAACAGCAGAATAGTGAGTGCAGCTCTGGAGGTGACTGGTAGATAGGACATGAGGTAACAGCAGAATAGTGAGTGCAGCTCTGGAGGTGACTGGAGCATAAGACAAGATGTAACAGCAGAATAGTGAGTGCAGTTCTTGAGGTGACTGGAGGATAAGACATGAAGTAACAGCATAATAGTGAGTGCAGCTCTGGAGGTGAATGGAGGATAAGAAACGATGTAACAACAGAATAGTGACAGCAGCTCTGGAGGTGACTGGAGGATAAGACATGATGTAACAGCAGAATAGTGACTGCAGCTTTGGAGGTGACAGGAAGATAAGACATGATGTAACAGCAGAATGGTGAATTCAGCTCTGGAGGTAACTGGAGGATAATACACGATGTAACAGTAGAATAGTGACTGTAGCTCTGGAGGTGGCTGGAGGATAATAGATGATGTAACAGCAGAATAGTGACTTCAGCTCTGGAGGTGACTGGAGGATAAGACATGATGTAACAGCAGAATAGTGAGTGCAGCTCTGGAGGTAACTGGATGATAAGACACGATGAAACAGCAGAATAGTGAGTGCAGCTCTGGAGGTGACTGGAGGATAAGACACGATGTAACAGCAGAATAGTCAGTGCAGCTCTGGAGGTGACTGGTAGATAGGACATGAGGTAACAGCAGAATAGTGAGTGCAGCTCTGGAGGTGACTGGAGGATAAGACATGATGTAACAGCAGAAAAGTGAGTGCAGCTCTTGAGGTGACTGGAGGATGAGACATGAAGTAACAGCATAATAGTGAGTGCAGCTCTGGAGGTGACTGGAGGACAAAACACGATGTAACAGCAGAATAGTGACTGCCGCTCTGGAGGTGACGGGAGGATAAGACACCATGTAACAGCAGAACAGTGATTGCAGCTCTGGAGGTGACTGGAGGATAAGACATGATGTAACAGCAGAATAGTGACTGCAGCTCTGGAGGATAAGACATAATGTAACAGTAGAATAGTGATTGCAGCTCTGGAGGTGACAGGAGGATAAGACACGATGTAACAGCAGAATAATGATTGCAGCTCTGGAGGTGACTGAAGGATAATGCCTGATGTAACAGCAGAATAGTGACAGCAGCTCTGGAGGTAACTGGAGTATAAGACACGATGTAACAGCAGAATAGTGAGTGCAGCTCTGGAGGTGACTAGAGGATAAGACACGATGTAACAGCAGAATAGTGAGTGCAGCTCTGGAGGTGACTGCAGGATAAGACATGATGTAACAGCAGAATAGTGAGTGCAGCTGTTGAGGTGATTGGAGGATAAGACACAATGTAACAGCAGAAAAGTGAGTGCAGCTCTTGAGGTGACTGGAGGATAAGACATGAAGTAACAGCATAATAGTGAGTGCAGCTCTGGAGGTGACTGGAGGACAAGACACGATGTAACAGCAGAATAGTGACTGCAGCTCTGGAGGTGACTGGAGGATAAGACACCATGCAACAGCAGAACAGTGATTGCATCTCTGGAGGTGAATGGAGGATAAGAAACGATGTAACAACAGAATAGTGACAGCAGCTCTGGAGGTGACTGGAGGATAAGACATGATGTAACAGCAGAATAGTGACTGCAGCTCTGGAGGTGACTGGAGGATAGGACACGATGTAACAGCAGAATAGTGAGTGCAGCTCTGGAGGTGACTGGAGGATAAGACATGATGTAACAGCAGAATAGTGACTGCAGCTCTGGAGATGAGTGGAGGATAAGACATGAAGTAACAGCATAATAGTGAGTGCAGCTCTGGAGGTGACTGGAGGACAAGACACGATGTAACAGGAGAATAGTGACTGCAGCTCTGGAGGTGGCTGGAGGATAGTAGATGATGTAACAGCAGAATAGTGACTGCAGCTCTGGAGGTGACTGGAGGATAAGACACGATGTAACAGCAGAATAGTGACTGCAGCTCTGGAGGTGACTGGAGGATAAGACAAGATGTAACAGCAGAATAGTGAGTGCATCTCTGGAGGTGAACGGAGGATAAGACTTGATGTAACAACAGAATAGTGACAGCAGCTCTGGAGGTGACTGGAGGATAAGACCTGATGTAACATCAGAATAGTGACTGCAGCTCTGGAGGTGAGTGGAGGATAAGACCTGATGTAACAGCAGAATAGTGACTGCAGCTCTGGAGGTGGCTGGAGGATAAGACACGATGTAACAGCAGAATAGTGACTGCAGCTCTGGAGGTGACTGGAGGATAAGACACGATGTAACGGCAGAATAGTGAGTGCAGCTCTGGAGGTGACTGGAGGATAAGACATGATGTAACAGCAGAATAGTGACTGCATCTCTTGAGGTGACTGGAGGATAAGACACGATGTAACGGCAGAATAGTGACTGCAGCTCTGGAGGTGACTGGAGGATAAGACACGATGTAACGGCAGAATAGTGAGTGCATCTCTGGAGGTGAACGGAGGATAAGACCTGATGTAACAGCAGAATAGTGACTAAAGCTCTGGAGGTGACTGGAGGATAAGACACGATGTAACAGCAGAATAGTGACTGCAGCTCTGGAGGTGGCTGGAGGATAAGACACGATGTAACGGCAGAATAGTGAGTGCATCTCTGGAGGTGAACGGAGGATAAGACCTGATGTAACAGCAGAATAGTGACTAAAGCTCTGGAGGTGACTGGAGGATAAGACACGATGTAACGGCAGAATAGTGAGTGCAGCTCTGGAGGTGACTGGAGGATAAGACATGATGTAACAGCAGAATAGTGACTGCATCTCTTGAGGTGACTGGAGGATAAGACACGATGTAACAGCAGAATAGTGACTGCAGCTCTGGAGGTGACTGGAGGATAAGACACGATGTAACAGCAGAAGATTGAGTGCATCTCTGGAGGTGAACGGAGGATAAGACCTGATGTAACAGCAGAATAGTGAGTGCAGCTCTGGAGGAGACTGGAGGATAAGACATGATGTAACAGCAGAATAGTGACTGCATCTCTTGAGGTGACTGGAGGATAAGACCTGATGTAACATCAGAATAGTGACTGCAGCTCTGGAGGTGAGTGGAGGATAAGACCTGATGTAACAGCAGAATAGTGACTGCAGCTCTGGAGGTGGCTGAAGGATAAGACACGATGTAACAGCAAAATAGTGACTGCAGCTCTGGAGGTGACTGGAGGATAAGACACGATGTAACGGCAGAATAGTGACTGCAGCTCTGGAGGAGACTGGAGGATAAGACATGATGTAACAGCAGAATAGTGAGTGCAGCTCTGGAGGTGGCTGGAGGATAAGACATGATTTAAAAGCCGAATAGTGAGTGCAGTTCTGGAGGTGACTGGAGGATAAGACATGATGTAACAGTGGAATAGTGATTGCAGCTCTGGAGGTGACAAGGGGATAAGACACGATGTAACAGCAGAATAATGATTGCAGCTCTGGAGGAGACTGGAGGATAGACATGATGTAACAGCAGAATAGTGAGTGCAGCTCTGGAGGTGGCTGGAGGATAAGACATGATTTAAAAGCAGAATAGTGAGTGCAGCTCTGGAGGAGACTGGAGGATAAGACATGATGTAACAGCAGAATAGTGAGTGCAGCTCTGGAGGTGGCTGGAGGATAACACACGATGTAACAGCAGAATAGTGAGTGCAGCTCTGGAGGTGACTGGAGGATAAGACCTGATGTAACAACAGAATAGTGACAGCAGCTCTGGAGGTGACTGGAGGATAAGACCTGATGTAACATCAGAATAGTGACTGCAGCTCTGGAGGTGAGTGGAGGATAAGACCTGATGTAACCGCAGCATAGTGACTGCAGCTCTGGAGGTGACTGGAAGATAAGACATGATTTAACAGCAGAATGGTGAGTGCAGCTCTGTAGGTGACTAGAGGATAAGACAGGATGTAACAGCAGAATGGTGAATTCAGCTCTGGAGGTAACTGGAGGATAAGACACGATGTAACAGTAGAATAGTGAGTGCATCTCTGGAGGTGAATGGAGGATAAGACCTGATGTAACAGCAGAATAGTGACAGCAGCTCTGGAGGTGACTGGAGGATAAGACATGATGTAACAGCAGAATAGTGAGTGCAGCTCTGGAGGTGAGTGGAGGATAAGATCTGATGTAACAGCAGAATAGTGACTGCAGCTCTGGAGGTGGCTGGAGGATAAGACACGATGTAACAGCAGAATAGTGACTGCAACTCTGGAGGTGAGTGGAGGATAAGACACGATGTAACGGCAGAATAGTGACTGCAGCTCTGGAGGTGACTGGAGGATAATACATGATGTAAGAGCAGAACAGTGACTGCAGCTCTGGAGGTGACTGAAGGATAAGACATGAAGTAACAGCAGAATAGTGAGTGCAGCTCTGGAGTTGACTGGACGATAAGATACGATGTAACAGCAGAATAGAGAGTGCAGCTCTTGAGGTGATTGGAGGATAAGACACGATGTAACAGCAGAATAGTGACTGCAGCTCTGGAGGTGACTGGAGGATAAGACAGGATGTAACAGCAGAATAATGATTGCAGCTCTGGAGGTGACTGGAGGATAAGACATGATGTAACAGCAGAATAGTGACTGCAGCTCTGGAGGTGACAGGAAGATAAGACATGATGTAACAGCAGAATGGTGAATTCAGCTCTGGAGGCAACTGGAGTATAAGACACGATGTAACAGCAGAATAGTGAGTGCAGCTCTGGAGGTGACTGGAGGATAAGACACGATGTAACAGCAGAATAGTCAGTGCAGCTCTGGAGGTGACTGGTAGATAGGACATGAGGTAACAGCAGAATAGTGAGTGCAGCTCTGGAGGTGACTGGAGCATAAGACAAGATGTAACAGCAGAATAGTGAGTGCAGTTCTTGAGGTGACTGGAGGATAAGACATGAAGTAACAGCATAATAGTGAGTGCAGCTCTGGAGGTGAATGGAGGATAAGAAACGATGTAACAACAGAATAGTGACAGCAGCTCTGGAGGTGACTGGAGGATAAGACATGATGTAACAGCAGAATAGTGACTGCAGCTTTGGAGGTGACAGGAAGATAAGACATGATGTAACAGCAGAATGGTGAATTCAGCTCTGGAGGTAACTGGAGGATAATACACGATGTAACAGTAGAATAGTGACTGTAGCTCTGGAGGTGGCTGGAGGATAATAGATGATGTAACAGCAGAATAGTGACTTCAGCTCTGGAGGTGACTGGAGGATAAGACATGATGTAACAGCAGAATAGTGAGTGCAGCTCTGGAGGTGACTGGAGGCTAAAACATGATGTAACAGCAGAATAGTGACAGCAGCTCTGGAGGCAACTGGAGTATAAGACACGATGTAACAGCAGAATAGTGAGTGCAGCTCTGGAGGTGACTGGAGGATAAGACACGATGTAACAGCAGAATAGTCAGTGCAGCTCTGGAGGTGACTGGTAGATAGGACATGAGGTAACAGCAGAATAGTGAGTGCAGCTCAGGAGGTGACTGGAGCATAAGACAAGATGTAACAGCAGAATAGTGAGTGCAGTTCTTGAGGTGACTGGAGGATAGGACACAATGTAACAGCAGAAAAGTGAGTGCAGCTCTTGAGGTGACTGGAGGATAAGACATGAAGTAACAGCATAATAGTGAGTGCAGCTCTGGAGGTGAATGGAGGATAAGAAACGATGTAACAACAGAATAGTGACAGCAGCTCTGGAGGTGACTGGAGGATAAGACATGATGTAACAGCAGAATAGTGACGGCAGCTCTGGAGGTGACGGGAGGATAGGACACAATGTAACAGCAGAATAGTGAGTGCAGCTCTGGAGGTGACTGCAGGATAAGACATGATGTAACAGCAGAATAGTGACTACAGCTCTGGAGATGAGTGGAGGATAAGACATGAAGTAACAGCATAATAGTGAGTGCAGCTCTGGAGGTGACTGGAGGACAAGACACGATGTAACAGCAGAATAGTGACTGCAACTCATGAGGTGACTGGAGGATAAGACATGATGTAACAGCAGAATAGTGACTGCAGCTCTTGAGGTGACTGGAGGATAAGACACGATGTAACAGCAGAATAGTGACTGCAGCTCTGGAGGTGACTGGAGGATAAGACAAGATGTAACAGCAGAATAGTGAGTGCATCTCTGGAGGTGAACGGAGGATAAGACCTGATGTAACAACAGAATAGTGACAGCAGCTCTGGAGGTGACTGGAGGATAAGACCTGATGTAACATCAGAATAGTGACTGCAGCTCTGGAGGTGAGTGGAGGATAAGACCTGATGTAACAGCAGAATAGTGACTGCAGCTCTGGAGGTGGCTGGAGGATAAGACACGATGTAACAGCAGAATAGTGACTGCAGCTCTGGAGGTGACTGGAGGATAAGACACGATGTAACGGCAGAATAGTGACTGCAGCTCTGGAGGAGACTGGAGGATAAGACATGATGTAACAGTGGAATAGTCATTGCAGCTCTGGAGGTGACAGGAGGATAAGACACGATGTAACAGCAGAATAATGATTGCAGCTCTGGAGGTGACTGGAGGATAAGACCTGATGTAACAACAGAATAGTGACTGCAGCTCTGGAGGTGACTGGAAGATAAGACATGACTTATCAGCAGAATGGTGAGTGCAGCTCTGTAGGTGACTGGAGGATAAGACATGATGTAACAGCAGAATAGAGACTGCAGCTCTGGAGGTGACTGGAGGATAAGACATGATGTAACAGCAGAATGGTGAATTCAGCTCTGGAGGTAACTGGAGGATAAGACACGATGTGACAGTAGAATAGTGAGTGCATCTCTGGAGGTGAATGGAGGATACGACCTGATGTAACAGCAGAATAGTGACAGCAGCTCTGGAGGTGATTGGAGGATAAGACATGATGTAACAGCAGAATAGTGACTGCAGCTCTGGAGGTGAGTGGAGGATAAGACCTGATGTAACAGCAGAATAGTGAGTGCAGCTCTGGAGGTGGCTGGAGGATAAGACCATGTAACAGCAGAATAGTGACTGCAGCTCTGGAGGTGACTGGAGGAAAGGACACGATGTAACAGCAGAATAGTGAGTGCAGCTCTGGAGGTGACTGGAGGATAAGATATGATGTAACAGCAGAATAGTGACTGCAGCTCTGGAGATGAGTGGAGGATAAGACATGAAGTAACAGCATAATAGTGAGTGCAGCTCTGGAGGTGACTGGAGGACAAGACACGATGTAACAGCAGAATAGTGAGTGCAGCTCATGAGGTGACTGGAGGATAAGACATGATGTAACAGCAGAATAGTGACTGCAGCTCTTGACGTGACTGGAGGATAAGACACGATGTAACAGCAGAATAGTGACTGCAGCTCTGGAGGTGACTGGAGGATGAGACAAGATGTAACAGCAGAATAGTGAGTGTATCTCTGGAGGTGAACGGAGGATAAGACCTGATGTAACAACAGAATAGTGACAGCAGCTCTGGAGGTGACTGGAGGATAAGACCTGATGTAGCATCAGAATAGTGACTGCAGATCTGGAGGTGAGTGGAGGATAAGACCTGATGTAACAGCAGAATAGTGACTGCAGCTCTGGAGGTGGCTGGAGGATAAGACACGATGTAACAGCAGAATAGTGACTGCAGCTCTGGAGGTGACTGGAGGATAAGACACGATGTAACGGCAGAATAGTGACTGCAGCTCTGGAGGAGACTGGAGGATAAGACATGATGTAACAGCAGAATAGAGAGTGCAGCTCTGGAGGTGGCTGGAGGATAAGATACGATGTAACAGCGGAATAGTGAGTGCAGCTCTGGAGGTGACTGGAGGATAAGACATGATGTAACAGTGGAATAGTGATTGCAGCTCTGGAGGTGACAGGAGGATAAGACACGATGTAACAGCAGAATAATGATTGCAGCTCTGCAGGTGACTGGAGGATAAGACCTGATGTAACAGCAGAATAGTGACTGCAGCTCTGGAGGTGACTGGAAGATAAGACATGATTTAACAGCAGAATGGTGAGTGCAGCTCTGTAGGTGACTGGAGGATAAGACATGATGTAACAGTAGAATGGTGAATTCAGCTCTGGAGGTGAATGGAGGATAAGACCTGATGTAACAGCGGAACAGTGACAGCAGCTCTGGAGGTGACTGGAGGATAAGACATGATGTAACAGCAGAATAGTGACTGCAGCTCTGGAGGTGAGTGGAGGATAAGACCTGATGTGACAGCAGAATAGTGACTGCAGCTCTGGAGGTGGCTGGAGGATAAGACACCATGTAACAGCAGAATAGTGACTGCAGCTCTGGAGGTGACTGGAGGATAAGACACGATGTAACGGCAGAATACTGACTGCAGCTCTGGAGGTGACTGGAGGATAAGACATGATGTAACAGCAGAATAGTGAGTGCAGCTCTGGAGGTGGCTGGAGGATAAGACATGATGTAAGAGCAGAACAGTGACTGCAGCTCTGGAGGTGACTGGAGGATAAGACATGAAGTAACAGCATAATAGTGAGTGCAGCTCTGGAGGTGAATGGAGGATAAGAAACGATGTAACAACAGAATAGTGACAGCAGCTCTGGAGGTGACTGGAGGATAAGACATGATGTAACAGCAGAATAGTGACTGCAGCTCTGGAGGTGACTGGAGGATAGGACACGATGTAACAGCAGAATAGTGAGTGCAGCTCTGGAGGTGACTGGAGGATAAGACATGATGTAACAGCAGAATAGAGACTACAGCTCTGGAGATGAGTGGAGGATAAGACATGAAGTAACAGCATAATAGTGAGTGCAGCTCTGGAGGTGACTGGAGGACAAGACACGATGTAACAGCAGAATAGTGAATGCAGCTCTTGAGGTGACTGGAGGATAAGACAAGATGTAACAGCAGAATAGTGAGTGCATCTCTGGAGGTGAACGGAGGATAAGACCTGATGTAACAACAGAATAGTGACAGCAGCTCTGGAGGTGACTGGAGGATAAGACCTGATGTAACATCAGAATAGTGACTGCAGCTCTGGAGGTGAGTGGAGGATAAGACCTGATGTAACAGCAGAATAGTGACTGCAGCTCTGGAAGTGGCTGGAGGATAAGACACGATGTAACAGCAGAATAGTGACTGCAGCTCTGGAGGTGACTGGAGGATAAGACACGATGTAATGGCAGAATAGTGACTGCAGCTCTGGAGGAGACTGGAGGATAACACATGATGTAACAGCAGAATAGTGAGTGCAGCTCTGGAGGTGGCTGGAGGAGAAGACATGATTTAACAGCAGAATAGTGATTGCAGCTCTGGAGTTGACTGGAGGATAAGATACGATGTAACAGCAGAATAGTGAGTGCAGCTCTGGAGGTGACTGGAGGATAAGACATGATGTAACAGTGGAATAGTCATTGCAGCTCTGGAGGTGACAGGAGGATAAGACACGATGTAACAGCAGAATAATGATTGCAGCTCTGGAGGTGACTGGAGGATAAGACCTGATGTAACAACAGAATAGTAACTGCAGCTCTGGAGGTGACTGGAAGATAAGACATGACTTATCAGCAGAATGGTGAGTGCAGCTCTGTAGGTGACTGGAGGATAAGACATGATGTAACAGCAGAATGGTGAATTCAGCTCTGGAGGTAACTGGAGGATAAGACACGATGTAACAGTAGAATAGTGAGTGCATCTCTGGAGGTGAATGGAGGATAAGACCTGATGTAACAGCAGAATAGTGACAGCAGCTCTGGAGGTGATTGAAGGATAAGACATGATGTAACAGCAGAATAGTGACTGCAGCTCTGGAGGTGAGTGGAGGATAAGACCTGATGTAACAGCAGAATAGTGAGTGCAGCTCTGGAGGTGGCTGGAGGATAAGACCATGTAACAGCAGAATAGTGACTGCAGCTCTGGAGGTGACTGGAGGATAGGACACGATGTAACAGCAGAATAGTGAGTGCAGCTCTGGAGGTGACTGGAGGATAAGACATGATGTAACAGCAGAATAGTAACTGCAGCTCTGGAGATGAGTGGAGGATAAGACATGAAGTAACAGCATAATAGTGAGTGCAGCTCTGGAGGTGACTGGAGGACAAGACACGATGTAACAGCAGAATAGTGAGTGCAGCTCATGAGGTGACTGGAGGATAAGACAAGATGTAACAGCAGAATAGTGAGTGCATCTCTGGAGGTGAACGGAGGATAAGACCTGATGTAACAACAGAATAGTGACAGCAGCTCTGGAGGTGACTGGAGGATAAGACCTGATGTAACATCAGAATAGTGACTGCAGCTCTGGAGGTGAGTGGAGGATAAGACCTGATGTAACAGCAGAATAGAGACTGCAGCTCTGGAATTGGCTGGAGGATAAGACACGATGTAACAGCAGAATAGTGACTGCAGCTCTGGAGGTGACAGGAGGATAAGACACGATTTAACGGCAGAATAGTGACTGCAGCTCTGGAGGAGACTGGTGGATAAGACATGATGTAACAGCAGAATAGAGAGTGCAGCTCTGGAGGTGGCTGGAGGATAAGATACGATGTAACAGCGGAATATTGAGTGCAGCTCTGGAGGTGACTGGAGGATAAGACATGATGTAACAGTGGAATAGTGATTGCAGCTCTGGAGGTGACAGGAGGATAAGAGACGATGTAACAGCAGAATAATGATTGCAGCTCTGGAGGTGACTGGAGGATAAGACATGATGTAACAGAAGAATAGTGAGTGCAGCTCTGGATGTGACTGGAGGATAATACAGTATGTAACAGCAGAATAGTTAGTGCAGCTCTGGAGGTGACTGGAGGATAAGACATGATGTAACAGCAGAATGGTTACTTCAGCTCTGGAGGTGACAGGAGGATAAGACACGATGAAACGGCAGAATAGTGACTACAGCTCAGGAGGTGACTGGAGGATAAGACACGATTTAACAGCAGAATAGTGACTACAGCTCTGGAGGTGTCTGGAGGATAAGACACGATGAAACAGCAGAATAGTGACTGCAGCTCTGGAGGTGGCTGGAGGATAAGACATGATGTAAAAGCAGAATAGTGACTACAGCTCTGGAGGTGACTGGAGGATAAGACACGATGAAACAGCAGAATAGTGACTGCAGCTCTGGAGGTGGCTGGAGGATAAGACATGAAGTAACAGCAGAAAAGAGACTACAGCTCTGGAGGTGGCTGGAGGATAAGACATGATGTAACAGCAGAATAGTGACTACAGCTCTGGAGGTGACTGGAGGATAAGACACAATGTAACAGCAGAATGATGAGTGCAGCTCTGGAGGTGACTGGAGGATAAGAGGCGATGTAACAGCAGAATTGTGAGTGCACATCTGGAGGTGACTGGAGGATAAGACCTGATGTAACAGCAGAATAGTGAGTGCAGATCTGGAGGTGACTGGAGGATAAGACCTGATGTAACAGCAGAATAGTGACGCAGCTCTGGAGGTGACTGGAGGATAAGACACGATGTAACAGCAGAATAGTGGCTGCACTTCAGGAAGTGACTGAAGGATAAGACATGATGTAACAGCAGAATAGTGAGTGCAGCTCTGGAGGTGACTGGCGGATAAAACATGATGTAACAGCAGAATAGTGACTGCAGCTCTGGAGGTGACTAGAGGATAAGACACGATGTAACAACAGAATAGTGAGTGCAGCTCTGGAGGTGACTGGCGGATAAAACATGATGTAACAGCAGAATAGTGAGAGCAGCTCTGGAGGTGACTGGAGGATAAGACGTGATGTAACAGCAGAATAGTGAGTGCAGCTCTGGAGGTGACTGGAGGATAAAACATGATGTAACAGCAGAATAGTGAGTGCAGCTCTGGAGGTGACTGGAGGATATGACGTGATGTAACAGCAGAATAGTGACTGCAGCTCTGGAGGTGACAGGAGGATAAGATACGATGTAACAGCAGAATAGTGAGTGCAGCTATGGAGGTGACTGGAGGATAAGACGTGATGTAATAGCAGAATATAGACTGCAGCTCTGGAGATGACTGGAGTATAAGACACGATGTAACAGCAGAATAGTGAGTGCAGCTCTGAAGGTGACTAGAGGATAAGACACGATGTAACAGCAGAATAGTGACTGCAGCTCTGGAGGTGACTGGAGGATAAGATACGATGTAACAAAATAATAGTGAGTGCAGCTCTTGACATGACTGAAGAATAAGACACGATGTAACAGCAGAAAAGTGACTGCAGCTCTGGAGGATAAGACACGATGTAACAGCAGAATAGTGAGTGCAGCTCTGGAGGTGAACGGAGGATAAGACACGATGTAACAGCAGAATAGTGACTGCAGCTCTGGAGGTGACTGGAGGATAAGACATGAAGTAACAGCATAATAGTGAGTGCAGCTCTGGAGGTGACTGGAGGATAAGACATGATGTAACAGCAGAATAGTGACTGCAGCTCTTGAGGTGACTGAAGGATAAGACATGATGTAACAGCAGAATAGTGAGTGCAGCTCTGGAGGTGACTGGCGGATAAAACATGATGTAACAGCAGAATAGTGAGTGCAGCTCTGGAGGTGACTAGAGGATAAGACACGATGTAACAAAAGAATAGTGAGTGCAGCTCTGGAAGTGACTGGCGGATAAAACATGATGTAACAGCAGAATAGTGAGAGCAGCTCTGGAGGTGACTGGAGGATAAGACGTGATGTAACAGCAGAATAGTGAGTGCAGCTCTAGAGGTGACTGGAGGATAAAACATGATGTAACAGCAGAATAGTGAGTGCAGCTCTGGAGGTGACTGGAGGATATGACGTGATGTAACAGCAGAATAGTGACTGCAGCTCTGGAGGTGACAGGAGGATAAGATACGATGTAACAGCAGAATAGTGAGTGCAGCTATGGAGGTGACTGGAGGATAAGACGTGATGTAATAGCAGAATATAGACTGCAGCTCTGGAGGTGACTAGAGGATAAGACACGATGTAACAGCAGAATAATGATTGCAGCTCTGGAGGTGACTGGAGGATAAGACCTGATGTAACAACAGAATAGTGACTGCAGCTCTGGAGGTGACTGGAAGATAACACATGATGTAACAGCAGAATGGTGAGTGCAGCTCTGTAGGTGACTGGAGGATAAGACATGATGTAACAGCAGAATGGTGAATTCAGCTCTGGAGGTAACTGGAGGATAAGACACGATGTGACAGTAGAATAGTGAGTGCATCTCTGGAGGTGAATGGAGGATAAGACCTGATGTAACAGCAGAATAGTGACAGCAGCTCTGGAGGTGATTGGAGGATAAGACATGATGTAACAGCAGAATAGTGACTGCAGCTCTGGAGGTGAGTGGAGGATAAGACCTGATGTAACAGCAGAATAGTGAGTGCAGCTCTGGAGGTGGCTGGAGGATAAGACCATGTAACAGCAGAATAGTGACTGCAGCTCTGGAGGTGACTGGAGGAAAGGACACGATGTAACAGCAGAATAGTGAGTGCAGCTCTGGAGGTGACTGGAGGATAAGATATGATGTAACAGCAGAATAGTGACTGCAGCTCTGGAGATGAGTGGAGGATAAGACATGAAGTAACAGCATAATAGTGAGTGCAGCTCTGGAGGTCACTGGAGGACAAGACACGATGTAACAGCAGAATAGTGAGTGCAGCTCATGAGGTGACTGGAGGATAAGACATGATGTAACAGCAGAATAGTGACTGCAGCTCTGGAGGTGACTGGAGGATAAGACAAGATGTAACAGCAGAATAGTGAGTGCATCTCTGGAGGTGAACGGAGGATAAGACCTGATGTAACAACAGAATAGTGACAGCAGCTCTGGAGGTGACTGGAGGATAAGACCTGATGTAACATCAGAATAGTGACTGCAGCTCTGGAGGTGAGTGGAGGATAAGACCTGATGTAACAGCAGAATAGTGACTGCAGCTCTGGAGGTGGCTGGAGGATAAGACACGATGTAACAGCAGAATAGTGACTGCAGCTCTGGAGGTGACTGGAGGATAAGACACGATGTAACAGCAGAATAGTGACTGCAGCTCTGGAGGTGACTGGAGGATAAGACAAGATGTAACAGCAGAATAGTGAGTGCATCTCTGGAGGTGAACGGAGGATAAGACCTGATGTAACAACAGAATAGTGACAGCAGCTCTGGAGGTGACTGGAGGATAAGACCTGATGTAACATCAGAATAGTGACTGCAGCTCTGGAGGTGAGTGGAGGATAAGACCTGATGTAACAGCAGAATAGTGACTGCAGCTCTGGAGGTGGCTGGAGGATAAGACACGATGTAACAGCAGAATAGTGACTGCAGCTCTGGAGGTGACTGGAGGATAAGACACGATGTAACGGCAGAATAGTGACTGCAGCTCTGGAGGAGACTGGAGGATAAGACATGATGTAACAGCAGAATAGAGAGTGCAGCTCTGGAGGTGGCTGGAGGATAAGATACGATGTAACAGCGGAATAGTGAGTGCAGCTCTGGAGGTGACTGGAGGATAAGACATGATGTAACAGTGGAATAGTGATTGCAGCTCTGGAGGTGACAGGAGGATAAGACACGATGTAACAGCAGAATAATGATTGCAGCTCTGCAGGTGACTGGAGGATAAGACCTGATGTAACAGCAGAATAGTGACTGCAGCTCTGGAGGTGACTGGAAGATAAGACATGATTTAACAGCAGAATGGTGAGTGCAGCTCTGTAGGTGACTGGAGGATAAGACATGATGTAACAGTAGAATGGTGAATTCAGCTCTGGAGGTAACTGGAGGATAAGACACGATGTAACAGTAGAATAGTGAGTGCATCTCTGGAGGTGAATGGAGGATAAGACCTGATGTAACAGCGGAACAGTGACAGCAGCTCTGGAGGTGACTGGAGGATAAGACATGATGTAACAGCAGAATAGTGACTGCAGCTCTGGAGGTGAGTGGAGGATAAGACCTGATGTGACAGCAGAATAGTGACTGCAGCTCTGGAGGTGGCTGGAGGATAAGACACCATATAACAGCAGAATAGTGACTGCAGCTCTGGAGGTGACTGGAGGATAAGACACGATGTAACGGCAGAATACTGACTGCAGCTCTGGAGGTGACTGGAGGATAAGACATGATGTAACAGCAGAATAGTGAGTGCAGCTCTGGAGGTGGCTGGAGGATAAGACATGATGTAAGAGCAGAACAGTGACTGCAGCTCTGGAGGTGACTGGAGGATAAGACATGAAGTAACAGCATAATAGTGAGTGCAGCTCTGGAGGTGAATGGAGGATAAGAAACGATGTAACAACAGAATAGTGACAGCAGCTCTGGAGGTGACTGGAGGATAAGACATGATGTAACAGCAGAATAGTGACTGCAGCTCTGGAGGTGACTGGAGGATAGGACACGATGTAACAGCAGAATAGTGAGTGCAGCTCTGGAGGTGACTGGAGGATAAGACATGATGTAACAGCAGAATAGAGACTACAGCTCTGGAGATGAGTGGAGGATAAGACATGAAGTAACAGCATAATAGTGAGTGCAGCTCTGGAGGTGACTGGAGGACAAGACACGATGTAACAGCAGAATAGTGAATGCAGCTCTTGAGGTGACTGGAGGATAAGACAAGATGTAACAGCAGAATAGTGAGTGCATCTCTGGAGGTGAACGGAGGATAAGACCTGATGTAACAACAGAATAGTGACAGCAGCTCTGGAGGTGACTGGAGGATAAGACCTGATGTAACATCAGAATAGTGACTGCAGCTCTGGAGGTGAGTGGAGGATAAGACCTGATGTAACAGCAGAATAGTGACTGCAGCTCTGGAAGTGGCTGGAGGATAAGACACGATGTAACAGCAGAATAGTGACTGCAGCTCTGGAGGTGACTGGAGGATAAGACACGATGTAATGGCAGAATAGTGACTGCAGCTCTGGAGGAGACTGGAGGATAACACATGATGTAACAGCAGAATAGTGAGTGCAGCTCTGGAGGTGGCTGGAGGAGAAGACATGATTTAACAGCAGAATAGTGATTGCAGCTCTGGAGTTGACTGGAGGATAAGATACGATGTAACAGCAGAATAGTGAGTGCAGCTCTGGAGGTGACTGGAGGATAAGAGATGATGTAACAGTGGAATAGTCATTGCAGCTCTGGAGGTGACAGGAGGATAAGACACGATGTAACAGCAGAATAATGATTGCAGCTCTGGAGGTGACTGGAGGATAAGACCTGATGTAACAACAGAATAGTAACTGCAGCTCTGGAGGTGACTGGAAGATAAGACATGACTTATCAGCAGAATGGTGAGTGCAGCTCTGTAGGTGACTGGAGGATAAGACATGATGTAACAGCAGAATGGTGAATTCAGCTCTGGAGGTAACTGGAGGATAAGACACGATGTAACAGTAGAATAGTGAGTGCATCTCTGGAGGTGAATGGAGGATAAGACCTGATGTAACAGCAGAATAGTGACAGCAGCTCTGGAGGTGATTGAAGGATAAGACATGATGTAACAGCAGAATAGTGACTGCAGCTCTGGAGGTGAGTGGAGGATAAGACCTGATGTAACAGCAGAATAGTGAGTGCAGCTCTGGAGGTGGCTGGAGGATAAGACCATGTAACAGCAGAATAGTGACTGCAGCTCTGGAGGTGACTGGAGGATAGGACACGATGTAACAGCAGAATAGTGAGTGCAGCTCTGGAGGTGACTGGAGGATAAGACATGATGTAACAGCAGAATAGTAACTGCAGCTCTGGAGATGAGTGGAGGATAAGACATGAAGTAACAGCATAATAGTGAGTGCAGCTCTGGAGGTGACTGGAGGACAAGACACGATGTAACAGCAGAATAGTGAGTGCAGCTCATGAGGTGACTGGAGGATAAGACATGATGTAACAGCAGAATAGTGACTGCAGCTCTTGAGGTGACTGGAGGATAAGACACGATGTAACAGCAGAATAGTGACTGCAGCTCTGGAGGTGACTGGAGGATAAGACAAGATGTAACAGCAGAATAGTGAGTGCATCTCTGGAGGTGAACGGAGGATAAGACCTGATGTAACAACAGAATAGTGACAGCAGCTCTGGAGGTGACTGGAGGATAAGACCTGATGTAACATCAGAATAGTGACTGCAGCTCTGGAGGTGAGTGGAGGATAAGACCTGATGTAACAGCAGAATAGAGACTGCAGCTCTGGAAGTGGCTGGAGGATAAGACACGATGTAACAGCAGAATAGTGACTGCAGCTCTGGAGGTGACAGGAGGATAAGACACGATTTAACGGCAGAATAGTGACTGCAGCTCTGGAGGAGACTGGTGGATAAGACATGATGTAACAGCAGAATAGAGAGTGCAGCTCTGGAGGTGGCTGGAGGATAAGATACGATGTAACAGCGGAATATTGAGTGCAGCTCTGGAGGTGACTGGAGGATAAGACATGATGTAACAGTGGAATAGTGATTGCAGCTCTGGAGGTGACAGGAGGATAAGAGACGATGTAACAGCAGAATAATGATTGCAGCTCTGGAGGTGACTGGAGGATAAGACATGATGTAACAGAAGAATAGTGAGTGCAGCTCTGGATGTGACTGGAGGATAATACAGTATGTAACAGCAGAATAGTTAGTGCAGCTCTGGAGGTGACTGGAGGATAAGACATGATGTAACAGCAGAATGGTTACTTCAGCTCTGGAGGTGACAGGAGGATAAGACACGATGAAACGGCAGAATAGTGACTACAGCTCAGGAGGTGACTGGAGGATAAGACACGATTTAACAGCAGAATAGTGACTACAGCTCTGGAGGTGTCTGGAGGATAAGACACGATGAAACAGCAGAATAGTGACTGCAGCTCTGGAGGTGGCTGGAGGATAAGACATGATGTAAAAGCAGAATAGTGACTACAGCTCTGGAGGTGACTGGAGGATAAGACACGATGAAACAGCAGAATAGTGACTGCAGCTCTGGAGGTGGCTGGAGGATAAGACATGAAGTAACAGCAGAAAAGAGACTACAGCTCTGGAGGTGGCTGGAGGATAAGACATGATGTAACAGCAGAATAGTGACTACAGCTCTGGAGGTGACTGGAGGATAAGACACAATGTAACAGCAGAATGATGAGTGCAGCTCTGGAGGTGACTGGAGGATAAGAGGCGATGTAACAGCAGAATTGTGAGTGCACATCTGGAGGTGACTGGAGGATAAGACCTGATGTAACAGCAGAATAGTGAGTGCAGATCTGGAGGTGACTGGAGGATAAGACCTGATGTAACAGCAGAATAGTGACGCAGCTCTGGAGGTGACTGGAGGATAAGACACGATGTAACAGCAGAATAGTGGCTGCACTTCAGGAAGTGACTGAAGGATAAGAAATGATGTAACAGCAGAATAGTGAGTGCAGCTCTGGAGGTGACTGGCGGATAAAACATGATGTAACAGCAGAATAGTGAGTGCAGCTCTGGAGGTGACTAGAGGATAAGACACGATGTAACAACAGAATAGTGAGTGCAGCTCTGGAGGTGACTGGCGGATAAAACATGATGTAACAGCAGAATAGTGAGAGCAGCTCTGGAGGTGACTGGAGGATAAGACGTGATGTAACAGCAGAATAGTGAGTGCAGCTCTGGAGGTGACTGGAGGATAAAACATGATGTAACAGCAGAATAGTGAGTGCAGCTCTGGAGGTGACTGGAGGATATGACGTGATGTAACAGCAGAATAGTGACTGCAGCTCTGGAGGTGACAGGAGGATAAGATACGATGTAACAGCAGAATAGTGAGTGCAGCTATGGAGGTGACTGGAGGATAAGACGTGATGTAATAGCAGAATATAGACTGCAGCTCTGGAGATGACTGGAGTATAAGACACGATGTAACAGCAGAATAGTGAGTGCAGCTCTGGAGGTGACTAGAGGATAAGACACGATGTAACAGCAGAATAGTGACTGCAGCTCTGGAGGTGACTGGAGGATAAGATACGATGTAACAAAATAATAGTGAGTGCAGCTCTTGACATGACTGAAGAATAAGACACGATGTAACAGCAGAAAAGTGACTGCAGCTCTGGAGGTGTCTGGAGGATAAGACACGATGTAACAGCAGAATAGTGAGTGCAGCTCTGGAGGTGAACGGAGGATAAGACACGATGTAACAGCAGAATAGTGACTGCAGCTCTGGAGGTGACTGGAGGATAAGACATGAAGTAACAGCATAATAGTGAGTGCAGCTCTGGAGGTGACTGGAGGATAAGACATGATGTAACAGCAGAATAGTGACTGCAGCTCTTGAGGTGACTGAAGGATAAGACATGATGTAACAGCAGAATAGTGAGTGCAGCTCTGGAGGTGACTGGCGGATAAAACATGATGTAACAGCAGAATAGTGAGTGCAGCTCTGGAGGTGACTAGAGGATAAGACACGATGTAACAACAGAATAGTGAGTGCAGCTCTGGAAGTGACTGGCGGATAAAACATGATGTAACAGCAGAATAGTGAGAGCAGCTCTGGAGGTGACTGGAGGATAAGACGTGATGTAACAGCAGAATAGTGAGTGCAGCTCTAGAGGTGACTGGAGGATAAATCATGATGTAACAGCAGAATAGTGAGTGCAGCTCTGGAGGTGACTGGAGGATATGACGTGATGTAACAGCAGAATAGTGACTGCAGCTCTGGAGGTGACAGGAGGATAAGATATGATGTAACAGCAGAATAGTGAGTGCAGCTATGGAGGTGACTGGAGGATAAGACGTGATGTAATAGCAGAATATAGACTGCAGCTCTGGAGGTGACTAGAGGATAAGACACGATGTAACAGCAGAATAGTGACTGCAGCTCTGGAGGTGACTGGAGGATAAGATACGATGTAACAAAATAATAGTGAGTGCAGCTCTTGACATGACTGAAGAATAAGACACGATGTAACAGCAGAAAAGTGACTGCAGCTCTGGAGGTATCTGGAGGATAAGACACGATGTAACAGCAGAATAGTGAGTGCAGCTCTGGAGGTGAACGGAGGATAAGACACGATGTAACAGCAGAATAGTGACTGCAGCTCTGGAGGTGACTGGAGGATAAGACATGAAGTAACAGCATAATAGTGAGTGCAGCTCTGGAGGTGACTGGAGGATAAGACATGATGTAACAGCAGAATAGTGACTGCAGCTCTTGAGGTGACTGGAGGATAAGACACGATGTAACAGCAGAATAGTGACTGCAGCTCTGGAGGTGACTGGAGGATAAGACAAGATGTAACAGCAGAATAGTGAGTGCATCTCTGGAGGTGAACGGAGGATACGACCTGATGTAACAGCAGAATAGTGACAGCAGCTCTGGAGGTTACTGGAGGATAAGACCTGATGTAACATCAGAATAGTGACTGCAGCTCTGGAGGTGAGTGGAGGATAAGACCTGATGTAACAGCAGAATAGTGACTGTAGCTCTGGAGGTGGCTGGAGGATAAGACACGATGTAACAGCAGAATAGTGACTGCAGCTCTGGAGGTGACTGGAGGATAAGGCACGATGTAAAGGCAGAATAGTGACTGCAGCTCTGGAGGAGACTGGAGGATAAGACATGATGTAACAGCAGAACAGTGAGTGCAGCTCTGGAGGTGGCTGGAGGATAAGACATGATTTAACAGCAGAATAGTGAGTGCAGCTCTGGAGCTGACTGGAGGATAAGACATGATGTAACAGTGGAATAGTGATTGCAGCTCTGGAGGTGACAGGAGGATAAGACACGATGTAACAAAATAGTAGTGAGTGCAGCTCTTGACGTGACTGAAGAATAAGACACGATGTAACAGCAGAAAAGTGACTGCAGCTCTGGAGGTGTCTGGAGGATAAGACACGATGAAACAGCAGAATAGTGACTGCAGCTCTGGAGGTGGCTGGAGGATAAGAAATGATGTAACAGCAGAAAAGAGACTACAGCTCTGGAGGTGGCTGGAGGATAAGACATGATGTAACAGCAGAATAGTGACTACAGCTCTGGAGGTGACTGGAGGATAAGACACAATGTAACAGCAGAATGATGAGTGCAGCTCTGGAGGTGACTGGAGGATAAGAGGCGATGTAACAGCAGAATAGTGAGTGCACATCTGGAGGTGACTGGAGGATAAGACCTGATGTAACAGCAGAATAGTGAGTGCAGATCTGGAGGTGACTGGAGGATAAGACCTGATGTAACAGCAGAATAGTGACGCAGCTCTGGAGGTGACTGGAGGATAAGACACGATGTAACAGCAGAATAGTGACTGCACTTCAGGAAGTGACTGGAGGATAAGACACGATGTAACAGCAGAATAGTGACTGCAGCTCTGGAGGTGACTGGAGGATAAGATACGATGTAACAAAATAATAGTGAGTGCAGCTCTTGACATGACTGAAGAATAAGACACGATGTAACAGCAGAAAAGTGACTGCAGCTCTGGAGGTGTCTGGAGGATAAGACACGATGTAACAGCAGAATAGTGAGTGCAGCTCTGGAGGTGAACGGAGGATAAGACACGATGTAACAGCAGAATAGTGACTGCAGCTCTGGAGGTGACTGGAGGATAAGACATGAAGTAACAGCATAATAGTGAGTGCAGCTCTGGAGGTGACTGGAGGATAAGACATGATGTAACAGCAGAATAGTGACTGCAGCTCTTGAGGTGACTGAAGGATAAGACATGATGTAACAGCAGAATAGTGAGTGCAGCTCTGGAGGTGACTGGCGGATAAAACATGATGTAACAGCAGAATAGTGAGTGCAGCTCTGGAGGTGACTAGAGGATAAGACACGATGTAACAACAGAATAGTGAGTGCAGCTCTGGAAGTGACTGGCGGATAAAACATGATGTAACAGCAGAATAGTGAGAGCAGCTCTGGAGGTGACTGGAGGATAAGACGTGATGTAACAGCAGAATAGTGAGTGCAGCTCTAGAGGTGACTGGAGGATAAATCATGATGTAACAGCAGAATAGTGAGTGCAGCTCTGGAGGTGACTGGAGGATATGACGTGATGTAACAGCAGAATAGTGACTGCAGCTCTGGAGGTGACAGGAGGATAAGATACGATGTAACAGCAGAATAGTGAGTGCAGCTATGGAGGTGACTGGAGGATAAGACGTGATGTAATAGCAGAATATAGACTGCAGCTCTGGAGGTGACTAGAGGATAAGACACGATGTAACAGCAGAATAGTGACTGCAGCTCTGGAGGTGACTGGAGGATAAGATACGATGTAACAAAATAATAGTGAGTGCAGCTCTTGACATGACTGAAGAATAAGACACGATGTAACAGCAGAAAAGTGACTGCAGCTCTGGAGGTATCTGGAGGATAAGACACGATGTAACAGCAGAATAGTGAGTGCAGCTCTGGAGGTGAACGGAGGATAAGACACGATGTAACAGCAGAATAGTGACTGCAGCTCTGGAGGTGACTGGAGGATAAGACATGAAGTAACAGCATAATAGTGAGTGCAGCTCTGGAGGTGACTGGAGGATAAGACATGATGTAACAGCAGAATAGTGACTGCAGCTCTTGAGGTGACTGGAGGATAAGACACGATGTAACAGCAGAATAGTGACTGCAGCTCTGGAGGTGACTGGAGGATAAGACAAGATGTAACAGCAGAATAGTGAGTGCATCTCTGGAGGTGAACGGAGGATACGACCTGATGTAACAGCAGAATAGTGACAGCAGCTCTGGAGGTTACTGGAGGATAAGACCTGATGTAACATCAGAATAGTGACTGCAGCTCTGGAGGTGAGTGGAGGATAAGACCTGATGTAACAGCAGAATAGTGACTGTAGCTCTGGAGGTGGCTGGAGGATAAGACACGATGTAACAGCAGAATAGTGACTGCAGCTCTGGAGGTGACTGGAGGATAAGGCACGATGTAAAGGCAGAATAGTGACTGCAGCTCTGGAGGAGACTGGAGGATAAGACATGATGTAACAGCAGAACAGTGAGTGCAGCTCTGGAGGTGGCTGGAGGATAAGACATGATTTAACAGCAGAATAGTGAGTGCAGCTCTGGAGCTGACTGGAGGATAAGACATGATGTAACAGTGGAATAGTGATTGCAGCTCTGGAGGTGACAGGAGGATAAGACACGATGTAACAAAATAGTAGTGAGTGCAGCTCTTGACGTGACTGAAGAATAAGACACGATGTAACAGCAGAAAAGTGACTGCAGCTCTGGAGGTGTCTGGAGGATAAGACACGATGAAACAGCAGAATAGTGACTGCAGCTCTGGAGGTGGCTGGAGGATAAGAAATGATGTAACAGCAGAAAAGAGACTACAGCTCTGGAGGTGGCTGGAGGATAAGACATGATGTAACAGCAGAATAGTGACTACAGCTCTGGAGGTGACTGGAGGATAAGACACAATGTAACAGCAGAATGATGAGTGCAGCTCTGGAGGTGACTGGAGGATAAGAGGCGATGTAACAGCAGAATAGTGAGTGCACATCTGGAGGTGACTGGAGGATAAGACCTGATGTAACAGCAGAATAGTGAGTGCAGATCTGGAGGTGACTGGAGGATAAGACCTGATGTAACAGCAGAATAGTGACGCAGCTCTGGAGGTGACTGGAGGATAAGACACGATGTAACAGCAGAATAGTGACTGCACTTCAGGAAGTGACTGGAGGATAAGACATGATGTAACAGCAGAATAGTGAGTGCAGCTCTGGAGGTGACTGGCGGATAAAACATGATGTAACAGCAGAATAGTGAGTGCAGCTCTGGAGGTGACTAGAGGATAAGACACGATGTAACAACAGAATAGTGAGTGCAGCTCTGGAGGTGACTGGCGGATAAAACATGATGTAACAGCAGAATAGTGAGAGCAGCTCTGGAGGTGACTGTAGGATAAGACGTGATGTAACAGCAGAATAGTGAGTGCAGCTCTGGAGGTGACAGGAGGATAAAACATGATGTAACAGCAGAATAGTGAGTGCAGCTCTGGAGATGACTGGAGGATATGACGTGATTTAACAGCATAATAGTGACTGCAGCTCTGGAGGTGACAGGAGGATAAGATACGATGTAACAGCAGAATAGTAAGTGCAGCTATGGAGGTGACTGGAGGATAAGACGTGATGTAATAGCAGAATATAGACTGCAGCTCTGGAGATGACTGGAGTATAAGACAAGATGTAACAGCAGAATAGTGACTGCAGCTCTGGAGGTGACTGGAGGATAAGATACGATGTAACAAAATAATAGTGAGTGCAGCTCTTGACGTGACTGAAGAATAAGACACGATTTAACAGCAGAAAAGTGACTGCAGCTCTGGAGGTGTCTGGAGGATAAGAGACGATGTAACAGCAGAATAGTGAGTGCAGCTCTGGAGGTGAACGGAGGATAAGACACGATGTAACAGCAGAATAGTGACTGCAGTTCTGGAGGTGACTGGAGGATAAGACATGAAGTAACAGCATAATAGTGAGTGCAGCTCTGGAGGTGACTGGAGGATAAGACATGATGTAACAGCAGAATAGTGACTGCAGCTCTTGAGGTGACTGGAGGATAATACACGATGTAACAGCAGAATAGTGACTGCAGCTCTGGAGGTGACTGGAGGATAAGACAAGATGTAACATCAGAATAGTGACTGCAGCTCTGGAGGTGAGTGGAGGATAAGACCTGATGTAACAGAAGAATAGTGACTGTAGCTCTGGAGGTGGCTGGAGGATAAGACACGATGTAACAGCAGAATAGTGACTGCAGCTCTGGAGGTGACTGGAGGATAAGACACGATGTAACGGCAGAATAGTGACTGCAGCTCTGGAGGAGACTGGAGGATAAGACATGATGTAACAGCAGAACAGTGAGTGCAGCTCTGGAGGTGGCTGGAGGATAAGACATGATTTAACAGCAGAATAGTGAGTGCAGCTCTGGAGTTGACTGGAGGATAAGATACGATGTAACAGCAGAATAGTGATTGCAGCTCTGGAGGTGACTGGAGGATAAGACATGATGTAACAGTGGAATAGTGATTGCAGCTCTGGAGGTGACAGGAGGATAAGACACGATGTAACAGCAGAATAATGATTGCAGCTCTGGAGGTGACAGGAGGATAAGACACGATGTAACAGCAGAATAATGATTGCAGCTCTGTAGGTGACTGGAGGATAAGACATGATGTAACAGCAGAATGGTGAATTCAGCTCTGGACTTAACTGGAGGATAAGACACGATGTAACAGTAGAATAGTGAGTCCATCTCTGGAGGTGAATGGAGGATAAGACCTGATGTAACAGCAGAATAGTGACAGCAGCTCTGGAGGTGACTGGAGGATAAGACATGATGTAACAGCAGAATAGTGACTGTAGCTCTGCAGGTGAGTGGAAGATAAGACCCGATGTAACAGCAGAATAGTGAGTGCAGCTCTGGAGGTGACTGGGGGATAAGACATGATGTAACAGCAGAATAGTGAGTGCAGTTCTGGAGGTGGCTGGAGGATAAGACATGATGTAACAGCAGAACAGTGACTGCAGCTCTGGAGGTGACTGAAGGATAAGACATGAAGTAACAGCAGAATAGTGAGTGCAGCTCTGGAGTTGACTGGACGATAAGATACGATGTAACAGCAGAATAGAGAGTGCAGCTCTTGAGGTGACTGGAGGAATATAAATGATGTAACAGCAGAATAGTGACTGCAGCTCTGGAGGTGACTGGAGGATAAGACAGGATGTAACAGTAGAATAGTGATTGCAGCTCTGGAGGTGACAGGAGGATAAGACACGATGCAACAGCAGAATAATGATTGCCGCTCTGGAGGTGACTAGAGGATAAGACCTGATGTAACAGCAGAATAGTGACTGCAGCTCTGGAGGTGACTGGAAGATAAGACATGATGTAACAGCAGAATGGTGAATTCAGCTCTGGAGGTAACTGGAGGATAATACACAATGTAACAGTAGAGTAGTGACTGTAGCTCTGGAGGTGGCTGGAGGATAATAGATGATGTAACAGCAGAATAGTGACTGCAGCTCTGGAGGTGACTGGAGGATAAGACATGATGTAACAGCAGAATAGTGGGTGCAGCTCTGGAGGTGCCTGAAGGATAATACACTATGTAACAGCAGAATAGTTAGTGTAGCTCTGGAGGTGACTGGAGGATAAGACATGTTGTAACAGCAGAATGGTGACTTCATCTCTGGAGGTGACATGAGGATAAGACACGATGAAACAGCAGAATAGTGACTACAGCTCAGGAGGTGACTGGAGGATAAGACACGATGAAACAGCAGAATAGTGACTGCAGCTCTGGAGGTGGCTGGAGGATAAGAAATGATGTAACAGCAGAAAAGAGACTACAGCTCTGGAGGTGGCTGGAGGATAAGACATGATGTAACAGCAGAATAGTGACTACAGCTCTGGAGGTGACTGGAGGATAAGACACAATGTAACAGCAGAATGATGAGTGCAGCTCTGGAGGTGACTGGAGGATAAGAGGCGATGTAACAGCAGAATAGTGAGTGCAGATCTGGAGGTGACTGGAGGATAAGACCTGATGTAACAGCAGAATAGTGAGTGCAGATCTGGAGGTGACTGGAGGATAAGACCTGATGTAACAGCAGAATAGTGAGTGCAGATCTGGAGGTGACTGAAGGATAAGACCTGATGTAACAGCAGAATAGTGACGCAGCTCTGGAGGTGACTGGAGGATAAGACACGATGTAACAGCAGAATAGTGACTGCAGTTCAGGAAGTGACTGGAGGATAAGACATGATGTAACAGCAGAATAGTGAGTGCAGCTCTGGAGGTGACTGGAGGATAAGACACGGTGTAACAACAGAATAGTGAGTGCAGCTCTGGAGGTGACTGACGGATAAAACATGATGTAACAGCAGAATAGTGAGAGCAGCTCTGGAGGTGACTGGAGGATAAGACGTGATGTAACAGCAGAATAGTGGGTGCAGCTCTGGAGGTGACTGGAGGATATGACATGATGTAACAGCAGAATAGTGACTGCAGCTCTGGAGGTGACTGGAGGATAAGATACGATGTAACAGCAGAATAGTGAGTGCAGCTATGGAGGTGACTAGAGGATAAGACGTGATGTAACAGCAGAATATAGACTGCAGCTCTGGAGATGACTGGAGTATAAGACACGATGTAACAGCAGAATAGTGACTGCAGCTCTGGAGGTGACTGGAGGATAAGATACGATGTAACAAAATAATAGTGAGTGCAGCTCATGATGTGACTGAAGGATAAGACACGATGTAACAGCAGAATAGTGACTGCAGCTCTGGAGGTGTCTGGAGCATAAGACACGATGTAACAGCAGAATAGTGAGTGCAGCTCTGGAGGTGAACGGAGGATAAGACACGATGTAACAGCAGAATAGTGATTGCAGCTCTGCAGGTGACTGGAGGATAAGACACGATGTAACAGCAGAATAGTGTCTGCAGCTCTGGAGGTGTCTGGAGGATAAGACACGATGTAACAGCAGAATAGTGAGTGCAGCTCTGGAGGTGAACGGAGGATAAGACACGATGTAACAGCAGAATAGTGACTGCAGCTCTGGAAGTGACTGGAGGATAAGACACGATGTAACAGCAGAATAGAGACTGGAGCTCTGGAGATGACTGGAGTATAAGACACGATGTAACAGCAGAATAGTGACTGCAGCTCTGGAGGTGAATGGAGGATAAGATACGATGTAACAAAATAATAGTGAGTGCAGCTCTTCAGGTGACTGGAGGATAAGACACGATGTAACAGCAGAATAGTGAGTGCAGCTCTGGAGGTGGCTGGAGGATAAGACACGATGTAACAGCAGAATAGTGACTGCAGCTCTGGAGGTGACTGGAGGATAAGACACGATGTAACAGCAGAATAGTGAGTGCAGCTCTGGAGGTGACTGGAGGATAAGACCTTATGAAACAGCAGAATAGAGACTACAGCTCTTGAGGTGACTGGAGGATAAGACACGATGTAACAGCAGAATAGTGAGTGCAACTCTTGAGGTGACTGGAGGATAAGACACGATGTAACGGCAGAATAGTGTCTGCAGCTCTGGAGGTGTCTGGAGTATAAGACACGATGTAACAGCAGAATAGTGACTGCAGCTCTGGAGGTGACTGGAAGATAAGACATGATGTAACGGCAGAATAGTGTCTGCAGCTCTGGAGGTGTCTGGAGTATAAGACACGATGTAACAGCAGAATAGTGAGTGCAGCTGTGGAGGTGTCTGGAGAATAAGACACGATGTAACAGCAGAATAGTGAGTGCAGATCTGGAGGTGACTGGAGGATAAGACCTGATGTAACAGCAGAATAGTGAGTGCAGATCAGGAGGTGACTGGAGGATAAGACACGATGAAACAGCAGAATAGTGACTGCAGCTCTGGAGGTGGCTGGAGGATAAGAAATGATGTAACAGCAGAAAAGAGACTACAGCTCTGGAGGTGGCTGGAGGATAAGACATGATGTAACAGCAGAATAGTGACTACAGCTCTGGAGGTGACTGGAGGATAAGACACAATGTAACAGCAGAATGATGAGTGCAGCTCTGGAGGTGACTGGAGGATAAGAGGCGATGTAACAGCAGAATAGTGAGTGCAGATCTGGAGGTGACTGGAGGATAAGACCTGATGTAACAGCAGAATAGTGAGTGCAGATCTGGAGGTGACTGGAGGATAAGACCTGATGTAACAGCAGAATAGTGAGTGCAGATCTGGAGGTGACTGGAGGATAAGACCTGATGTAACAGCAGAATAGTGACGCAGCTCTGGAGGTGACTGGAGGATAAGACACGATGTAACAGCAGAATAGTGACTGCAGTTCAGGAAGTGACTGGAGGATAAGACATGATGTAACAGCAGAATAGTGAGTGCAGCTCTGGAGGTGACTGGAGGATAAGACACGGTGTAACAACAGAATAGTGAGTGCAGCTCTGGAGGTGACTGACGGATAAAACATGATGTAACAGCAGAATAGTGAGAGCAGCTCTGGAGGTGACTGGAGGATAAGACGTGATGTAACAGCAGAATAGTGAGTGCAGCTCTGGAGGTGACTGGAGGATATGACATGATGTAACAGCAGAATAGTGACTGCAGCTCTGGAGGTGACTGGAGGATAAGATACGATGTAACAGCAGAATAGTGAGTGCAGCTATGGAGGTGACTAGAGGATAAGACGTGATGTAACAGCAGAATATAGACTGCAGCTCTGGAGATGACTGGAGTATAAGACACGATGTAACAGCAGAATAGTGACTGCAGCTCTGGAGGTGACTGGAGGATAAGATACGATGTAACAAAATAATAGTGAGTGCAGCTCATGATGTGACTGAAGGATAAGACACGATGTAACAGCAGAATAGTGACTGCAGCTCTGGAGGTGTCTGGAGCATAAGACACGATGTAACAGCAGAATAGTGAGTGCAGCTCTGGAGGTGAACGGAGGATAAGACACGATGTAACAGCAGAATAGTGATTGCAGCTCTGCAGGTGACTGGAGGATAAGACACGATGTAACAGCAGAATAGTGTCTGCAGCTCTGGAGGTGTCTGGAGGATAAGACACGATGTAACAGCAGAATAGTGAGTGCAGCTCTGGAGGTGAACGGAGGATAAGACACGATGTAACAGCAGAATAGTGACTGCAGCTCTGGAAGTGACTGGAGGATAAGACACGATGTAACAGCAGAATAGAGACTGGAGCTCTGGAGATGACTGGAGTATAAGACACGATGTAACAGCAGAATAGTGAGTGCAGCTCTGGAGGTTGCTGGAGGATAAGACACGATGTAACAGCAGAATAGTGACTGCAGCTCTGGAGGTGACTGGAGGATAAGACACGATGTAACAGCAGAATAGTGAGTGCAGCTCTGGAGGTGACTGGAGGATAAGACCTTATGAAACAGCAGAATAGAGACTACAGCTCTTGAGGTGACTGGAGGATAAGACACGATGTAACAGCAGAATAGTGAGTGCAACTCTTGAGGTGACTGGAGGATAAGACACGATGTAACGGCAGAATAGTGTCTGCAGCTCTGGAGGTGTCTGGAGTATAAGACACGATGTAACAGCAGAATAGTGACTGCAGCTCTGGAGGTGACTGGAAGATAAGACATGATGTAACGGCAGAATAGTGTCTGCAGCTCTGGAGGTGTCTGGAGTATAAGACACGATGTAACAGCAGAATAGTGACTACAGCTCTGGAGGTGACTGGAGGATAAGACACGATGTAACAGCAGAATAGTGTCTGCAGCTCTGGAGGTGTCTGGAGTATAAGACACAATGTAACAGCAGAATAGTGAGTGCAGCTCTGGAGGTGGCTGGAGGATAAGACACGATGTAACAGCAGAATAGTGAGTGCAGCTGTGGAGGTGTCTGGAGAATAAGACACGATGTAACAGCAGAATAGTGAGTGCAGATCTGGAGGTGACTGGAGGATAAGACCTGATGTAACAGCAGAATAGTGAGTGCAGATCTGGAGGTGACTGGAGGATAAGACCTGATGTAACAGCAGAATAGTGAGTGCAGATCTGGAGGTGACTGGAGGATAAGACCTGATGTAACAGCAGAATAGTGACGCAGCTCTGGAGGTGACTGGAGGATAAGACACGATGTAACAGCAGAATAGTGACTGCAGTTCAGGAAGTGACTGGAGGATAAGACATGATGTAACAGCAGAATAGTGAGTGCAGCTCTGGAGGTGACTGGAGGATAAGACACGGTGTAACAACAGAATAGTGAGTGCAGCTCTGGAGGTGACTGACGGATAAAACATGATGTAACAGCAGAATAGTGAGAGCAGCTCTGGAGGTGACTGGAGGATAAGACGTGATGTAACAGCAGAATAGTGAGTGCAGCTCTGGAGGTGACTGGAGGATATGACATGATGTAACAGCAGAATAGTGACTGCAGCTCTGGAGGTGACTGGAGGATAAGATACGATGTAACAGCAGAATAGTGAGTGCAGCTATGGAGGTGACTAGAGGATAAGACGTGATGTAACAGCAGAATATAGACTGCAGCTCTGGAGATGACTGGAGTATAAGACACGATGTAACAGCAGAATAGTGACTGCAGCTCTGGAGGTGACTGGAGGATAAGATACGATGTAACAAAATAATAGTGAGTGCAGCTCTTGATGTGACTGAAGGATAAGACACGATGTAACAGCAGAATAGTGACTGCAGCTCTGGAGGTGTCTGGAGCATAAGACACGATGTAACAGCAGAATAGTGAGTGCAGCTCTGGAGGTGAACGGAGGATAAGACACGATGTAACAGCAGAATAGTGATTGCAGCTCTGCAGGTAACAGGAGGATAAGACACGATGTAACAGCAGAATAGTGTCTGCAGCTCTGGAGGTGTCTGGAGGATAAGACACGATGTAACAGCAGAATAATGAGTGCAGCTCTGGAGGTGAACGGAGGATAAGACACGATGTAACAGCAGAATAGTGACTGCAGCTCTGGAAGTGACTGGAGGATAAGACACGATGTAACAGCAGAATAGAGACTGGAGCTCTGGAGATGACTGGAGTATAAGACACGATGTAACAGCAGAATAGTGACTGCAGCTCTGGAGGTGAATGGAGGATAAGATACGATGTAACAAAATAATAGTGAGTGCAGCTCTTGAGGTGACTGGAGGATAAGACACGATGTAACAGCAGAATAGTGAGTGCAGCTCTGGAGGTGTCTGGAGGATAAGACACGATGTAACAGCAGAATAGTGAGTGCAGATCTGGAGGTGACTGGAGGATAAGACCTGATGTAACAGCAGAATAGAGAAGCAGCTCTGGAGGTGACTGGAGGATAAGACAGGATGTAACAGCAGAATAGTGTCTGCAGCTCTGGAGGTGTCTGGAGGATAAGACACGATGTAACAGCAGAATAGTGAGTGCAGCTCTGGAGGTGGCTGGAGGATAAGATACGATGTAACAGCAGAATAGTGACTGCAGCTCTGGAGGTGACTGGAGGATAAGACATGATGTAACAGCAGAATAGGGAGTGCAGATCTGGAGGTGACTGGAGGATAAGACCTAATGTAACAGCAGAATAGAGACGCAGCTCTGGAGGTGACTGGAGGATAAGACACGATGTAACAGCAGAATAGTGTCTGCAGCTCTGTAGGTGTCTGGAGGATAAGACACGATGTAATAGCAGAATAGTGAGTGCAGCTCTGGAGGTGGCTGGAGGATAAGACACGATGTAACAGCAGAATAGTGACTGCAGCTCTGGAGGTGACTGGAGGATAAGACACGATGTAACAGCAGAATAGTGAGTGCAGCTCTGGAGGTGACTGGAGGATAAGACCTTATGAAACAGCAGAATAGAGACTACAGCTCTTGAGGTGACTGGAGGATAAGACACGATGTAACAGCAGAATAGTGAGTGCAACTCTTGAGGTGTCTGGAGGATAAGACACGATGTAACGGCAGAATAGTGTCTGCAGCTCTGGAGGTGACTGGAGGATAGGACATGATGTAACAGCAGAATAGTGACTGCAGCTCTGGAGGTGACTGGAAGATAAGACATGATGTAACGGCAGAATAGTGTCTGCAGCTCTGGAGGTGTCTGGAGTATAAGACACGATGTAACAGCAGAATAGTGACTACAGCTCTGGAGGTGACTGGAGGATAAGACACGATGTAACAGCAGAATAGTGTCTGCAGCTCTGGAGGTGTCTGGAGTATAAGACACGATGTAACAGCAGAATAGTGAGTGCAGCTCTGGAGTTGGCTGGAGGATAAGACACGATGTAACAGCAGAATAGTGACTGCAGCTCTGGAGGTGTCTGGAGAATAAGACACGATGTAACAGCAGAATAGTGAGTGCAGATCTAGAGGTGACTGGAGGATAAGACCTGATGTAACAGCAGAATAGTGACGCAGCTCTGGAGGTGACTGGAGGATAAGACAGGATGTAACAGCAAAATAGAGACTACAGCTCGGGAGTTGACTGGAAGATAAGACACGATGTAACAGCAGAATAGTAATTGCAGCTCTGGAGGTGACTGGAGGATAAGACATGATGTAACAGCAGAATAGTGAGTGCAGCTCTTGAGGTCACTGGAGGATAAGACACGATATTACAGCAGAATAGTGACTGCAGCTCTGGAGGTGACTGGGGGATAAGACACGATGTAACAGCAGAATAATGACTGCAGCTGTGGAGGTCACTGGAAGATAGGACATGATGTAAGAGTAGAATAGTGACTGCAGCTCTGGAGGTGACTGGAGGATAAGACATTATGTAACAGCAGAATAATGACTGCAGCTGTGGAGGTCACTGGAAGATAGGACATGATGTAACAGCAGAATAGTGACTGCAGCTCGGGAGGTGGCTGGAGGATAAGATATGATGTAACAGCAATATAGTGACTACAGCTCTGGAGGTGACTGGAGGATAAGACACGATGTAACAGCAGAATAGTGAGTGCAGCTCTGAAGGTGGCTGGAGGATAAGACACGATGTAACAGCAGAATAGTGACTGCAGCTCTGGAGGTGACTGGAGGATAAGACATGAAGCAATAGCATAATAGTGAGTGCAGCTCTGGAGGTGACTGGAGGACAAGACACGATGTAACAGCAGAATAGTGACTGCAGCTCTTGAGGTGACTGGAGGATAAGACACGATATAATAGCAGAATAGTGACTGCAGCTCTTGAGGTGACTGGAGGATAAGACACGATGTAACAGCAGAAGAGTGAGTGCAGCTCTGGAGGTGACAGGAGGATAAGACACGATGTAACAGCAGAATAGTGATTGCAGCTCTGGAGGTGACTGGAGGATAAGACATGATGTAACAGCAGAATAGTGACTGCAGCTCTTGAGGATAAGACATGATATTACAGCAGAATAGTGACTGCAGCTCTGGAAATGACTGGAGGATAAGACCTGATGTAACACCAGAATAGTGACTGCAGCTCTGGAGGTGACTGGAAGATAGGACATGATGTAACAGCAGAATAGTGATTGCAGCTCTGGAGGTGACTGGAGGATAAGACATGATGTAACAGCAGAATAATGACTGCAGCTGTGGAGGTGACTGGAAGATAGGTCATAATGTAACAGCAGAAGAGTGACTGCAGCTCTGGAGGTGACTGGAGGATAAGACATGATGTAACAGCATAATAGTGACTGCAGCTCTGGAGGTGGCTGGAGTGTAAGACATGATGTAACAGCAAAATAGTGACTACAGCTCTGGAGGTGACTGGAGCATAAGACATGATTTAACAGCAGAATAGTGACTGCAGCTCTGGAGGTGACTGGAGGATAAGACACGATGTAACAGCAGAATAGTGACTGCAGCTCTGGAGTTTACTGGAGGATAAGACACGATGTAACAGCAGAATAGTGAGTGCAGCTCTGGAGGTGAATGGAGGATAAGAGACGATTTAACAGCAGAATAGTGATACAGCCCCATCCTGCAGTATATCTCACCTCCCACCTATATACAGCCCCATCCTGTAGTATATCCCACCTCTCACCTATATACAGCCCCATCCTGTAGTATATCCCACCTCTCACCTATATACAGCCCCATCCTGCAGTATATCCCACCTCTCACCTATATACAGCCCCATCCTGCAGTATATCCCACCTCTCACCTATATACAGCCCCATCCTGTGGTATATCCCACCTCTCACCTATATACCGTCCCATCCTGTAGTATATCCCACCTCTCACCTATATACAGCCCTATCCTGCAGTATATCACACCTCTCACCTATATACAGCCCCATCCTGTAGTATATGCCACCTCTCACCTATATACAGCCCCATCCTGCAGTATATCCCACCTCTCACCTATATACTGTCCCATCCTGTAGTATATCCCACCTCTCACTTATATACAGCCCCATCCTGTAGTATATCCCACCTCTCACCTATATACCGTCCCATCCTGCAGTATATCCCACCTCTCACCTGTATACAGCCCCAGCCTTTAGTATATTCCACGTCTCATCTATATACTGTCCCATCCTGCAGTATATCCCACCTCTCACCTATATACAGCCCCATCCTGTAGTATATCCCACCTCTCACCTATATACAGCCCCATCCTGCAGTATATCCCACCTCTCACCTATATACAGCCCCATTCTGCAGTATATCCTACCTCTCACCTATATACCGTCCCATCCTGTAGTATATCCCACCTCTCACTTATATACAGCCCCATCCTGTAGTATATCCCACCTCTCACCTATATACCGTCCCATCCTGCAGTATATCCCACCTCTCACCTGTATACAGCCCCAGCCTTTAGTATATTCCACGTCTCATCTATATACTGTCCCATCCTGCAGTATATCCCACCTCTCACCTTTATACAGCCCCATCCTGTAGTATATCCCACCTCTCACCTATATACAGCCCCATCCTGCAGTATATCCCACCTCTCACCTATATACAGCCCCATCCTGATGTATATCCCACCTCTCACCTATATACAGCCCCAGCCTGCAGTAAATCCCACGTCTCACCTATATACCGTCCCATCCTGCAGTATATCCCACCTCTCACCTATATACAGCCCCATCCTGCAGTATATCCCACCTCTCACCTATATACAGCCCCATCCTGCAGTATATCCCACCTCTCACCTATATACAGCCCCAGCCTTTAGTATATTCCACGTCTCATCTATATACTGTCCCATCCTGCAGTATATCCCACCTCTCACCTATATACAGCCCCATCCTGTAGTATTTCCCACCTCTCACCTATATACAGCCCCATCCTGCAGTATATCCCACCTCTCACCTATATACAGCCCCATCCTGCAGTATATCCCACCTCTCACCTATATACAGCCCCATCCTGCAGTATATCCCACCTCTCACCTATATACAGCCCCATCCTGTGGTATATCCCACCTCTCACCTATATACCGTCCCATCCTGTAGTATATCCCACCTCTCACCTATATACAGCCCTATCCTGCAGTATATCACACCTCTCACCTATATACAGCCCCATCCTGTAGTATATGCCACCTCTCACCTATATACAGCCCCATCCTGCAGTATATCCCACCTCTCACCTATATACCGTCCCATCCTGTAGTATATCCCACCTCTCACTTATATACAGCCCCATCCTGTAGTATATCCCACCTCTCACCTATATACCGTCCCATCCTGCAGTATATCCCACCTCTCACCTATATACAGCCCCAGCCTGTAGTATATCCCACCTCTCACCTATATACAGCCCCATCCCGAAGTATATCCCACCTCTCACTTATATACAGCCCCATCCTGCAGTATATCCCACCTCTCACCTATATACAGCCCCAGCCTGTAGTATATCCCACGTCTCACCTATATACCGTTCCATCCTGCAGTATATCCCACCTCTCACCTATATACAGCCCTATCCTGTGGTATATCCCACCTCTCACCTATATACCGTCCCAGCCTGTAGTATATCCCACCTCTCACCTATATACAGCCCCATCCTGTAGTATATCCCACCTCTCACCTATATACAGCCCTATCCTGCAGTATATCTCACCTCTCACCTATATACAGCCCCATCCTGCAGTATATCCCACCTCTCACCTATATACCGTCCCATCCTGCAGTATATCCCCCCTCTCATCTATTTACAGCCCCAGCCTGTAGTATATCCCACCTCTCATCTATATACCGTCCCATCCTGCAGTATATCCCACCTCTCATCTATATACCGTCCCATCCTGCAGTATATCCCACCTCTCATCTATATACCGTCCCATCCTGTAGTATATCCCACCTCTCATCTATATACCGTCCCATCCTGCAGTATATACCACCTCTCATCTATATACCGTCCCATCCTGCAGTATATCTCACCTCTCACCTATATACAGCCCCAGCCTGTAGTATATCCCACCTCTCATCTATATACTGTCCCATCCTGCAGTATATCCCACCTCTCATCTATATACCGTCCCATCCTGCTGTATATCCCACCTCTCACCTATATACCGTCCCATCCTGCAGTATATCCCACCTCTCATCTATATACCGTCCCATCCTGCAGTATATCCCACCTCTCATCTATATACCGTCCCATCCTGCAGTATATCCCACGTCTCACCTATATACCGTTCCATCCTGCAGTATATCTCACCTCTCACCTATATACAGCCCCATCCTGCAGTATATCCCACCTCTCACCTATTTACAGCCCCATCCTGCAGTATATCCCACCTCTCACCTATATACAGCCCTATCCTGCAGTATATCTCACCTCTCACCTATATACAGCCCCATCCTGCAGTATATCCCACCTCTCACCTATATACCGTCCCATCCTGCAGTATATCCCCCCTCTCATCTATATACAGCCCCAGCCTGTAGTATATCCCACCTCTCATCTATATACCGTCCCATCCTGCAGTATATCCCACCTCTCATCTATATACCGTCCCATCCTGTAGTATATCCCACCTCTCATCTATATACCGTCCCATCCTGCAGTATATCCCCCCTCTCATCTATATACAGCCCCAGCCTGTAGTATATCCCACCTCTCATCTATATACCGTCCCATCCTGCAGTATATCCCACCTCTCATCTATATACCGTCCCATCCTGCAGTATATCCCACCTCTCATCTATATACCGTCCCATCCTGTAGTATATCCCACCTCTCATCTATATACCGTCCCATCCTGCAGTATATACCACCTCTCATCTATATACCGTCCCATCCTGCAGTATATCTCACCTCTCACCTATATACAGCCCCAGCCTGTAGTATATCCCACCTCTCATCTATATACTGTCCCATCCTGCAGTATATCCCACCTCTCATCTATATACCGTCCCATCCTGCTGTATATCCCACCTCTCACCTATATACCGTCCCATCCTGCAGTATATCCCACCTCTCATCTATATACCGTCCCATCCTGCAGTATATCCCACCTCTCATCTATATACCGTCCCATCCTGTAGTATATCCCACCTCTCATCTATATACCGTCCCATCCTGCAGTATATACCACCTCTCATCTATATACCGTCCCATCCTGCAGTATATCTCACCTCTCACCTATATACAGCCCCAGCCTGTAGTATATCCCACCTCTCATCTATATACCGTCCCATCCTGCAGTATATCCCACCTCTCATCTATATACCTTCCCATCCTGCAGTATATCTCACCTCTCACCTATATACAGCCCCAGCCTGTAGTATATCCCACCTCTCATCTATATACCCTCCCATCCTGCAGTATATCCCACCTCTCATCTATATACCGTCCCATCCTGCAGTATATCCCACCTCTCATCTATATACCGTCCCATCCTGTAGTATATCCCACCTCTCATCTATATACCGTCCCATCCTGCAGTATATACCACCTCTCATCTATATACCGTCCCATCCTGCAGTATATCTCACCTCTCACCTATATACAGCCCCAGCCTGTAGTATATCCCACCTCTCATCTATATACCGTCCCATCCTGCAGTATATCCCACCTCTCATCTATATACCTTCCCATCCTGCAGTATATCTCACCTCTCACCTATATACAGCCCCAGCCTGTAGTATATCCCACCTCTCATCTATATACCGTCCCATCCTGCAGTATATCCCACCTCTCATCTATATACAGCCCCAGCCTGCAGTATATCTCACCTCTCACCTGTATACAGCCCCAGCCTGTAGTATATCCCACCTCTCATCTATATACCGTCCCATCCTGCAGTATATCCCACCTCTCATCTATATACCGTCTCATCCTGCAGTATATCTCACCTGTATACAGCCCCAGCCTGTAGTATATCCCACCTCTCATCTATATACCGTCCCATCCTGCAGTATATCCTACCTCTCATCTATATACCGTCCCATCCTGCAGTATATCCCACCTCTCATCTATATATAGCCCCATCCTGTAGTATATCCCCCCTCTCATCTATATACAGCCCCATCCTGCAGTATATCCCACCTCTCATCTATATACCGTCCCATCCTGCAGTATATCCTACCTCTCATCTATATACCGTCCCATCCTGCAGTATATCTCACCTCTCATCTATATACAGCCCCAGCTTGTAGTATATCCCACCTCTCATCTATATACCGTCCCATCCTGCAGTATATCCCCCCTCTCATCTATATACCGTCCCATCCTGCAGTATATCCCACCTCTCAGACCCTCTATATAGCTCTGTATAAGGCAGCCCCATATAGTATAATGCACCCCTATTGCCCATTCAGTGTAAAGCACTCCCATATAGTATAATGCAGCCCCATAGTCTTAATGTAATTTAATGGCCACAACAATGTCCTAAAAAAATAAAATACAATACTCACCTCTCCTCCGCGGTCGCCGCAGCTTGTGTTCTATGCGTCGCACCTCCCAGCGTAGAGGACGCTACGTAGTGACGTCATCGTGCTGAGACGTTAGACGCTGAGATAGAACGATGGGGGAGGGAGCGTCAGCTGTGACGTTTCTTTCTCCATCGCTTTCAAGTGTATCTGCAGATGTCGCCTATACAGTGACCCTGCGGAGGGGCCCCCAGCTCCGCACTGTGGGAAGCTCTGCCGCCTGGTGACGTTATCCCTCAGAAGAGCTGCTCCATTATACAGGTCTGTGAGGAGCAGGAGAGGATTGTCAGCTGGACACAGAGCAGCTACAGCACAGGGACAGGTGTGATGGGTGAGCTGCTGGGGAAGGAGATGGCAGGTGACTGGTGCCACAACACTGAACACACAGTGACAGCTCTCCCGGCTAAGGCTATGTGCCCACGTTGCATTTATGAAGCAGAAAATTTCTGCTGCATAAATGCAAGTCCTCTCCCGGAAAAACGCATGCGGAATTCCGCACGCGTTTATCGCGCATTTTTCGCGCGATTATCACGCATTTTCCACATGCGGAATTGCCTTGCGTTTTTTATGCATTGGACAAAGGCAATTCCGCTTGCGGAAACGCAAAATTAAATGACATGCTGCGGATTTTTGAACGCGGCATAAACGCTGCGGAAAAATCCGCAGCATGTGCATAGAACTTGCAGAATCCCATTGGGGACCATGGGGTGCGGATATACATGCGTTTTTCAAGCGTTTACGCTGCGGAAATTCCGCAGCATATACGCTTGAAAAATGCTACGTGGGCACACAGCCTAACAGTGCTCAAGGCACAAGCTCCACCGCCGGTCCATGCCCCCCCTCTGCCCCACCGCCGGTCCATGCCTCCACCTCTGCCCCACCCCCGGTCCATGCCCCACCTCGCCCTACCCCCCGGTCATATCCCACCTCTCCCCACCCCCGGTCCATGCCCCACCTCTGCCCCACCCCCGGTCCATGCCCCACCTCTGCCCCACCCCCGGTCCATGCCCCACCTCTGCCCCACCCCCGGTCCATGCCCCCACCCTCGGTCCTCTGCCCCACCCCCGGTCCATGCCCCTCCTCTCCCCCACCCCCGGTCCATGTCCCACCTCTGCCCCACACCCAGTCCATTCCCCACCCCCGGTCCATGCCCCACCTATACCCCAGTCCATGCCCCACCTCTACCCCACCCCCGGTCCATGCCCCACCCCCCGGTCCATGCCCCACCTCTGCCCCACCCCCGGTCCATGCCCCACCCCCGGTCCATGCCCCACCTCTGCCCCACCCCCGGTCCATGCCCCCACCCTCGGTCCTCTGCCCCACCCCCGGTCCATGCCCCTCCTCTGCCCCACCCCCGGTCCATGTCCCACCTCTGCCCCACACCCAGTCCATGCCCCACCCCCGGTCCATGCCCCACCTATACCCCAGTCCATGCCCCACCTCTACCCCACCCCCCGGTCCATGCCCCCACCCCCGGTCCATTCCCCCACCTCTACCCCACCCCCGGTCCATGCCCCCACCTCCACCCCGGTCCATGCCCCCACCTCCACCCCGCACCCCGGCCATGCCCCCACCTCCACCCCACTACCGGTCCATGCCCCCACCTCTACCCCACCCTCGGTCTATGCCCCCACCTCCACCCCGCAGCCCGGGTATGCCCCCACCTCCACCCCACTACCGGTCCATGCCCCCACCTCTACCCCACCCTTGGTCTATGCCCCCACCTTAGTTTAGATATCTCAATGTGATTTTTTTCAGTGTCATTTTGATGTTAAAGCCTAGAAAAAAAAACAGATTAATCCTGGAAAGAGCATTGCCCCCTGTCATTCTAACTTCCCAGCTGTGCGATAAAAGGTGGAGATGAATGGAGAGCACAGATCAATATTGTGCGATGTGTCCAAGCATCATTAAACTCATCTAAATGCCATCTATTTCCTTAAAGGGAAACGTCCTAGCTGCTATGTAAACTGCCCCTATAGCGTTGGTAGTGATGCAATGTACATCACTAACACACTTTTTTCATTATAATTGGTGCAACTATAATGAGTGTATAGCACTTTACATACTTACTAGCTATTGAACCCGTTCTACGTCCAGGTGGCGAGCATTTTTATTGGTATATTGTCTCCCATGCTGGTATGTGCTGCCCCCTCCTTGTATTTGTGCTGCCCCCATCCTGTCCCCACCATTTAATCCTGGTATGTGTGGCCCCCCTCACCCCCAATCCTGGTATGCGTGGCACCCCTCACCCCCAATCCTGGTATGCGTGGCACCCCTCACCCCCAATCCTGGTATGCGTGCCACCCCTCACCCCCAATCCTGGTATGCGTGGCACCCCTCACCCCTATCCTGGTGTGTATGGTATCCCTCATCCTGGTATGCATGGCACCCTATCCCTCACTCCCAATCCCGGTATGCGTGGCAACCCTCACCCCCAATCCCAGTGTGCGTGTCACCCCTCATCCCGGTATGTGTGGCTCCCCTCATCCCGGTATGTGTGGCTCCCCTCATCCCCAATCCCGGTATGCGTGGCACCCCTCACCCCCAATCCCGGTATGCATGGCACCCCTCATCCTTATCCTGGTGTGTATGGTATCCCTCATCCTGGTATGCATGGTACCCCATCTCTATCCTGGTGTGTATGGTATCCCTCATCCTTGTATGCATGGCACCCCATCCCTCATTCCCGATCCCGGTATGCGTGGCACCCCTCATCCCCAATCCCGGTATGCGTGGCACCCCTCATCCCCAATCCCGGTATGCATGGCACCCCTCATCCCCAATCCCAGTATGCCTGGCACCCCTAATCCCCCCAATCCCAGTATGCATGGCACCCCTCATCCCTATCCTGGTGTGTATGGTATCCCTCATCCTGGTATGCGTGGCACCCTATCCCTCACTCCCAATCCTGGTATGCGTGGCACCCCTCACCCCCAATCCCGGTATGCGTGGCACCCCTCATCCCGGTATGCGTGGCTCCCCTCACCCCCAATCCCGGTATGCGTGGCACCCCTCACCCCCAATCCCGGTATGCGTGGCACCCCTCATCCTTATCCTGGTGTGTATGGTATCCCTCATCCTGGTATGCATGGTACCCCATCCCTATCCTGGTGTGTATGGTATCCCTCATCCTGGTATGCATGGCACCCCATCCCTCATTCCCAATCCCGGTATGCGTGGCACCCCTCATCCCAAATCCCGGTATGCATGGCACCCCTCATCCCCAATCCTAGTATGCCTGGCACCCCTCATCCCCCCAATCCCGGTATGCGTGGCACCCCTCATCCCTATCCTGATGTGTATGGTATCCCTCATCCTGGTATGCATGGCACCCTATCCCTCACTCCCAATCCGGTATGCATGGCACCCCTCACCCCCATTCCCTTTATGCGTGGCACCCCTCATCCCGGTATGCGTGGCTCCCCTCACCCCCAATCCCGGTATTCATGACACCCCTCATCCTTATCCTGGTGTGTATGGTATCCCTCATCCTGGTATGCATGGTACCCCATCCCTATCCTGGTGTGTATGGTATCCCTCATCCTGGTATGCATGGCACCCCATCCCTCATTCCCAATCCCGGTATGCGTGGCACCCCTCATCCCCAATTCCGGTATGCATGGCACCCCTCATCCCCAATCCCAGTATGCCTGGCACCCCTCATCCCCAATCCCGGTATGCATGGCACCCCTCATCCCCAATCCCAGTATGCCTGGCACCCCTCACCCCCAATCCCGGTATGCGTGGCACCCCTCACCCCCCAATCGTGGTATGTGTGGTACCCCTCACCCCCAATCCTGGTATGCGTGGTACCCCTCACCCCCAATCCTGGTATGCGTGGTACTCCTCACCCCCAATCCTGGTATGCGTGGTACCCCTCACCCCCAATTCTGGTATGTGTGGTACCCCTCACCCCCCAATCCTGTTATGTGTGGTACCTCTCACCCCCCAATCCTGATATATGCATGGTCCCCTCACCCCTTTCACACTGTACACACATACGAAAAAAATAAACAGTTATACTCACCTTTCTTCTCTGTGCTCCAGCGCTGCTGTGTCCTCTTCTGCCGGAGGCCGGGGGAGGAGTGCGGCGCCGGAGCACCACGCTGTCCTGCGCCATTTTGCTGAAGACACACTGTAAATGTGTCTTCAGTAAAATGGCGCCGGATAGCGCTATGTGCACGCGCCGGTCTGACACCTTCACTCCGCGCCCGGTCTCCAGCGAAGAGAGGCGCCACAGCAACGCTCCTCCCGGTCAGGTAAGTATGGCGCCGGAGATTGCAGTATGCGTTCAGTGTCTACGCAACCCGCGATCTCCGGCGCCATACACCTCCTCTTACCTGTAAAGGCTGGATGCCTGCTTCTCTCTGGAACCAGACTGCGCGTCACGCATGCGCAGTGTATTGAGGCTTCAGACAGAAACACGCATCCCCTGTTATATTATAGATACCCTAGCTGCTTGTTCAGTCATAGGGGTGTGATCCTCACATTCAGTCATGGGTGGCGCCGCCCAGGTGTTTGAATTTTGCTCCCGGCGAGCGCTGAAGTTATGGGACGCTTGTGCAGTATGACACAGCTGACAGCAAAGCTTGTAGCGCTGGGAGCCGCGCATGCGCTGTGACGAGCGGCTCCCCGCATGTGCGCAGTGAGGCTGTGTACTTTCCAGCTTCACTGTGTGCGGCCGGAGCCGCTCGTCACAGCGCATGTGCGTCTCCCAGCGCTACAAGCTTTGCTGTCAGCTGTGTCATACTGCACAAGCGTCCCATAACTTCAGCGCTCGCCGGGAGCAAAATTCAAACACCTGGGCGGCGCCACCTATGGCTGAATGTGAGGATCACACCCCTATGACTGAACGAGCAGGTAGGGTATAAGTATATAAAGTGCTATACACTCATTATAGTTGCACCAATTATAATGAAAAAAGTGTGTTAGTGATGTACATTGCATCACTACCAACGCTATGGGGGCAGTTTACATAGTAACTAGGATGTGACAGCTTCCCTTTAACATGACAACATGTCAGTTCAGAGTCTTCATAAATGCCTGCTCCAGGAATCTTTTTTTTCCAGCCCCCATCTGGGCTCATCATCTATAATGATGATAATTTACCTTTATCATAAAATCTTTTCCCGCAGCTTGGAATCTCGCTATTTCCCGATGCATTGGCTCATTGCTTCTCATTGTCTCCTGTGTTGCAGTTTATTTCTTCTACTGAATTCTGAGTTTGGAGCAGATGGAATAAAATATATATTCAGGTTCCCCAAGGGGCTGGGCTGCAAGTAATAGATAACTTCAGAGCAGACACGAAATAAAAGCGCAGTGAGCCGTACTTCGAGTTCTTGACAATTTCTGCTCATCAGTCTGACTGATGAGAATGGAGGAGTAGGAGTTATCTGAATGTATAATCCTTTTTACTTAGAGACTTGCGTTTTTGAAATTTCTCGATAGGCTGGAAACTGAGCGTTATTAGATTTTCTCTCAGTGAATTAATGGCTGGAATAATGTTATTACCTTACAAAAAGGAGTAGTATTGAAGTTCTTTCTGCTTGCATTCATCATGGTTGTATATTACTGCGGTATTTTATTGCTATTTTTAGTTGAGTTATATTAATCACACTAAAATTTATTAAAGAGAATCTGTAACCACCAGCATGATGTAGAGGCAGAGACCATGATTACAGCGATGTATCACTTACTTTACTGGGTGCTGCAGTATTGATTAAAAACAGTTTTATCTGCCACAGATCTAAGAGATCTCTGAATTCTGAGATCTAGATAGCTCCGCCCTCACACCACTGAGCTGTCAATCAGTGATGGAGGCGGGGTTGGACTACCTAGCATCAGGCCAAGTAGTCCTGATAATCTGCTGCTAATAAAACAGTATTTTTTTCAAAACTACATTAACCCCTTAAGGACGGAGACAATTATGTCCTTAATGATCAGGCCAATTTTTACAATTCTGTCCACTGTCACTTTATGAGGTAATAACTCTGGAACGCTTCAACGGATCCCCCTGATTCTGAGACTGTCCTTTCGTGACATATTGCACTCCATGTTAGTGATAAAATTTCTTCGATATCACTTGCATTTATTTGTGAAAAAAATCAGAAATTTGATGAAAATTTTGAAAATTTTACAATTTTCAAAATTTTAATTTCCATGCTCTTAAATCAGATACACAGTACAGACCAAAAGTTTGGACACACCTTCTCATTTAAAGATTTTTCTGTATTTTCATGACTATGAAAATTGTACATTCACACTGAAGGCATCAAAACTGTGAATTAACACACGTGGAATTATATACTTAACAAAAAAGTGTGAAACAACTGAAAATATGTCTTATATTCTAGGTTCTTCAAAGTAGCCACCTTTTGCTTTGATGACTGCTTTGCACACTCTTGGCATTCTCTTGATGAGCTTCAAGAGGTAGTCACCGGAAATGGTCTTCCAACAATCTTGAAGGAGTTCCCAGAGATGCTTAGCACTTGTTGGCCCTTTTGCCTTCACTCTGCGGTCCAGCTCACCCCAAATCATCTCGATTGGGTTCAGGTCTGGTGACTGTGGAGGCCAGGTCATCTGGCGTAGCACCCCATCACTCTCCCTCTTGGTCAAATAGCCCTTACACAGCCTGGAGGTGTGTTTGGGGTCATTGTCCTGTTGAAAAATAAATGATGGTCCAACTAAACGCAAACCGGATGGAATAGCATGCCGCTGCAAGATGCTGTGGTAGCCATGCTGGTTCAGTATGCCTTCAGTTTTGAATAAATCCCCAACAGTGTCACCAGCAAAGCACCCCCACACCATCACACCTCCTCCTCCATGCTTCACGGTGGGAACCAGGCATGTAGAGTTCATCCGTTCACCTTTTCTGCGTCGCACAAATACACGGTGGTTGGAACCAAAGATCTCAAATTTGGACTCATCAGACCAAAGCACAGATTTCCACTGGTCTAATGTCCATTCCCTGTGTTCTTTAGCCCAAACAAGTCTCTTCTGCTTGTTGCCTGTCCTTAGCAGTGGTTTCCTAGCAGCTATTTTACCATGAAGGCCTGCTGCACAAAGTCTCCTCTTAACAGTTGTTGAAGAGATGTGTCTGCTGCTAGAACTCTGTGTGGCATTGACCTAGTCTATAATCTGAGCTGCTTTTAACCTGCGATTTCTGAGACTGGTGACTCGGATAAACTTATCCTCAGAAGCAGAGGTGACTCTTGGTCTTCCTTTCCTGGGGCGGTCCTCATGTGAGCCAGTTTTTTTGTAGCGCTTGATGGTTTTTGCAACTGCACTTGGGGACACTTTCAAAGTTTTCCCAATTTTTCGCACTGACTGACCTTCATTTCTTAAAGTAATTATGGCCACTCGTTTTTCTCTACTTAGCTGCTTTTTTCTTGCCATAGAACAGTCTATTCAGTAGGACTATCAGCTGTGTATCCACCAGACTTCTGCACAACACAACTGATGGTCCCAACCCCATTTATAAGGCAAGAAATCCCACTTATTAAACCTGACAGGGCACACCTGTGAAGTGAAAACCATTTCCGGTGACTACCTCTTGAAGCTCATCAAGAGAATGCCAAGAGTGTGCAAAGCAGTCATCAAAGCAAAAGGTGGCTACTTTGAAGAACCTAGAATATAAGACATATTTTCAGTTGTTTCACACTTTTTTGTTAAGTATATAATTCCACATGTGTTAATTCATAGTTTTGATGTCTTCAGTGTGAATGTACAATTTTCATAGTCATGAAAATACAGAAAGATCTTTAAATGAGAAGGTGTGTCCAAACTTTTGGTCTGCACTGTATATATGCAGTATATATCTAACACATATATTTAAATGCAACCAAGGGAACACATAAAAGTGTGGTATAGAAGTAACGGAGTATAAGGTATTTGTATAACCTAGAGTAAAAATGTCACACTGTAATCTGTGTAATTTATGTGGGATGATGATGATGGCAGCCTAGACAGTCTGAGAAGTTCAGAAAAAAGGGGAGAAAGAAAACCGACCAAAAAAGTCTAGATACAAAGTAGAAATATAGTGTAAAGTTTATTGTAAAATCAGGGAGGTAACATTCGCATAACAAGGAAGGGGTGCACGTGCAAAGTACAGGATGGGCCATTTATATGGAAACACCTATATAAAATGGGAATGGTTGGTGATATCAACTTCCTGTTTTTGGCACATTAGTATATGGGAGGGAGAAAACTTTTCCAGATGGGTGGTGACCATGGCGGCCATTTTGAAGTCGGCCATTTTGGATCCAACTTTATTTTTTTCAATGGGAATAGGGTCATGTAACACATCAAACTTATTCAGAATTTCATAAGAAAAACATTGGTGTACTTGGTTTTAACTTAACTTTATTCTTTCATGAGTTTTTTACAAGTTTATGACCACTGATAAAATGTGTTCAAAGTGCTGCCCATTGTGTTGGATTGTCAATGCAACCCTCTTCTCCCACTCTTGACACACTGATAGCAACACCGCAGAAGAAATGCCAGCGCAGGCTTCCAGTATCCATTGTTTCAGATGCTGCACATCTCGTATCCTCACAGCATAGACAATTGGCTTCAGATGACCCCAAAGATAAAATTCTAAGGGGGTCAGATTGGGAGACCTTGGTGGCCATTCAACTGGCCCACGCCGACCAATCCACTTTCCAGGAAACTGTTCATGTAGGAACGCTCGCACCTGACACCCATAATGTGGTGGTGACCATCTTGTTAGAAAAACTCAGAGAACGTGCCATCTTCAGTGCATAAAGAGGGCAACACGTCATCATGTAGCAATTTCAGATATCCAGTGACACAAGTTTTCTTGTGTTTGCAATGTTTTACATATATATGTATGTGTGTGTGTACGTATATGTATGTGTGTGTATATATACTGTATATATATATATATATATATATATATATATATATATATATATATATATATATACATACCAAAAACTCCAAAAATTGAGACAGGGCATATGTTGTCATACGTGCAATGCATAGATGTGCAGTGACACTGTGGCCATTTGACAAGCAGAACGTGAGATAAAAACAAAATGAGCAAATATCCTGTAGTAAGAAAGTAAATAAGAATAGTACATGTAAATAACATAGGGCATAGGGTGCTTAGCTGCCACTGGTTAAATAAAAAACGTAAGAGCCATCCCGTCACGACACGTCACATACTTATATATATATATATATATATATATATATATATATATATATATATATATATATATAGGTACCCCAAAAAATGAGAATTATTTATTTTTTATTTAACATAACATCTTGAAAACATTAGTCCTCTTCAAAAATCCTGTCCATTAGATGATTTTCACTTGTTCCAACGGGTTTTCCAGAGTTCGAAACATTTTTTATCTTCTTCTGAACTAATGCTGTTAAATGCCTCCAGCTATTTTCTGTTAACCTCTTTTTTGTCCTGAAAACGCTTCCCTTTTAGTTTTTCTTCATCTTTGGGAATAAGAAGAAGTCGCAGGGGGGTATGTCGGGTGAGAAGTCATTGTCATGCCGTTTTTGCTAAATCCTGGTTGATTTTCTGCGCTGTGTGGGAAGGGGCGTTATCATGATGATGCCAGTCCCCCGATCGCCACAGTTCAGGTAGTTTTTTCTCACTGCCTCTCTCAATGTGGGCGTGTATGTATCCGCCCTCGGGATACAACTCATGCGATACACACGTCCCTCTCCTCCTCTCCCCGTGTATGGGTATAACACACTGATACATCACTTACATCGTCATTTCTGGTCTCATGACTTCCGGTCCGGACTGGCTGTGGAACACTGATCATCACCGGCAACCGTTTACCTCTAATTATGGTTATGATAAAATACATTGAACATTCATGGAGAAACATATTCCCCACGAAGTCTTGTGGGTCACGGCAATACGCGTAGGGTTCTCCCTGCATCCCCTCTGACACCACAACCCCTCTTTGCACATACTGACAGCAATGGGTAATATTCTACCACCTCATTACATGCACCTTTTCATGCAGTCTCTGGCGTGAGATGGCTCTATGCTTGGATTTTACCGTTCTTTTTTTATTATGACCCACTAGAACAGCTACATTCAACTGTGTAAAGTGTTTGACATCATAGGCATTTCTATATACCTCTCCCAGAGCAACCCATTTTTGCATGTTCATGTATGCTATTGCCTCCTGCCTTTGGTTATCTGCTAGGAATATATTTAGGACATCTTTTTGTTATATTTGTATGTACTGACTTTATTCTACATACAATAGATATTTGTACGTATTGGGAACTGTATATGATGACACTACCTTGTGTAGTATCTTCCCACTTTTATGATGGCCTTCTTTCCCTTGTTCATTAACTGTCTGGGTTTCTGTATTGTATTTGGAATTTACCATTGCTAGTGTGGATTTGGCTATAGATTGTGCATCTTGGGGTCTGTATGCTTATTATTTACTATTATTGATGACTACTGTCATGTGGGAAACAGTTGTATACCATGTCTATGGTTTTTAAATGCTTTTAATAGTGTGCTTATGTTCAATAAACTTTTTGCGATTTTTCTATTGGAGGTGTGCATGTACTTATGTAGTGCCTTTTGTAATGCCTTCAAATCCTCCAGATGATCCCATTCCAATACCGCCCGGACTTTTGCTGGATCCATGCGAAAACCGGTGGAGGACAACACATATCCTAGGAAAGGCATCTCCTCAACTGAGAACTTACACTTCTCAGGCTTAATATATAATTTTTTGTCTCGAAGAATATGTAAAACCTGCCTGACGTGAACCTGGTGCGACTCAAGGTCAGGAGAATAAATTAGTATGTCATCCAGATAGGCAGATTCGTGGTTATCTATCAGATGACTAAAAATGTAGTTTATGAAGTTTTGAAAGACAGCTTGTGCCTTTGTCAACCCAAAGGGCATCACCAGATTCTCATAGTGTCCCTCAGGCGTGTTAAACACTTTTTTCCACTCATCCCCCTCTTTAATTCGGACAAGATTATACGCCCCCCTAAGGCCCATCTTAGAGAACCATTTTGCCCCTTCAATTTGATTGAAGAGGTCAGGAATGAGAGGAAGCGGATAAGGATCACTGACAAGTTCAAGGAAATCCAGGTAAGGGCGTAACCCCCCCATCTTTTTTCTTTACAAAAAAGAAACCAGCGCAATGGGGAAGAGGATGGTCTGATATGACCTTTAGTCAGGCTTTCCGTGATTTAGTTTTTCATGGCCTGCCTCTCCGAACCAGATATGTTATAGCAGTGGTCCCCAACCTTTTTTGCACCAGGGACCGGCTTGAAGCAAGATCATTTTTCCATGGCCCAGCAAGGAGGGGGTGGGGTGGGCGGGGCTTTGGTCATATGGGGGCGGGGTAATGGAGGGATTTGGAGTTTAGTGCATACTTATCATATAGTGTAGACCAGGTCCCCGCCAGGAGCTATGCCAGGAGCCCCACATAATGTGCTGTGCCAGGAGCCGCATCACTGAGGCCCAATCACGCCCTGCAGCAGGACAGGGCAGCTGTCCTGACAGCTGCTGTTCAGCTGCATTTACTTCATCCCAGGGGCGGACACAGACTGTAGTGGGCCCCTGTGCAAGAAATTTTGGGGGGCCCCCCCCGCCCTTCATAAGGCAACAAAGTTATGTAAACATAACCCCCCCATGTGCATCTCTCACCCCCCCCATGTGCAGCTCACCCCCGTGCATCTCTCATCCCCCTCCGTGCATCTCTCATCCCCCTCCGTGCATCTCTCATCCCCCTCCGTGCATCTCTCATCCACCCCCTGTGCATCTCTCATCCCCTCCGTGCATCTCTCATCCCCTCCGTGCATCTCTCACCCCCCCCGTGCATCTCTCACCCCCCCGTGCATCTCTCACCCCCCCGTGCATCTCTCACCCCCCCGTGCATCTCTCATCCACCCCCGTGCATCTCTCATCCCCCCCGTGCATCTCTCACCCCCCCGTGCATCTCTCATCCACCCCCCGTGCATCTCTCATCCCCCCCGTGCATCTCTCATCCCCCCCGTGCATCTCTCATCCACCCCCCCGTGCATCTCTCATCCCCCCCGTGCATCTCTCACCCCCCCGTGCATCTCTCACCCCCCCGTGCATCTCTCATCTCTCCCCTCCCTCCCATGTGCATCTCTCATCTCTCCCCTCCCCCCATGTGCATCTCTCATCTCCCCTCCCTCCCATGTGCATCTCTCATCTCTCCCCTCCCCCCCATGTGGATCTCTCATCTCTCCCCTCCCCCATGTGCATCTCTCATCTCTCCCTTCCCCCCCATGTGGATCTCTCATCTCTCCCCTTCCCCATGTGCATCTCTCCCCTCCCCCCCATGTGGATCTCTCATCTCTCCCCTCCCCCATGTGCATCTCTCATCTCTCCCCTCCCCCCATGTGCATCTCCCATTCCCCCCACTCCTAGTTAATTGTATTTAAAAAAAAATAAAACTTGTTATACTTACCCCCATGCGATCCCTGCAGAATCCTGGCGCACGTCCAAATCGCTGACACCAGGTTCTCCTGACTTCCGGCCATGTGACGACGCCGTCACATGACCGGAAGTCAGGGGAATCATGAAGGTGCTGCCGCAGCAGCGCAGCGCTAAGATGTCCCGGACCCGGCGCTTAGCATGCGGCCGGGGGCCCCATGAGGAGAGAGACGCACAAGAGGGGGGCTCCGAGGGGGCTCCTACCGGCCGGGCCCCATACTGGAGTCAGGGCAGTCATGCCCTGATGGCGGCCCTGCTGGAGGCTGGAGGGGCCCCCTCTCCCCGCGGACGGGCTGAAAAACCCCAACGGCCCGGTCCTGGTCCGCGGACCGGCGGTTGGGGACCTCTGTGTTATAGAGTCTGCTCTTTGGCAGCTTGGCCCCCGGAATGAGATTTATAGTGCTATCATAAGGACGATGGGGAGGGAGTTTTTGGCACCCCTGCTCCGAGAACTCTTCCCCAAAATCTGACAGGTAATTAGGCACAGACCGGGTATCTACCCTTGCCAACCGGGTACCCAAGCAGTGCTCTTGACAATACCCACTCCATTTAACAATCTCCTGAGTCTGCCAATCAACAACAGGTTTGTGCACGGTGAGCCAAGGGAGTCCCAGTACTACAAGTGAGGGCAGACCCTCTAGCACATAGCAGTCTAACACGTCAGTGTGCATAGCCCCCACCTGAAGCCACACGTCACAGATGACTTGAGTAAAGTGCCCTTGTCTCAAGGGGGTGGAGTCAATGGCGACAATGTGAATGGGTCTGGACAGTGGATGTGGGACGGGGACTTGGACCTGGACGAACCTAGAGTCGATCAAATTTAACACGGCCCCACTGTCCAGAAAGGCCCACACCTCCGCCTTAACTCCACCCACATGAACCACGGCTGGTAGAAAAAATTGTATCTTACCCATGGAGGTGATGAATACACCCAGGTTGCTAACCTCCCAGCAACCTGGGCTATCAGGCTTCTCCGGTGGTTGCTTACACTGGGAAGGACACATGCCTACGAAATGTCCCCTTTTCCCACAAAAGGAACACACTCCCCCTTACGACTGACTACAGTCAATTTGCCAGCGGAGGATGCCGCTCCCACCTGCATGAGATTCACAGTTGGCTCAACGCTGACTTCCTGTGACCCCGGATCCCCCACACACCTATGTCTCTGGCGAAGACGGCAGTCAACCCGGATCGCCAGAGACATGGCTGTCTCAAGGAAGTCTGGAGTCTCATACAGGGCCAAGGCATCCTTCACACTTACTGAAAGCCCCTCACAAAAGAGACTACCAAGTGGGGGTCGTTCCACATGGTATCCGTGGCCCACTTCCGAAACTTGGAGCAATATTCCTCCGCCGGCCGATCTCCTTGCTGAAGTTGGTGCAGTGTGGACTCCGCTAAGGAGACACGATCGGGGTCATAATATATATGGCCTAGAGTCCGCAAAAACCCCTCCACCGTCTGGAGCGACGGTGAATCAGGAGCGAGATTATTATGCCCACATGTTGCTCCTCTGAATCTGAGGAAACGGAATGTAGCCTGAAGTACAGTTCACAGGCCTCTCTAAAGACCACAAAGTTGTCCCGCCCCCCAGAGAACCTGTCAGGCAATGCAACCTTGGGCTCCACTATGGTTTGTCTGAGAGACGAGACACCCACACCCGATGTATTAAGGGACCGCAAAACCACTGTGCTTAAATCCGCCACCTCCAGACTGAGCTGCTGCAATTGCCCCGTCAGAGCAGTAAAAGGATCCATAATGGAGCAGAAAAAACACTATATACAGAGCTCCTGTGTGTAATGTCACTGGTGATCACTGTATAACCTGTACACTATATACAGAGCTCCTGTGTGTAATGTCACTGGTGATCACTGTATAACCTGTACACTGACCCAATATACAGAGCTTTTTTACATTTTTATTATTTTAGCATTATTTGTCACTATGTGGTGGCATTATGTGCTTTGGTCATGGTGTGGTGGTATTTGTGCCTTGTATGTGGCATTATTTGGGCACTATGTGGTGGTAATATGTGATCTGGTCACGGTGTGGTAGTATTTCTGCCTTCTATCTGGTAATATTGGTCTTGGTAGAGTGGATTGTGGTTGGTCATTTGTTTTATCTGATATCAATTAGGGGAAACCTCTTTATTTCCAACAGATATTAAATACTTGGATGTTTAACCCCTCCCTGTCCTGTAACTATTACACAGCAGCAGAGATGCAGTTACAGAGGTTCACCAGAGAAAGCAAGTTGGCATTTGGTGAGATTTTCACCTCTGTATTTATAAGAAAAAAACAGAAGTGGGTGAGAAATGCATAAAACATTACCTCGGATTGCTCCACGCCTGGTTTTGTCTTATAAATACTGAGGTAAAAATCTCACCAAATACTCAAAGTGCCACAATCTTCTGACAGTGCGGATTCCACCAATAAATAAGTGATCACCTTCCCAACCTGTGCATCGCTGATAACTTGTTTTCACCAATAAAAACCATTTAATGCAAACTACAGTAATTGAACATCGCAGTTCTGGTGAGGGCACAGTGATGGGCAGGAGCCGCCAATATAATGGGTATAACGGCTAACCGGTATTTGCAAATAGCTGAAGGGTGGGTTGGCCTGGGTGGGCCCCAGACACTCCAGTCTGGCGCTGGCCTCCGCCTTCGCCCTAACTCCTGCCTTAGCCCTCCTTCTGTTCTCCGCCACCTGGGGAAGAGTGGCCCTACTGTGCACTGTACTACACCAACCCGACAAACAGGGCTACAAAGACAGGGGTTAATAGAAAACTCCAGGCATACGAAATATTCACTCACATATTACAGAGGGAAACACCAGGGTGTGAAGGTAGGGGGAATAAACCAAAATGGAGAAGGATAAGGAATTACACGCATACAAACCAGACACCAGTCACAAGTAATTCCTCCAACACTCCTTCTCATAAGAAACTCCTCTCCCTCCTCTGACATAGATTAGTATCAGAGCCCAGATTATAAAGGGAAAAGGAGTGGCTAACCGAGCTCAGCTGTGAGCACAGGGAAATCCAACATGGCCGCTTAACCCCTGTTCAGCCAGAATAAATACACACAATTAAAATGACAGAGAAGTGCTTTGTCTCAGAGCCGGAGTAGGAGCAATATGACGCTTAGGTCTCCTGGCTCCAAACTGTCGTGGTAACCGTGTGACAAAATCATTTTTCGCATGATTATTAACTGCTTTGTTTATTTCTTCCTGTCCATCCCCCAATGCTGCGCAGAGATTTGTGGAAGAAGTATCATAGAACCTGCAATTATCAGGTGACAAAACCTTTCCCAGTCCAGCACAGAAGGTGGGTGTGCATGCATTTGCCAGTGTATGCATGTGCCTCTGTCTGCAAAAAATCAATTTTGCCATGATTATTAACTCCATTATTTTTTCCTTCCTGACCCTCCCCCAATGCTGCATGGAGATTTGTGGACTAAGTATCATAGGACCTGCAATTATCAAGTGAGAAAATATTTGAAGGTCCAGCACAGAAGGTGGGTGTGCGTACATGTGCCTGTGTCTGCAAAATATTATTGTTATTAGGGTCAGGAAGAAAGAAACAATGTAGTTAGTAATCTTCTGCAAAACTGATTTTTTGTAGACACAGGTGTTAAGATGAATAAATTAAGTTGTTTATGAAATTAATTATTGCCTTTATATGAGTCAGTAGAGATGCTAGAAAGTGCTGTGAGACAAGATGGCGCCTGCACTCAGGACCAAGCCCTGGAAAGCAAGATATCTTGTGCTGGAAGTCTACGCAATGCAAAGACCATATATGGACTATCCAATGGAAAAGGACATGACAATCAGCTAGCTACGCCTTAGTATGCGATGATATAAAATGCCCCTTGCTTGTGTCGCAATAAAGATTTGACGCACCTACTCTGTCAAGAGAGGAGCTGCACCTGACTGTGTCTGGTTTTATTTCTTCTGCGCATGCACTTTATTTAAACCGGAGCAGGCAATCGAGCGTCCTGATATAGGACCACCCTAACATTCTAGGCGCCCAACGTGGGGCCACCAGCAGGGGGCGCCCCAACTCCAGCAACCGAAGGAGATGCCGCGGGACACATCGGCGAGGCTTGATACGGAGACTGATCACCTCCAAAGGAACACATTTTTTGGATATTGTATCTCTCAATGTTAAAATTACCCTACCCTTAAAATTATAGACTGTTCATGTCTTTGTAAGTGGGCAAACTTACAAAAACAGCAAGGTATCAAATACTTATTTCCCCCACTGTGTATGTATATACACTCCTCAAAAAAATAAAGGGAACACTTAAGCATCAGAATATAAATCCAAGTAAATCAAACTTCTGTGAAAGCAAACTGTCCACTTAGGAAGCAACACTGATTGACAATCACTTTCACATGCTGTTGTGCAAATGGAAGACAATAGATGGAAATTATTGGCAATTATCAAGACACACTCAATAAAGGAGTGGTTCTACAGGTGAGGACCACAGACCACATCTCAGTACCAATGCTTTCTGGCTGATGTTTTGGTCACTTTTGAATGTTGGTTGTACTTTCACACTCATGGTAGCATGAGACGGACTCTACAACCCACAGAAGTTGCTCAGATAGTGCAGCTCATCCAGGATGGCACATCAATGCGAGCTGTGGCAAGAAGGTTTGCTGTGTCTGTCAGCGTAGTGTCCAGAGGCTGGAGGCGCTATCAGGAGACAGGTCAGTACACCAGGAGACGTGGAGGGGGCCGTAGGAGGGCAACAAACCAGCAGCAGGATCGCTACCTCCACCTTTGTGCAAGGAGGAACAGGAGGAGCACGGCCAGAGCCCTGCAAAATGACCTCCAGCAGGCCACAAATGTGCATGTGTCTGCACAAGCTGTTAAAAACCGACTCTATGAGGGTGGTATGGGGGCCCAACGTCCACAGATGGGGGTTGTGCTCACAGCCCAACACCGTGCAGGACGCTTGGCATTTGCCACAGAGCAACAGGATTGGCAAAGTCGCCACTAGTGCCATGTGCTCTTCACAGATGAAAGCAGGTTCACACTGAGCACATGTGACAGACGTGACAGAGTCTGGAGACGCCGTGGAGAGCGATCTGCTGCATGCAACATCCTTCAGCATGACCGGTTTGGCAGTGGGTTAGTAATGGTGTGGGGTGGCATTTCTTTGGAGGGCCGCAGAGCCCTCCATGTTCTCGCCAGAGGTAGCCTGACTGCCATTAGGTACCGAGATGAGATCCTTAGACCCCTTGTGAGACCATATGCTGGTGTGGTTGGCCCTGGGTTCCTCCTAATGCAGGACAATACCAGACCTCATGTGGCTGGAGTGTGTCAGCAGTTCCTGCAAGATGAAGGCATTGAAGCTATGGACTGGCCCGCCCGTTCCCCAGACCTGAATCCGATTGAGCACATCTGGAACATCATGTCTCGCTCGATCCACCAACGTCACATTGCTAGTGTTGAGCGAGCACTAAAATGCTCGGGTGCTTGAAGCTCGGGCCGAGCTCGCCGTGATACTCGGGTGCTCGACCCGAGCAACTAGCCCAATGTTAGTCTATGGGAGACCCGAGCATTTTTGCGGCGGCTCCCCCGGCAGTCTTTTAAAAGCCTAACAAGTGCCCAAAACGATAGTGACAGTGCTGAAATGACATGGGGACAGCATGGGGATCGCCCCAGGAAGCATTTCTGACCCCCAGGTCACTGCTGTCAGCAACGTGGTCAGAGATATTAAGCCACTGTTAAGGGCTCACAATAAAACGTTCAAAAACGAAACTGAAGTGCTTTCCTGTGAAATATGTTAAGGAAGTTCCTTTCCAGGGTAAAGACTTGTGTATAAGGTAAAATAAATAACCCCAAATAAAATACTCCTCCACACCTTGGGCTATGTTCACAAGTAGCATTTTTTATGCGTTTTTACACTTTTGTATTGCTTTCAACCGTGACAAATGCATTCACCGGGAAATGCCATTTTAACATTTTACAACCTTATCTGGCCATGTGCTGTGTGACACATGCATACAGTGCTGAAAAGACATGGGAACAGCATGGGGAAGACCCCTGGAAGCATCTCTGACACCCAGGTCACTGCCTAAATGTGTGCCCATCAGAAGTCATCCTTGCCGCATCAGAAGATACAGACTTGCAGCTATCCCCGTGCAAGTTCTTGTCCCAGGGCAGTGCTCAATTGTACCTCCCCCATTCCTTGCGATGCAAGCACAAATATGCAGCCAACCACCCACCCTCCCCCAGGCTGCAATACCATACTGCTTGCTTGCACTTGAAATTGGGCCTTTTAGGCATGTGGAGGCGGAATCTGGCCACCACGTCATGGCTGCGTTGGTGGCCTGGTATCCATACTCAGTCCCCGGCGGCCGGTTGTCCACACTCGGTCCCCAGCCGTAAGGGGGCGGCCAGGTGTCCATACTCGGTCCCCAGCCGCCCCGCGGCCAGGTGTCCACACACGGTCCCCAGCCGCCTGGGGGCAGCCGAGTGTCCATAAACGGTCCCCAGCCGCCCCTATTTCTCCTTGGAACATCCCCCACACACTTTTCTCCGGTGGGCCCTGGCTTCTCCATCAGGGGAGTTGAGAGTGCCAAGGTGAGGAGCATGATGATGATGATAGAAGTTAGCATCTGCTTTGTTTTCTTGGAATGCAAGCGTAAGTGTGCAGCCTGCCACCCACCCACCCCCAGGCTGCAATACCATACTGCTTGCTTGCACTTGAAATTGGGCCTTTTAGGCATGTGGAGGCGGAATCTGGCCACCACGTCATGGCTGCGTTGGCTGCCTGGTATCCATACTCAGTCCCCAGCCGCCCGGCGGCCGGGTGTCCACACTCGGTCCCCAGCCGCAAGGGGGTGGCCGGGTGTCCACACACGGTCCCCAGCCGCCTAGGGGCAGCCGGGTGTCCATAAATGGTCCCCAGCCGCCCCTATTTCTCCTTGGAACATCCCCACACACACTTTTTTTAGCCCGGCCTGCTTTAGGGCAGCATTGGACGAGCCCACCAGAGAACCAGACTCCTCCGGTGGGCCCTGGCTTCTCCATCAGGGGAGTTGAGAGTGCCAAGGTGAGGACCATGATGATGATGATAGAAGTTAGCATCTGCTTTGTTTTCTTGGAATGCAAGCGCATGTATGTAGTAGCGGCTAGGCCTGAGGTGGTCAGCATTTTGGCGCATATCCTACCTCCTCCGTGGATTGCTGGATGTTTTCCTGCTACTATTCCAGTTCTATGACTCCCGTTAAAACAAAGCTTCAGGTGATAAATGATGGATGAGGTAGTGGCAAAGGAGAAAGAGCAGGAGGAACAGGGACCATTCACATCAATATCAGGCCAGTCAACCACATATGTCTTGTAGGATATGTTTCTGTAACAAAAGGAGCGGTTCGGCTACACAGTTATAGGGCATACAGTGAGTGCAATGCCTACCAAAAATTTTGAGGCACTCCAATGCCCCTTGGAAATGACATGGAGGTCAGAGAACGTTAACTAAACCTTTTTTTCCATTTATAGCAACTGGGTCTCCTGTACACTGTTGGCCTAAGCAGTGAATGGAAGGCTTTCCAAAAATTATGAGGAACTGCAATGCCCCTTGAAACAGACGTGGATTACAGCGTACTAAAAACTTTCTACCCATTATTGGGGAGTGGGTCTCCCTTAGTTTTCGCCTTTGCATTGAAAAGCAAAAGCTGACTAAAATTAGGAGGAAATGCAATGCCCGTTGGAAGAGTCGTGGAGTTAGAGGTACTTAAAAACAACATTTCAATGCCCCTTGGAAGAGCTGTGGAGTTCAGTGTGGCTTAAGAAGACGCTTTTAATGCCCCTTTGAAGAGACGTGGAGGTCACAGTAGCTTAACAAGACGGTTTTAATGCCCCTCGGAAAAGACGTGGAGGTCCCAGTAGCTTAACAAGACGGTTTGAATGCCCCTTGGAAGAGACATGGAGGTCACAGTAGCTTAACAAGACGGTTTTAATGCCCCTCGGAAAAGTGGTGGAGGTCGCAGTAGCTTAATTAGACTGTTTTAATGCCCCTTACAAGAGCCATACAGTACAGCATCTTAAAAACATTATTCCCATGATTGGGGAGTGTGTCTCCCATAGTATTTGCTTATGCCTTCCAAGCAAAAGCTGCCAAAAATTAGGACGGAGGAACTTGCAATGCCCCTTACAAGAGCCATGCAGTACAGCATATTACAAACATTCCCTCCTCCTCCTCCCCTCTGTCCTCAGGCCACCCACGGTGACCCAACGGTATGAGAGTTGTACAGGTACTACCGTCTACAGCGCATGATACAAGCTCCTGTTCTTCCTCCTCCTCCTCCTCTCCCTCATTGTCCCCCAATGCACGTTGGGATGAGATGAGGCTGGGCTGTGTGTAATCGTCCGCTACGGCTTCTTGATCCATCTCATCATACTCTGGCTGCAATGCCTCCTCTTTAATTCTCTGCAGAGAGCGTTGCAAAAGACAGACAAGTGGAATGCTGACACTAATGATGGCGTCATCGCCACTCACCATCTGGGTGGACTCCTCAAAGTTTGTCAAGTTGGTACAGATGTCAGACATCTAGGTCCACTCCTGAGGTCTTATGTGTGGAGTCTGACCTGAATATCGACTGCCTTGTTGCAGGTGGTACTCCACAACTGCTCTCTTCTGCTCACAAATCCTTTGCAACATGTGGAGGGTAGAGTTCCAACGTGTGGGGACATCACACACCAGTCGGTGTGAGGGAAGCTACAATCGTTGCTGCAACACAGCAAGGGCGGCGGAAGCTGTAGCCGACTTGAGAAAATGAGCTGACAGGCGGCGTACTTTTGATGAGCAGATCTGGCAACTCGGGGTACGATTTAAGAAACTGCTGAACCACGAGGTTAAGCACATGAGCCAGGCATGGTACGTGTGTGATCTCGCCTCAGAGCCGCCACCAGGTTACGGCCATTGTCACACCCGACCATGCCTGGATGTAGGTTCAGCGGTCTCAGCCACAGATCTGCCTGCTCTTTCACAGCTGTCCACAACTCACAAGCAGTGTGAGGTTTCTCACCTAAGCTTATGAGTTTCAGCACAGCCTGTTGCCGCTTGGGGGAGGCAGTACTGCAGTGCTTCCAGCTTGTAACTGATGTGGTGATATCTGAGATGGAGGCTGAACATGAGGAGGAGGAAGATGATGCGCAGGAGCTGTACACTGTGGGGGCAACTCTGACTGACATAAGGCCCGCAATCCTTGGTGTAGTGAGGATGTGTTCCGTCCAAAGGTCCTACTGGATCCCGGCTTCCACTATGTTTACCCAGTGTGCCGTCAGGGAGATGTACCGTCCCTGGCCACAAGCACTTGTCCACGTGTCTGTTGTCAGGTGGACTCTCCCAGTAACTGCTTTGTTGAGGGCACGGCAGTTGTTTTGGGACACGTGCTTGTGTAGTCCGGGGATGGCACACCGGGCAAAATAGTGTCGGCTGGGGACCGAGTACCGAGGGACGGCCACCGCCATAAGGTGACGGAAGGATTCCGTCTCCACCAGCCTAAAAGGCAGCATTTCCAACGCAAGCAGTCGTGAAATGTGCGAATTTAGGACTGTGGCCTGTGGGGCGTTAGCTGCGAATTTCCGCTTTCATTCAAAGGTCTGGGATATGGACAATTGAACGCTGCGGTGGGACGTGGACGTTGATGCTGTTTCTTGAGAAACTGCCATAACAAGTGAAGACTGAGAGGAGGGGGCATCTTTACATGCAGTATGGACAGGGGATTGCCTTGCACACACAACAGGGGGTTCTATTGGATGCACAACAGCGGAAGAAGCAGTGGTGACACCTGCTGACCCTGGTCGTGGACCCTGGGGTTCGCCCCACAAAGTCGGGTGCTTTGCTGCCATGTGCCTGATCATGGTGGTGGTGGTCAGGCTGGTAGTTTTGTCACCCCTGCTGATGCTGGCATGGCAGGTGGTACAAATGGCCCTTTTGGGGTTATCAGCAGAGTCTTTAAAAAATTCCAGACTCTGGAAGACCTACCGCTTGTACTGCCAACGTCCCTCGTGTTGGTGTTACGAGGAACTGTTGCCCGCCTTCAGTCTGCGGCCACCACATTGCTTCTTCCTGTCTGTTGGGGTACACTGCCTCCCTCCCCCTTAGTGCTACTGGCGTCACTCTGCATGTCCTCCTGCCACGTTGGGTCAGTTACTAGATCATCCACCACCTCCTCCTCTTCCACTTGCGCACCACGATCCTCCTCCTCACTTCCTGGCAATTGTGTCTCATCATCGTCCACCTCTTGTGACAAATTGCCAGCGTCGACTTCCTGTGGCCGTGGCTGTTCAAATATTTGGGCATCGCTACATGGGATCTCCTCTTCCACCACTTCAAGCGGAGCAGGCGAGGGGCACAAATCTGGAAATGACCAGTGAACAGCTCTTCAGAGTGTCCAAGTGTGGGATCAGTTACTGTCTGATGACACTCGGCATGGTGGGGGGAAGGAGCATCAGGGTGAGGAGGAGTATGCGGTCGAGACTCACGGCTACTAAGAGTCGACCGTGTGGAAGACAGGCCGGAGGTGGTGGTGCCCAGGTAACTGGAAGTATTATCTGTTATCCTATTAATAACCTGTTCACACTGATCAGTTCGCAATACTGGTGTTGTTCTGTGCTTCCCTAGTAATTCGGTCAAGAAGTGGGAGCAAGAAGATGTGGCTGTTGGTTGTGGCACATTTTCACCTTGGCCACGGCCCCGTCCTCTGCACGCACCATCACCAGAACGTCCACTTCCACGTCCCTTGCCACGTGCCTTGCCCATTGTAAAGGAAGCAAAATAGCTTACACTCGCACTATCAATGGAACAAGGGTAATAAAAAGTAGATTAGAACCGGGGAAGAGGAAAACCACAGTTCTTTCTCTGGCCTACACCCGACTCTTTTAAACAATCTGAACAATCAGGGAGAAACTATTACTGTTTTTCTTTACGGAAAAAATACCAAATGCTGAATAATAGAGATTTCTTACCGTGGAACAGCAAAACCACAGTTATAATTTACTGGTGTATACCAGACTTTTTTAAATACATATATTTGCGGCTGAACAGTGAGCGATACACTCAAACTGTTTTTTTTAGATACAAATGGCCCAAAAGTGGATAATACAGAGGTTTGAACCGTGGAACTGCAAAACCACACTTGTATTTCTCGGGCCTACACCAGACTATTTTCAACAGATATATTTATGTCTGAACAATCAGGAGACACTATTATTTATTTTTTACGGCAAAAATTGCGAAAAGCAGGATAATACAGAGATTTGACCTGTGGAACTGCAAAACCACACTTGTATTTCTCGGGCCTACACCAGACTATTTTCAACAGATATATTTGTGTCTGAACAATCAGGAGACACTATTATTTATTTTTTACGGCAAAAAATGCCAAAAGCAGGATAATAGAGATTTTTTACCGTGGAACAGCAAAACCACAGTTATAATTTACTGGTGTATACCAGACTTTTTTAAATATATATATTTGCGGCTGAACAGTGAGTGACACACTCAAACTGTTTTTGTTAGATACAAATGGCCCAAAAGTGGATGATACAGAGGTTTGAACCGTGGAACTGTAAAACCACACTTGTATTTCTCGGGCCTACACCAGACTATCTTCAACAGATATATTTGTGTCTGAACAATCAGGGAGACACTATTATTTTTTTTTTTACGGCAAAAAATGCCAAAAGCAGGATAATAGAGATTTTTTACCGTGGAACAGCAAAACCACACTTCTGTCTCTCTGGCCTACACCAGACTATTTTCAACAGATATATTTGTGTCTGAAAAATCAGGGAGACACTATTTTTTTTTTTTTTACGGCAAAAAATGCCAAAAGCAGGATAATAGAGATTTTTTACAGTGGAACAGCAAAACCACACTTCTGTCTCTCTGGCCTACACCAGACTATTTTCAACAGATATATTTGTGTCTGAAAAATCAGAGAGACACTATTATTTTTTTTTTTACGGCAAAAAATGCCAAAAGCAGAATAATAGAGATTTTTTACCGTGGAACAGCAAAACCACACTGCTGTCTCTCTGGCCTACACCAGACTATTTTCAACAGATATATTTGTGTCTGAAAAATCAGGGAGTCAGGGAGACACTATTATTTTTTTTTTTACGGCAAAAAATGCCAAAAGCAGGATAATAGAGATTTTTTACCGTGGAACAGCAAAACCACACTTCTGTCTCTCTGGCCTGCACCAGACTATTTTCAACAGATATATTTGTGTCTGAAAAATCAGGGAGACACTGTTATTTTTTTTTTTACGGCAAAAAATGCCTAAAGCAGGATAATAGAGATTTTTTACCGTGGAACAGCAAAACTATACTTCTGTCTCTCTGGCCTACACCAGACTATTTTCAACAGATATATTTGTGTCTGAAAAATCAGGGAGACACTATTATTTTTTTTTTACGGCAAAAAATGCCAAAAGCAGGATAATAGAGATTTTTTACCGTGGAACAGCAAAACCACACTGCTGTCTCTCTGGCCTACACCAGACTATTTTCAACAGATATATTTGTGTCTGAAAAATCAGGGAGACACTATTATTTATTTTTTTTACGGCAAAAAATGCCTAAAGCAGGATAATAGAGATTTTTTACCGTGGAACAGCAAAACCACACTTCTGTCTCTCTTGCCTACACCAGACTATTTTCAACAGATATATTTGTGTCTGAAAAATCAGGGAGACACTATTATTTTTTTTTTTACGGCAAAAAATGCCAAAAGCAGGATAATAGAGATTTTTTGCCGTGGAACAGCAAAACCACACTTCTGTCTCTCTGGCCTACACCAGACTATCTTCAACAGATATATTTGTGTCTGAAAAATCAGGGAGACACTATTATTTTTTTTTTTACGGCAAAAAATGCCAAAAGCAGGATAATAGAGATTTTTTACCGTGAAACAGCAAAACCACAGTTATAATTTTCTGGTGTATACCAGACTTTTTTAAATATATATATTTGTGGCTGAACAGTGAGCGACACACTCAAACTGTTTTTTTAGATACAAATGGCCCATGGAACTGCAAAACCACACTTCTATTTCTCTGACCTACACCAGACTATTTTCAACAGATATATTTGTGTCTGAAAAATCAGAGACACGCTTTTTTTTTGGGGGGGGGGGGGCACCAAAAGGTTAATAAGACGGGTATTTGTACAGTGTGAAGGAGGAAAAAAAAAGAGGATTTAGATGAAAAAAAAAGGATTTTTCCTGGCCCCCGAGACCTGGAGCTAAGTCCAGCAATTTCAGCAACAGGAGCACACAGGACTGTACTGCACCATTTGCTGGTATAACCACTGTGTCTCCTATACAGCCTGCCTGCCTGCCTGATATCTGGGATGGATATTAATCCTTAGAAGGACTGTTTGTTTGATCTGGCAGCCTTTACAGACCCTACACTAACTATTTCGCAGGATATATCTCTCCCTAAATCAACAGCGCTGTCCCTACACTGTCTGTTCTGGAGCGACTGTGTCCAAGATGGCGGCGCCCAGTTTTAAATACTCGAGGTGATGCTGTGCGGCCAGCCAATCACTGTAATGCCCACAAACAACATGGCTGCGGCATTAAAGTGACTGGCTGGCAATCCCTGCATGTTCATTGGCTCTGTAAAGAGCGCCAAACATGCAGGGCGGAGACCCGAGCTCCCGCCCGAGTAACCCGGAAATGCTCGGTGCTCGCTGAACATCCCGAGTAGCGTGATGCTCGGGCGAGTACCGAGCAGTGTCGAGCATGCTCGCTCAATACTACACATTGCACCACAACCTGTCCAGGAGTTGGCGGATGCTTTAGTCCAGGTCTGGGAGGAGATCCCACAGGAGACCATCCGCAACCTCATCAGTAGCATGCCCAGGCGTTGTAGGGAGGTCATACAGGCACGTGGAAGCCACACACAATACTGAGCCTCATTTTGACTTGTTTTAAGGACATTACATAAAAGTACGATCAGCCTGTAGTGTGTTTTTCTACTTTAATTTTGGGGGTGACTCCAAATCCAGGCCTCCATTGGTTAATAAATTTGATTTCCATTGATGATTTTTGTGTGATTTTGTTGTCAGCACATTCAACTTTGTACAGAACAAAGTATTCAATGAGAATATTTCATTCATTCAGATCTAGGATGTGTTATTTGAGTGTTCCCTTTATTTTTTTGAGCAGTGTATATACACAGTGTGTCTATCTGTGTCTGTGTGTGACAGCTGAGTGTGTGTACACTTTATGGAACATAATACTATGTTGTGATTGGGGTCTGTGGGGCATCATACAGTGTGTGGGCATTGTTAGGGCTGTATACTATGTGTGAGAAGCTGTTTGGTATCATGCAGTGTTGTGGGCACTATTGGGGCCATATACTATGTGTGGAGGGCTGAGGGGGCATCATAAAGTGTTGTGGGCAAAGTTGGAGCTGTATACTATATGTGGGGGGTTTCAGGGGCATCATACAGAGTTGTTTGCACTGTTGGGGCTGTGGCGCCCCTGAGGGTTCGGTCGCCACAGAGGTATTGCATCTCATCCAGATGTGTGGTACTTCACTCTCAGGTAAGGAATGGCTCAGGATCCTAACACCAGCATTCGCTACACCACATTTCCGGGGGACAGGGCAAGATTGCTCCTACGGGAGACCACAGTCCCTGATCCCTGGCTGGAGTGGGGGGAACCACCTAGAGAGGGGGAACCATGTAGTGGATGGGGTGAAGGACGCAGATCCTGGGAACACTTGAGTGGGAGCAGTATAAAATAGGGTCACCATCTTAGAGACTTCAGTCAGAGGAGGAGAAGTGAAGGAGCAGAGGCTCTGCATGAGCTCTGCTCCAGAGGTGGGCCTAGCCTGTGAGGCCCAGGACTGAAGGAGAGAAGAGAGGAGTGGGAGCAGGAAGGCTCCAGGAACTGAAGGGACCCTAGGGGTACGGGCCGTGCAGAAGGCCACCCGTACACCCGCTGCTACCAGGAGGTAGAGGGGTCAGGCCAGATAAGGGGAACCGGTCCCTCAACTAGCAGAGAAACAGCAAGGCTCAACTAGAAACCGGAAGCTGCAGCACTTTATGTACCGTAAGCCAAAAGTCCACACCAGTCTCACTAAGAAGGTAGCCACATAGGACCCAGGGGACGGAACACACGTCGCCCGCCAAGGCCCGAGGGTACCGGATAGAAGTGTCACTGAGTGTGAGATGCAGGGAGAAGGCCAGAGAAAAGACACACAGAGGAGGATCCTGCTAAATACTCCGGAGTTACCTGGGGGTCGGCTGAACCCCTCACTGAGTGAGCACAGAACAACGAGGGCCGTTACATGGGTCCCTGTAACCAGAACTGCAATAACTGTGAGTAAAGACCTTGGGACTGCATCACACGGACTCTGTTTTCATTACTGACTCCTTGCCCTACAATCACCATCATCCACTCACACTGCCCTGAAGCTACACTCTTCCTGTGGGGAGTTATACCACATGTGCTGCCAAACCATCAGCTTCAGAGGACTGTTCCGCAGCGGCGGCCTCATTGGCCGCACTCCACAGGTGGCGTAGTCGGACATTATAAAACCCCTACACACAAATACTACCCTTAGATTGACTGCCCTGGGTCACGGACCGGGTCACCGCCACAGTGACTACAACCCCCAGCGTCTACCGGCCCGGCTCCGTGTACCCCACGGCCCAGGGGGCACGTCAACTTTGGCGTAGTCGGCAGGATATGAGCCCACCCGTTATCACCGGGTATCGCGCGCCTAAAGACTGTGTTTTCTACTAAATGTGGCGCCCGCCCCAGAAGAACGGGCGCCATTATGTGCGTTCTAAAAGACGACAAGAAACCACCTCCCATCGTGGGCCAGGTCCCAGAATGGTGCCAGAAGCGGAGCCCGCCCCAAACAGCAGTGGTCATGTATGCAAGTGTGTCCATCAAGGTGGGGGGGCTGACCCTGAAAGTAACCGACAGCAGATTGCCATGGGACTGCAACAAACTGCCCTGGGACCGCCCCCAAAAGGGGAGAGGAGAGAAGAAAACTGGGAGACAGGGCGTGGTCTGGATCAGTCTAGACAGACCGCACCCTGTAGGGAAGATGGAGGACGGCAGCACAAGAGCCCCAGTCAGCGGCCTGCTGCAGGCCGCAGCACCCTACACCTTGGAGGAGCTAGTGGCTAAGCTGCCCCAGGAGGACTCGGAGTTCCTCCGCTCTGGGCTGGAAGACCAGGGCCGGAGGATGGAGAGGGCCTAGCGAGACGCCATCACCGGGTGGAGACGGGAGATGGAACAGCGGATGGCGAACCGGCAGCCGACGACGCTACCAAGCACCGGCGGTGCCCCAGCCTTAGCGGAGCCCGACCAGCGCCAGGAGGCGACACGTGACGCAGGAGCGGCCGCGGGAGCAGGTAGGAGGAGTTTCCCTGTCCCGGGCGCTACCAACACCAGCCCGCTCCTGACCCCGCAGCAAGGCTCCCAGCCAAGCCCTCCAGCCCCGGGCGCCACCAGCGACGGCCCGCTCCTAGGCCCCCAGCCAAGCCCTCCAGCCCCGGGTGCCGCCAGCGTCGACCTGCTCCTGGGCCCGCTGGTGGAGCTGCTGACCCCAGGCGCCACCAGCGGCGGCCCGCACCTGACCCCGCCGCAAGGTCCACAAGTCCCGGGCGCGCCTGCCCTGCACGCCCCGCAAGCCCAGACACCGCCACCTCCGGGCACCGGCACAGCCAGCCAGCTTCTGGGTCCCCTGCAGGAACCAACTCCCCCACCAGCCAAGTGGGTATACAGACGTCGCCGGTGGGACTGGTCCACGGAGGTGGAGGACCAGCGGCCCTCGCTCCTACCCGCTCCGCAGCCTGCCGCCATCTCCCGGTTGCCGGAAGACGAGGCCCAGTTTGAGTGGGATCACTCTGGGGAGGACCTGATGGGATTGTCCCAGGAGACCAGGGCAGCCGCAGCCCGTCGCAAAGAGTTCTGCCACCAGCAGCTGGTCCAATTTGAAAAAGAGCGCAGCTCACGGCGCGTGCGGTGGGAGAAATTAGAGGCCCAGAATATGCAGGAAAAGACCCGGGCCTGCCAGGCCAACAAAGCCACCCACGGTCCCAAGGAAGAAGGGACCGTAGTTAAATTCAATTTGGATGCCGGGTGGGGATTCATCCGGGACCCACACACAGACATTGATCTGTTCGTCAACAGGAGGGACGTGGAGTCCCACCTAATAGCAGGTCACCCTGATAGGGACCTCTACCCCGGAGACATCGTGACCTATACCCGTCACAAAGGAGTCAGAGGCTGGTACGCCTTTAATGTCCACAAGGTGGTAGAAGAGCACGGCTTCTACCAGTATGAAGCTGAAGACCTGGCTGGGTCAGCTTGTGATGAACTAGAGCCTCCCTGGAGGGAGCAATACTACTAAGGACTGCCAGTAGTAATCAGTACCCGTACAGCAGCATAGACGCTGCAGGTTCACCGTTTGTGTTTTTACTAGGTTGTTTAGTTACCCGTAAAGGGTCCAGAGACTAACCGGCTGAGGACTGGGAGCAGCCGCTTCTTGTAAATAGTTGCACCTCTTGAGGTGCCCCTTATTGGTTTTATAAGAACTACAACGAGTGACCTCAGAACAAAAACCCGTTGTAGGTGACCGAAGACAAGGTCCAGCATCTGGATCGTCTAAGCCCTGCAGCCACCCCAGGGCCTCCGTTGAGGGTTTGGGACGGGTCCGTCATATTCATGTTTGCAAGTTTGCACTTTATCGAAAAATGGACACCTGGTTGCAGACATTACTGTGACCGGTTGACCAAAAGTTTTACTTGAAAATGTGTTGATATGAAGAATGTTTATATTAAAAATGTCTTATATGTGTGAAGAAATATTTTATAAGTGTGAAGAGAAATGTCCTTTAAAAAGTATCCATAATGTTATATAATGTGATGCATCCAAAAATTTGCATGTCCTAATTTACCCTGTCTTTTGCTCTGTTCCAGCCCGCGGATGTGCTGTGTTTTACCAGGGGGGTGTGTGGCGCCCCTGAGGGTTCGGTCGCCACAGAGGTATTGCATCTCACCCAGAGGTGTGGTATCTCACTCCCATGTAAGGAAAGAGTACAGCTCAGGACCCTAACACCAGCATTCACTACACCACATTTCCGGGGGACAGGGCGAGATTGCTCCTACGGGAGAGCACAGTCCCTGGTCCCTGGCTGCAGTGGGGGGAACCACCTAGAGAGGGGGAACTATGTAGTGGATGGGGTGGAGGACATAGATACTGGGAGCACATGTGTAGGAGGTATAAAAGTAAGGAACCATCTTGGTTCAGACAGAAGAGCAGGTGGAGTTCCAGTCAGACAGACTGAGGAGAAGTCAGGGAGCAGAGGCTCTGTATGAGCTCTGCTCCAAAGGCGGGCCAAGTCAGGAGGCTTGAGCCTGAGAGAGGAGAGGGAGCAGGACGGCTCCAGGAATGAGGAGTGAATGGACCCTAGGGGTACAGGCCGTGCAGCAAGCCACCCGTACCAGGAGGTAGAGGGGTCAGGCCAGAATAGGGAACCGGGTCCTTCAACTAGTAGAGAAACAGCAAATGCTTAACTAGGAACCGGAGGCTGCAGCATTTCAAGTACTGCAGACCACAAGTCCACACCAGTACACTAAGAAGGTATCAGCACAGGACCCAGGGGACAGAACACACGTCGCCCGCCAAGGCCCGAGGGTACCGGATAGAAGTGGCGCTGGGTGTGAGGTGCAGGAAGAGGCCAGAGGAAGGTACACAGAAGAATAAGTGCTCTGGAAATACCTGAGGGTGGACTGAACCCCTCACTGAGTACGCACAGCACGACGGTGGAAGATTGCTTGGTACCTGTAATCTGAACTACAACAACAGTGAGTAAAGACCCTGGGACTGCACTATCCTGTCTCTGTGTTCCTTGCGGCGCCAGCACTCATAGCACTAGAACGCCCTGCACAATCACCACCATCATCCAAGCACGCTGCCCTGAAGCTACACTCCTCCTGTGGGGAGTCACATCACCTTGCTGCACATACCACCAGCTTCAGCGGACTGCTCCGCAGTGGCGGTTACCAATGACCGCAATCCACAGGTGGCTTAGTCGGACATTAACATTTGTACATATAGACTACCCCCTTGGTTTGACCGCCCTGGGTCACGGACCGGGTCACCACCACGGTGACTACAACCCCCAGCATCTACAAGGCCTGGCTCCGGGTATCCCCATGGCTCAGGGGGCGCGTCATCATGGCCAGGTATTTTTGACAAGGAAGGAAAAGTTTTCAAAGATGGTCAAGCAATACCTGGCCGACCAAACCAGCTTATTTGTTAATTCCTCTGCGACCTTCAGCTATTGGGTCTCAAAGCTGGACACCTGGCATGAGCTGTCCCTCTATGCCTTGGAGGTGTTGTGCTGCACTGCCGCTAGGGTCTTGTCTCAGCAGATTTTTAGTGCCAAAGGGGGGTCATAACGGACAGGCGCTTTCTCCTGCAACAGAAAGGCTGACTGATAACAATGAACAAAGCATGGATTATACCAGGCTTTTACACACCACCTGATGACAGCAGCATATAAAGTGTTTTTAATGTTCTATATTTGAATGAGGCCTGCCAGTTGTTGCCTTCTAGGGTCTATGGATGACCTTACTTATAATTTGTTCCTGCCTTTGTACTTGTGCAAAGCCTTTATGAATGTAGGAGTACCACAACTACACTTTGTTCACAATATTTGAATGAGGCACTACAGTTGGTGCCTTCAAGAGTATATGGATAACCCTGCTTGTAATTTTTGGCAGGATTTGCACTTAGTGCATAGCCTTTTTGCGTCTAGGAGTACCACTACATGACAATTTGAACAGAATGTGTATGAGACCCTCCTTTATGTCTAATACAGGGTGTATCCGAGTCGATAATTTTTGGCAGTTCGTGCTTCCTTCATAAATTACACTGAAGTTTACTATTTTTTCATAAAAAAAACAATTTTAGTTTACTTAAATTATAATTTTTTTAAAATGCTTTTTAAATTTTGCCTTATATACAAGTTATTATACAGGAAACATATTTCTTAACATTTTTTTTCATCTAAAATGCAATTTATCGTTGATTTGGAATGTTTTATTGTCAGTCCTTAAAGTGGAGTAAAAGTGTGAAACCATTGTTCTCAGCTGTGATCTGGGAGTCAGAGATGCTTCCAGGGGTCTTCCCCATGCTGTTCTCCTTCCATTCAGCACCTTTCTCATCCATTTGCACATTTTCTCTGCCCCCCAGACCTCCTTGTAGGGTCTGCCGGAAAAATGCTCAGATTTCTCATTGACTCCCATTATACTCGTTACTCGAAACGAGCACCCGAGCATTAGGAATTGTTTGGTCCGAGTAAGGAGCATTTTAGTTACTCGTGCGTGCGTCCTGCAGTCACCGAGCACTGATCAGTGACACAAATCACTAATCAGCACTCGTGCTCGCTGTTTTCCAGTAATTTTTTTTCCTCTAATCCCGACCTCCACCCTTCCTTTACACCACTTCCGTGCATGCGTCCTGCAGCCGCCGAGCCGCTGATCAGACGCACATCACTAATTGGAACCAATGCTCACATTTGGCTAGGACTTTTTTCTTTCCTTTCTAATTTTTTTATCCTCTTTTTTCACCAGATCTGTGTATGCGTCCTACAGCCATTGAGCGCTGATCGGCATCCGATTATTTATTTTTTTTGTGTGTGATAAAACAATTAAAAAAAATTAGAGTAATTAATAGGACTAGAATAGGGACAGTAAAAATATACATGGTGTGGTAGCCTTTTTATACATGGTGTGGTAGGTCGACTTGCTCGGCCGCTTCCGGAAGTAGACTCAGGAACCAGGTTTTCTCTGCAGGCGTTATTATATGGCATAATGCTGTCACATCAGGTGTTAGTGCAATACAGAGGGAAAAGGGAAAGGGAGCCCAGACACTAGGGAAAGGGGGAAGTGGAGACCTCCTAGTCTAGTCTAGCATCACTGTTTCTCAACTACCGCCCCTATATTGACTCTTCAGCAATCGCTGCACGTGTGCCTCGCCCTACTTTCCCTCATGTATGGCTACGGCTAGGGATGGAAAGAGATGAGCACTAGTCAACCGCCACTAAACACTATAGACAACAAGGGAAGACAAAACGGGGAAATTGCTTAGCTTTAGATCAGTTCAAATATACACACGGCCTCAAGCTCCAGAAAGGACTAAGTGCTGCTCCTGATAAGCCTCACAAGTGGAAATGAATATAGCCGGCGACTCCCTCTCAGACACACCAGGTATATATATGACACGCCCCCTGGGCCGCGCGCGTGTGGGGAAACCCGGAACCGGACTCATTGCGGATGCTGGGGGTTGTAGTCTTCGTGCGGCGGGGACCCGGTCCCGTGGCTCAGGGTGGTCAACTCAAATGGCAGTCTATTTGTGTGGTTTTTATGATATTAAATGTTCGACTACGCCACCCGTGGATTGCGGTCAGGATGAACCGCTGCCGCAGGGCAGACCGCTGAGGATGGTGTTGTGAGTGCAGCAGAGTGTAGTACAACTCCCCACGGGAGGAGTGTAGTCTCAGGGCAGTGTATGCGGAGGATGGGAGTGATGGTGCAGGAGTAGCAGTGACGACACAGAGTCAGTGATGCAGTCCAGGGTCTTTACTCACAGTTCTTATTATCCAGACCACTTCTGCAGGTAACGGCTGCCTACGTCGTACTGTGCTCACCAGCCTCTGCTCCCACCTCCTGCTCCCTCTTCTTCTGTCACTGAATTGTCTTCTCTTTTAGTGCTTGCTGGGCCTCACAGGCTAGGCCCGCCTCCGGAGCAGAGCTCCACAGAGGCCCTGCTCTGTCACTTCCTCTCTCAGACTGAACACTGATCTAAGATGGTGCCCACCTTTTATACCTCCCTCTAGGTGCACCCAGGAACTACCTCCTCCCTGCTCCTGCACTACAGGGTTCCCACTTCCTCGGTGTTCCCTCTCCCCACTCCAGCCAGGGACAGGGACTGTCGTGCTCTACTTGGAGCATATCGGTCGCCCTGCCCCCTGGAAATGTGGTGTAATGCATGCAGGTTTCAGGGTCCTGATCCACACTGCATCCATACCTGAGAGTGAGATATCGCACATCTGGCTGAGATGCAATACCTCTGTAGCAACCGAGCCCTCGGGGTGGTACATATACACCCAGGCCAGAGAGATAATTAGCAAGAGAGAGGTAGCCACTTGGTCCTAAAGACAGCTTCTTATCTACAATCTTATCTTATCTGTAATGCCAAACGTAGAGATCTCCTGCAACCCACTGCAGGGCGACTGTTTGTCACCTTTGACACACTTGCGATAGTAGCCCCCCCTCTACGAGTGGCCTCAGGACCGGGTTTCTCAGGAAAAGAGGTGTGGAATGAGCTAACCAATCTGGGAACGTTCATCTCTGACGCTGAAACCCACATCCTCTCCTCTGGACTATGGCCTTTTCAGTGCACCAAGTATTGTAAAGAACGACATTTGAGATGAGAATCTACAATCCTCAAAATCTGGAACTCCAGATTACCATCAACCAGTACTGGGGGCGGTGGTAGACTTGAGGGTTCAAGAGGTTCCACATACCTTTTGAGTAAGGATATGTGGAACACATTGTGGACCTTTAAGGGCCTGAGGAAGTTCAAGATGAAACGCTGCTGGGTTAATGACGGTGGTTATTTTATAGGGCTTATTAGCCTAGGTCCCAGCTTCCAAGAAGGAACTTTTAATCTTATATTCGTGGTAGACAACCACACAAAATCATTCACATTCAGGTCCAGACCTGGCAAGCGTTTTCTGTCGGCCATACGTTTATACCTGTTTCACATGGTCTTTAAGTTTCAAAGAACACCCTGCCATATGGAGGAGAGCAATGATGTAAACCGTTCCTCCTCAGAAACTCATGAAGCTCTTCCCCCACTGAAGGTACCAAACTGTGGATGATAACCATATGTACCGAAGAACGGTGACCTGCCAGTGGATTCTTGACGATGATTATTGATGGCAAATTCTGCTGGCGGTAAGTAGGATGCCCAATCCTCCTGATTTTCGGAAACGAAACACCTGAGGTATGTCTCCAAGTTCTGATTGACACGCTCGGTCTGACCATTCGACTGAGGGTAGAAGGCAGATGAAAAGGACTGCTGCACCCCCAGTCGAGAACAGAATGCCTTCCAGAACTTGGAAACAAACTGGGTCCCCTGATCAGACACCACATCGGAGAGAACCCCGTGAAGCTTCACAATATAATTTATGAACACCTGAGCAAGTGTCTTGGCATTGGGAAGTGCAGGTAATGCGACAAAGTGAACCATTTTACTGAACCTATCTACTACCACCAAAACCACCGTTTCACCTGCAGAAACCGGTAGGTCAGTAATAAAATGCATGGACAAGTGTGTCCATGACCTACTAGGGATAAGTAGCGGAAGAAGAGTACCAGACGGAGGGGTATACGAAACCTTAGAACGCGCGCAAATACTACAAGCAGCTAAGTGTTCAATTGGATCCCGATGCAACCCCAGCCACCAAAAACGACGAGAGAGGAGGTCCGCAGTTGCCTTACCACCTGGATGCTCAGCAAGCACAGAGTTATGATGTTCCTTGATTACTTTGCGGCGCAGGTCAGATGGTACAAATAACTTTCCTGAAGGGCAGAAGGCAGGGGCGTCCCCCTGAGCCTCCAACACCTCACCGTCCAGTTCAGGATAAAGAGCGAAAATGACTACCCCTTTCTGTAATATCAGGGCAGGGTTCTCATGGTCACCACCACCAGGGAAGCTCCGGGACAAAGCATCAGCCTTGACTTTTTTGACCCCTGGACGAAGAGTGACAACAAAATTGAACCCAGGGTTGAGACATTTAGCTGACTGGAGATATGACGGGTTCTTATGGTCAGTAATAACAGTAATAGGATGGACAGCCTCCTCCAACTAATGTCGACATTACTTGAACGCCAATTTGATCGCCAAAAGTTCACTATTACCCATGTCATAATTTCTCTCTACTGAAGACAATTTTTTAGAAAAGAAGGCGCATGGATGCCATTTACCAGGGGATGAACCCTGAAACAACACAGCCCCAACCCCAACATCAGAAGCATCAACCTCCACATTAAAGGGTTGAGAAACATCGGGTTGACTGAGTATACATGCAGTGGCAAAATGGTTCTTTAAGGAAGAAAAAGCCTGGAGGGAAGAATCAGGAAGAGGGTTTGGATCATGGATGGTAATTTGATGTAATTCCCGGAAATCTAAACAGGGACGTAGACCGCCATCTTTTTTCTTCACAAAGAAGAACCCTGCCGCCACTAGCGAAGATGAGGGTCTGATATATCCCTTCTCCAGACAAAGGAAAAAAAATTACAGCTTTTTTTTTTTTTCTTTTCAAAACGTGCTCGGCCGGCTGTAATGTCACGCCAGGAGTTAGTGCACCACAAAGGGAAAAGGGAAAGGAGGAAGTAGAGACCTCCTAGTATGGTCTAACGTCACCCTGTCTTAACTACCGTACCTATATTGCCTCTTCAGCAATCACCGTATGCGTGCCTCGCCCTACTTTCCCTGGCGTACGGCTACGGCTAGGGATGGAAGGAGATGAGAACTAGTCAACCTCCACTAAACACTATAGACAACAAGAGAAGACAAAACAGGGGAAAATTGCTTAGCTTTAGATGATTTCAAATATACACATGGCCTCAAGCTCCAGAAAGGATGAAGTGCTGCTCCTGATAAGCCTCACAAGTAGAAATGAATATAGCCGGCGACTCCCTCTCAGACACACCAGGTATATATACACCCAGGCCAGAGAGCTAATTAGCAAGAGAGAGGTAGCTACTTGGTCCTAAAGACAGCCTCTTATCTAAGAAGCTGTCTGCAATGCCAAACGTAGATGTCTCCTGCAACCCACTGTAGGGCGACTGTCTGTCACCTCTGACACACCCGTGACAAAAGCTCTGCAACTCCAGCAAAGATAAACACAGCCTTACTAGCAAAACAGCATAACAAAAGATAAACAATAGCACAGTCCATATGTGTATGTGCCGTTCACCCACACAGGTTATGTCCACCCTTCAGCTCTGTCCTGAGCTATGGCTGTCCAGCCTGGAGACCTTGCCTCTCCAAACATAACACAAAGAAAAAAAAACAGGACTGAACATTTAAAGCTTGCTCAGCCACACCCTGAGGAGGAGGTATGGGGAATGACTTCCCTCACATCTCTACATCATTCCCATAAAACCACACCCTTTAAAAGAGGTAACCCACAGCATATAACATGCTGGCAGAGATTCAGTAGGTCTCAGTTCACACAGGAGAGAATCCTGAGTGACACATACCTCCCCTCGCATATAATACCAGTGACTCTGTCACATATTCCCCCCCCTCTGCCAAAAACCGGGGGGCACCTTCAGTCACCCAGCAGGGAATTCTGGAGAGGGCAGTAGCATTAGCGTGTAACTTCGCAGGTCTATGCTCCATGTGAAAATTAAAGTCTTTGAGACCTAAGAACCACCTAGTTGCTCAGGCATTCTTACCCTTCTTTTCCCTCAACCATCTCAAAGGGGCATAGTCTGACACCAATTTAAACTTTTGGCCAAGTAGGTAATATCTTAGCATGTGTATGGCTCATTTTATGGCTAAGCATTCTTTCTTCACAATGGCATAATTTTTCTCACAGGATGAGAGCTTCCGGCTCATATACAGGATGGGATGCTCTTCCTCATTTATCTCCTGTGACGGCACGGCTCCTAGGCCAACTTCTGAGTCATCTGTCTGGAGCACAAACTCTTTAGTAAAGTCTGGTGCAACCAGGACCGGCTGCTTACAGAGTGCCAGCTTCAGCTGTTGGAACGTCATCTCGGTTTCAACCGTCCATTTCGCCCTCGTTGATTTTGTGCCTTTCAGAAGGTCCGTCAGTGGTGCGGCAATCATATAAAAATTTGGGCCAAACCGCCGGTAATATCCCACGATTCCAAGAAACGCTCTCACATGCTTCTTGGAGAGCGGTTGCAGCCAGTTCTGAATTGCCTCGTTCTTATTGACCTGTGGCTTAATTTCGCCTCTCCCAACTACGTAGCTTAAGTACTTGGCCTCCTTTTTTTGTTATTTTCTGTAAAGTAGTTAAAAATTATATACATTTCTCTTCATGTTTTGAATTAGAAAACAGTGTGTAATGTTCCCAATGCTGGAAATAAAAACTAGTAGAAAGATTTTGTGCTTAACTCATGTTTTTGGACACACTGCTATTGTTTTGAACATTACTGTATTAAAACGAAATCTGTGTTCTAAAAGCCAAGTAGCGCTCCTTCCTATCCAACCCCTGCTGTGTGCTCAAACATTAGTGTACAACCACATATGGGGTATCACTGTGATCGGTAAAAATTGCATAACAAATTATGGGGTCCATTTTCTCCTATTAACGCTTGTGTAAATTATAAATTTGGTGCTAAAACAGTATTTTAGTATAAAAAAATAATTTTTTGTTCTCACATCTGGAAGTTATAAAGTTTTGTGAATCACCTGTAAGTTAAAAATGCTCAATACATCCCTAGATAAATTCCTTGAGGGGGTTAGTTTCCAAAATTGGGTCACTTGTGGTGGCTTCTGCTGTTTTTGCATGTCAGGGGCTTTCCAAATGCGACATGGCATTCACAATATATTCCAGACCAATAGCTCTCTTTCCTTTCCTAGTCCTGCCATGTGCCCAAATAGAAGTTTTTGATCATCGCGTTATTTTTTAACCTATTGTCCATTGTGAAAATAATCAATTTGGGGCTAAAACGTCATTTTTGTGAAATAAATGACAATTTTCAATATGACGACCTAATGTTAACAAATTATGTGTAGTACCTGTGGTTTACAAATGCTCACTATACATAACCCTGGATAAAATCCTTGAGGGGTGTAGTTTTCAAAATGGGGTAACTTGAGGCGGGATTTCCACTGCTTAGGCACATCAGGGGCTCTCCAAACGCGACATGACACCCGCAGACCATTCCATTAAAGTCTGCTTTCCAAAACGTCACTCCTTCCTTTCCGAACCCTGCCATGTGCCCAAAAAATAGTTTTCCCCTACATATGAGATATCGGCGTACTCAGGAGCAGTTGCACAACAAATTTTTGGGTCCATTTTCTCCCATTGCCCTTGTGGGAAAAAAATTTGGGGCTAAAAGTATATTTTTGTGGTAAAAAATAGATTTTTTTTAATTTTCACGGCTCTGCGTTATAAACTTTTGTGAAGCACCTGGGCGTTCAAGGTGCTCACCAGGCATCTACATGCATTCCTTGAGAGGTCTAGTTACCAAAATCGTGTCACTTGTAGGGGTTTTCACTGTTTAGGCACATATGGGGCTCTCCAAACGACATGGCGTCTGCTCTCGATTCCAGCTATGTTTGCATTCAAAAAGACATTATGCTCCTTCCCTTCCGAACCCTGCCGTGTGCCCAATCAGTAGTTTTATCCCACATATAGGGTATTGGCATACTCAGGACCAATTACACAACAATTTTTGGTGTCCATTTCTCCTGTTACCCTTGTGAAAATAAAAAAAATGGGGCTAAAGTAAAATTTTTGTGGAAAAAATGTTCATTTTTTCCTTGCCATTGCTTTAGTTCCTGTGAAGCACATGAAAGGTTAATAAACTTTTTGAATGTGGTTTTGAGGAATTAAGGGGTGCAATTTTTAGAATAGTATCCCTTTTGGATATTTTGTGTCATATATGCCCCCCAAAGTCAATTCAAATGTGATGTGGTCCCTAAAAAAAATATTTAGTAAATTTTGTTGTAAAAATGAGAAATCACTGGTCAAATCTTGACCCTTATAACTTCCTAACAGAAAAAACGATGTTTCAAAAATGACGCAGATGTATAGTAAGCATGTGGGAAATGTTATTTATTAACTATTTTGTGCGACATGACACTCTGATTTAAGGGCGTAAGAACTAAAAGGTTGAAAATTGTGAAATTTTAAAAATTTTCGCCAAATTTCCGATATTTTCACAAATAAATGAAAGTCATATTGAAAAATTGTTACCACTATTATGAAGTACAATATGTCATGAAAAAAACAGTCTCAAAATCAGTGGGATCCGTTGAAGCGTTAAAGAGTTATTACCACATAAATTGACATTGGTCAAACTTCAAAAATTTGGGCAGGTCATTAAGGTCAAAATTGGCTTGGTCACTAAGGAGTTAAGGAAGATTTGGCGGTATGAAACATGTTGTTGTTTTGCTTTAATAATAATAATCTTTATTCATATAGCGCCAACATATTCCTCAGCGCTTTACAATTCAGGTTCATATACAACAGTCATAAGTAACATAGCTAAAGATAATACAATAATTACAGCAAAACTAATGAGGACCCTGCTGGTAAGAGCTTACAATCTATAATGAGGTGGGGGGACACAAAGTGCAGGGGCTTATTTACAATGATGGTCCGCCATCTTGAGGGGATGAGGGAGAGATAAAGGCTGCAGGAGCTGTCACCAGCCAGGATTTGTAGTGGTTTTGGGTGCGGTGGAGTGACTTATGTTTGGAGAAATAATGAATGGGCTATAAATATATAAAAGGACTTTGATTAAGGAGCGTGATAGGCCGCCCTAAACAGATGTGGTTTTAGGGAGCACCTATCTTCGAGGAGTTAAGACTAAATGAACAGGTCACCAGCCAATATCTGTACATATGAACAGGTCACCAGCCAATATCTGTACATATGTACAGATATTAAGTGCTACTGAGTGCTGGGGGCAAAACTTAGATTAGTGACATGACTTGATAGTCTTGCTAAAAATTATCTGTTTTTAGTGCACACTTAAATCCATAGACAGTAGGAATGAACCTGATGCACTCCTGAGAGCTGGTGCAGCACAGAAAAAGTCATGGACGTGAGAGTGGGAGGTCCTGATTATGGAGGATATTAGTCTTTGCTCATTGGAGTGGAGATATGGTAGTAGACGGACATATGGGAGGAGTTGTAGAACAGTGCAGCACTGTGGAGAGCTTTGTGGGAGAGTGCAATGACTGGTACTGTGGAGGCGCCGGTGTAGCTGCTGGACAGAAATATGAGCCTGGCTGCTGCATTCAGAATAATGACAAATGCATTTAGTGTTAAGAAGCACAATTAGTGAGTTACAATTAGTTGTGAACTCAAGATGAAAAAAAATCAGATCAACAGTAACAGCTTTTATTTTTATTTTTTTATTATTAATAATAGGATAGAAGGTTAAGACATGAACAAAACCATGAATATTATTAATAGATGAAATCATAGTCATGAACACAGCTGGGGTCAGATACCAGGTGATCAGTAAAAGCCAAGTCAGGCGAGTAGTATGAATACCGCGGAGCCTGATGATAGAGGCAAAACATATCCGGGTAAAGATGTTCCAGTGAGAAGGCCACAGGAAGCTGGTGAAGGTCCTTCTATACAGGTTCAGCAGTGATGGTGGATCTGCTGCATTTCTGGGCGCTAGATGCGGAGGTTTTCAGTCTTTTAAATGATGCTGGGGGAACAGTGACAACATGCACATATCCGAGCAGCCCTGGACAATCCACGCCGGCAGGATGATAAGATCCGGCGGAGGAGGGAAGCTATGAGAAGAGAAATCAATATAATGTAAGTACTGGGACTCCGTATTACATGATACCACTGCGTGGACACTGCGGCCAAACGGCAGAGGAATTTTATCATACAGAGGTCAGGGATCATTGTTAGCCATCATACATGTGACAATCCCATCACTGACAGATGACATCTGCTCCACATGAATTATTCCCACTGACATCACACAACATAGAGCTGATTCTCACACTTACCTCGTCTCCTTCCTCTCTTTTCTTCATTTTCTGAGTTTTGTTCCTGTGTACTCAGATTTTTTTCAGATTTCCTTTCTTTCTGAACTGGAAATTCTGATCAGAAAGTAAAAAAAAAACCTCAGTAACAATATATTCTTATAGGATCTGCTTTGTATTTATAATGTAAGTAAAGGAGCTGATTCGCACACTTACCTCGTCTCTTTTGCCTCTTTTCTTTATTTTCTGAGTTTTGTTGCTCTATAAGCAAATACAGCGAAGATTTTCTTTTCTCGAGAGCTGGAATTTCTGATCAGAAAGTAGAAAAAAAAAACAGTAACAATATATTCTTATAAGATCTGCTTTGTGTCTATAATGTAAGTAAAGGGACGACTTATTACTTGATGCTACTGTGCGGTCACTGTGGCTGAACGGCAGAGGAATCTTATTCATAAAGAGGTCAGGGATCATTGTCAGCCATCATAGATGTGACGGTCCGTACTGGACACCTAGTGTCTCCCGGAAGTCTGTGTTACTGTTCAGGTTCAGCAGTCCGAACAAAGCTTGTTGAAAGGATGCAGCACAGCCATTCAATAAACTTTTCTGGTGTGGGCACTTCAGGCCCCATCACAGCCATGCCAAGTATTGGTATGCCTGTGATTGGCCGGCGCAGTATAAAGGGGACCCCACGTCATTTTTGGGGGTGCTCCCCCCTTTAATAATCAGTGAAGGCTATGCAGACAGCCGTGAGCTGATATTAATAGCCTGGGAAGCTTCATGGACATTGGCCTCTTCCCAGAATAATAACACCAGTCCCGAGCTGTCTGCTTTCCCTCATCTGGGCATTTTTTTATTTTATTTTTTTAATTATTATCTAAATACATGTACAGTAAGCTACACACACACACACTGCACTAAATTATATATCTCACTGACAAATTTCTAACTATGCACAGGCACCGGCTGGTGAATACCGTATTTTTCGGACTATAAGACGCACCTAGGTTTTAGAAGAGCAAAATAGAAAAAAAATGTAAGCAAAAAATGTTGTCATGCTGCCCTGTTAAGGGGGAGGGGGTCTGCTGCTGACACTGTGTAATGTACCCCACTTCCGTTAATATACCCCATCCTGGTATATATGGCCCCCTCCTTCCTGTTATATGTGGCCCTCATCCCCATCATGATATGCAATGCCACCCCAATCCACCATCCTGGTATGCATGGCACCCCAATCCCCCATCCTGGTATGCATGGCTCCCTCATCCCTCTTCCTGTTATGTATGGCACCCCCGCACACCCATCCTGGTATGTATGGCACCTTCATCCCTCTTCCTGGTATGTATGGTACCTTCATTCCTCTTCCTGGTATGTATACTATGTATGGCACTATTCATCCCTGTATGTATGGCCCCCCTCATCCTTCATCCCTGTATGTATAGCCCCCCTCATCCTTGTATGCATCGCCCCCCTCATCCTTATATGCATGACCCCCTTCATCCCTGTATGTATGGCCCCCTCATCCTGGTATGCTTGGCACCCCCTGATCCCTGTCACGCTGCTCATAAAAAAAATAAACAATCAAACTCACCTCCTCTCTCCTCCAGCGCTGTGTTCCCCGAACATCCACGGGTCTGCCCATCCCTAATAACAACTGCTCCACATGAATTATTCTCACTGAATGACATCACACAACATGGAGCTGACTCTCTCACTTACCTCGTCTCTTTTCCCTCTTTTCTTCATTTTCTGAGATTTCTTGCTCTATACTCAGATATATTGAAGATTTTCTTTCCACGTCAGCTGGAATTTCTAATCAGAAAGTAAAAAAAGCCCTCATTAACAATATATTCTTATAGGATCTGCTTTGTGTCTATAATGTAAGTAAAGGGACGACTTATTACTTGATACTACTGTGTGGTCACTGTGGCTGAACGGCAGAGGAATCTTATTCATAAAGAGGTCAGGGATCATTGTCAGCCATCACATATGTGACAGTCCGTACTGGACATCTAGTGTCTCCCGGAAGTCTGTGTTACTGTTTGGGTTCAGCAGTCCGAACAAAGCTTGTTGAAAGGATGCAGAACAGCCAATCAACAAACTTTTCTGGAGTGGGCACTTCAGGCCCCATCACAGCCATGCCAAGTATTGGTATGCCTGTGATTGGCCGGCGCAGTATAAAGGGGACCCCACATCACTTTTGGGGGTGCACCCCCTTTTAATAATCAGTAAAGGCTATGCAGACAGCCGTGAGCTGATATTAATAGCCTGGGAAGCTTCATGGACATTGGCCTCTTCCCAGAATAATAACACCAGTCCCGAGCTGTCTGCTTTCCCTCATCTGGGCATTTTTTTATTTTATTTTTTTAATTATTATCTAAATACATGTACAGTAAGCTACACACACACACTGCACTAAATTATATATCTCACTGACAAATTTCTAACTATGCACAGGCACCGGCTGGTGAATACCATATTTTTCGGACTATAAGACGCACCTAGGTTTTAGAGGAGCAAAATAGAAAAAAAATTTAAGCAAAAAATGTTGTCATGATGCCCTGTTAAGGGGGAGGGGGTCTGCTGCTGACACTGTTATAGGGGTAATGTACCCCACTTCCGTTAATATCCCCCATCCTGGTATATATGGCCCCCTCCTTCCTGTTATATGTGGCCCTCATCTCCATCCTGATATGCAATGGCACCCCAATCCACCATCCTGGTATGCATGGCACCCCAATCCCCCATCCTGGTATGCATGGCCCCCTCATCCCTCTTCCTGGTATGTATGGCACTCTTCATACTGTTATGTATGGCGCCCCCGCACACCAATCCTGGTATGTATGGCACCTTCATCCCTCTTCCTGGTATGTATGGTACCTTCATTCCTCTTCCTGGTATGTATGGCACTCTTCATTCCTGTATGTATGGCCCCCCTCATCCTTCATCCCTGTATGTATGGACCCCCTCATCCAAGTATGTATGGCCCCCTTCATCCCTGTATGTATGGCCCCCCTCATGCCTCATCCCTGTATGTATAGCCCCCCTCATCCTTGTATGCATCGCCCCCCTCATCACTTATATGCATGGCCCCCTTCATCCCTGTATGTATGGCCCCCTCATCCTGGTATGCTTGGCACCCCCTGATCTCTGTCACGCTGCTCATAAAAAAAATAAACAATCATACTCACCTCCTCTCTCCTCCAGCGCTGTGTTCCCCTCTGTGCTGGAATATTCACTGCATGCGTGGGGAGCAGTGACCACTCATTTTCCCTAATAGTTTGCACGTGGTAGCCGCAACGCAGCTCCTGCTGCGCTCAGCTGTCTGTGTGCCCGCTATTAAAGTCCCATGAATATTCACCACATCCCGTTCGGGTTCGGGATCACGTTAGGGTAACATTCTTGAGCCTGATGGACCCGAACATCCACGGGTCTGCCCATCCCTAACAACAACTGCTCCACATGAATTATTCTCACTGAATGACATCACACAACATGGAGCTGACTCTCACACTTACCTCGTCTCTTTTCCCCCTTTTCTTCATTTTCTGAGATTTCTTGCTCTATACTCAGATATATTGAAGATTTTCTTTCCACGTCAGCTGGAATTTCTAATCAGAAAGTAGAAAAAAGCCCTCATTAACAATATATTCTTATAGGATCTGCTTTGTATCTTTCCTGCATATAGTAGAATTGTTCTACTCCTGTCCCCTATACATCTGGTAATCTGGAAAAACTTTACAAAATTAGGCAAATGGAGATACAGTATGGGCCTATGGGCAACATAATTGGGATCCATGAAACATGTATAACATAGAAGACCACTAACAAAAATACCATATGAAAATATTTGAGCCTTGACATCAACATTCTCATTTTTTGTGCTGTAGACATGTACATACCTGACAATGGGGACGAGGGTGGCAAGCTGGTAATAGCATCATCTCTAATAGACACAGGAAAAGATTCTTTCTGCCTATTTGGAAGAAGATAAACGTGTAAATTACAAGTAAATTCGGTATAGAAGGGGTTGTCTCACTAGATTAACATCAACAATAAGGCCTATTAGGATATATAAGAGTTATGGTAGGGAAGGTTTCCTACTCAAAACTACCTTCTATAAAGCAGAGCGAAAAACCACTACCAAGAATGGCTGGCATGTAGTACTACATCTCTCCTACAGTGTGGGCAGCACTAAAAGTGCATGACTGGCTGCAATTATGGGCTGTCACCACCAGAGGTTTCTGAAGCCAAAAGCACAATGACTGCTAATCACGGGCGATGCATGCTGCATTTGTTGTTATGGTGTTTATGTCCTATATTTGGGTTTGTGCATATATATCAGTATGGAGCTCCCAGTAATGACCCTAGAATCTACTCACATTTCTGAGATGCTTGTGCTGGATGCCGGGGTACACTCTGGAGGGGACTTGGGATCCTCATTGTTCATCCTCCTGGTAGCGGTGGTACAGAGCTAAATGCGGACAACAAGAAGATATTAAATACTTTTTTTTTACTTTTAGAGGTCCTTTTTTACATATTTTAGATTTATTGTTCTCATACTTACTTTAGAAAGCTTTTCAGAAGAAGATGTAAAATTCTGGAAGTTAAAGCTCTCATTGTCCTCCTCATCCTCTGAGACGAGATGTTTGTTTATATCAGAGTGATCTACCAGAGATAAGTAATGAAGTATTATTAGAGATTGTTAGTTTAGCACAGTCACCATTTATCCGTAATATTAATGGGAGCCAATTGTCTCAAATTATGGTAGACGAGACAAATAGCTGATTTGTCTAGATGACGTCTCCTTCTACTTACTGATAGGGGAGCTTGTGTCCACGTCTGACAAAAGCTGAGGAACGTACTCAGGCTTCTGACTTAAAAGGTTGTCAAAGTCTACATCACTCAGGAATGGATGACCTTTGATCTGAAATGCTCCTGCTGTAGAAGACAAAACAAAAGTATTGCGGATATTGTCAGAGACTGCTCCATATCTGAACTGTTTAACTTAATCTGAACTAATGACATAACTGAGCAAACATGAAGGAAATATACTGAAAGTCATATTATGGCGAACTAAAAATGGATGAGCTGATAGAGAAGTGCTGAGTCTCATGGACTTGAGCGATATGTCCTTGGTGTAATAAGTAAACTGTTACCTGTCCCAAGTCTTTGTGCAGGAATTTTTCTGAGCAGTTTAGTGATGAGGTTCTGAGCAACAAAGGGAGGAACGGGATTACAATCCCAAATTACGCCTCCTGTTATATAGAAAAAGACAGAAAATGAAATCTCTTTATTGGACTGTACGATAAAGCAAAGGAAATAAGTAAACAAATGTAACCAATCAAAGCTATAATCGGATTATTCTACTTACCTGTGACAACATTTTCATAAATCTCAGTTGGGGAATTTCCATAAAATGGAACCAATCCCACAAGAAATTGATGTAGTATGATCCCCATTGACCACCAGTCAACAGGTCTCCCATAGCCTTTTTTCAGGATGACCTCTGGGGCTACATAATATGGGGTGCCACAGACCTGGAAAGCAATAGAAGAAAGAGATGAGATTGATGATACCATTAATATGACAAGTTCTCACCATAAAAACACAATGACAGAAGATAAAATATCAGTGGAAAAGTTCTCTAGGAATGAAGAACGTAGAGAAGAAGCAATAGTGTGATGAGATTTGTAAAGAACAAGCTGGGTTTCTGTAAGTGATGCTGACCTCATGGTCCCGGAACTCTCTGGTGATGTCCTCTGTTAATTGCTTGTAGATGTTGGTTTTTGGTATCATGACACCAACTTTTGAAAGCCCAAAATCGGTAACTTTAATGTGTCCAGCAGATGTTATCAGGAGGCTGCGAAAAAAAAGATGATTTTAGCCTTACAGACTATATGATAATAAATAATAACTTTGCCTCCTTATTATACTACAGGGGCACTTACTTCTCCGGTTTCAGGTCTCTGTGCACCACACCACAGCTGTGCAAGTATTCCACTGCAACAACCACTTCTGCAAAGTACAAGCGGGTCAAGGGGACAGATAAATGACCCCTGGTGTTTAGAAGGGTCTGACAGTTTCCACCTATAGAAAAAAAGGAAATATGACAGGTGAGGGGTTTATAAATCAGATCCCTGTGACGAATAATGAGAAGTCAGCAGATATGTTTGGCAGGAGAGAATATATACAGATGTAAAGGATAGTGCACATAATATTAGACTAAAGTAGTGGTAAAATGTGGTCCTTAACTAATTACATAAATACATGTCCCACTTAATATGAGTGGCCCCTCACACATAATTTTGACCACAACATAGAATGAGGATCCCCACACAGAATAAGGACTCCCACAGCACACCACTCAGTATGAGGACCCCACTCAGTTTAGGGGCATTCACAGTCGGCAACTCAATATAGGAGCATTCACAGTCTCCCATAGCCTCTCACACAGTATTATGCCTCCCACAGCCACCAATTCAGTATTATGCCCCCCACCAGCCACATCACTCAGTATTATGGCACCCACCAACCTCACTATTTCATATTATGGCCCTCACCAGCCATCTAATCAGTATCATGGCCCCCCACCAGCCCCACCAATCAGTATTATGGGCCTCACCAGCCCTCCAATCAGTATCATGGCCGCCTCCAGCCCCACCACTTATACAAATCAGTATAGTTGTTCCCACGAGCCTCTTAACTCAATATTATGCCTCCCAGCAGCCCCACCACTCAGTATTATGGCTAACACAAGCCTCACTACTCAGTATTATGGCCCCCATCAGCCCCATCACTCATTATTATGGACCTCACCAGCCCCACCACTCAGTATTATGGCCCTCACCAGCCATCTAATCAGTATCATGGCCCCCACCAGCCCCACCAATCAGTATTATGGGCCTCACCAGCGCTCCAATCAGTATCATGGCCTCCACCAGCCCTACCACTTAGTATTATGGCCCTAACCATCCATCTAATCAGTAAAATGGCCCCAGCACTCAGTATTATGGCCCCCTCCAGCCCCATTACTCAGTATTATGGCACCCACCAACTCTCAGTATTATGGCCCTCATCAAGCCTCCAATCAGTATCATGCCCCCCCATCTTCCAAATCAGTATGATGGCCCCCATCAATGCTCCAATTAGTATGATTGGCTACCTTCAGCCCCCTATTCAGTATTATGGTTGCCACCACTCAGTATAATTGTCCCCACTAGCCCCCCAACTCATTATTATTGCTCCCTTCAGCCCCACCACTCAGTATTTTGCCCCCCTGAAATCAGCATGATGAACCCCACCAGTGCCCCAAACAGTATGATTGGCTACTGCCAGACACCCATTTAGTATTATGGCCCCTACAAATACTAACATAAAAAAGCACTACTCATCTCACCCCATTCCCCAGGCATTCTGGTCAGTGCAGTGTGAGTACTGAGTCGCCACACTACAGGCGTGATGCTATTGCGACTTTTCACCTTCAGTGCACAGAGTCTCAGACTCACCACAGGCTGAATGGTGGATCAGGGAGCTTTTGGCTTCTTGATCCACCATTCTGTTCAACCATATTCGCATTCTGAGGATGTGGCTATGCTGAAATTTTGATGACAGTGACGCGCCCCCTGGGCCAGTGTTGTTCGGGGGATACCCGGAGCCGGATCAGATGGGGGTTGTAGTCTCCGAGTGGCGGTGACCCGGTCCGTGCCCAGGGTGTCAAACTCAGTGTGTGGCAGTCCTACAGATGTTGCTGGATGTTCTTTAGTGTCGACTACGCCACCCGTTGATTTGCGGTCAATACGGCCGCCGCTGCAGCAGGGTCCGCTGAGGCTGGTGGTGTGTGTGCAGCTTCTGGTAGTATAACCCCCAACGGGAGGGGTATAGCCTCAGGGGGTCAGTTGTAGAGGGTGGTGGTTGTGGTGGTGCAGTGAGGGTGGTAATAAGACTCAGAGTCGGGCTGTGCAGTTCAGGGTTTTTACTTACTGCTGTTGCGCTGGTCACTCCGGCCTTGAGTGACCGCCCGAGCCGTGCTGCGTCCACCAGGTCCTGGACTCGGCCAACCCCCAGGTAATTCTGGAGCGTGATCCTGAGCTCCCTTTCTGACGTTCCTTTTCTCTGGCCTTCCCCACCAGGGATCCACTTATGTCCGGCTCCCTCGGGCCTCTTGTTGGTAAAACCCTTGTCTCTGGGTTCCCTGACCCTATACTCGGTATGCCTTCGCAGTGGATTTAGTGGGGGGTCGTGGCAGATCCTGCCCACAACCTCCGGTCTCTGGCTGAGGATTAGTGCCCTCCACCAGCTTGGGATCCGGTACCCTTGTGCCAACCCTTCACCCTTCTGGTTGTATTTGGGCTCTTGGGGTTCCCTCTTCTTCCCCTCTGGGTCCTTCTCTTCTCCTCTCTCTCTTCTTTCAGGACTGCTTGACCCTCTACAAAAGACTGACTGGTAACTGTCTGCCTGTCTGACCCTGATCTAAGATGGTTCCCACCTTATATACTCCCTCTATGTGTGAGCTCAGGTGACCAGCACCCAATGAGCTCCTAGCTTTACCCAGACTGCTCCCCCTATCTGCCCCTACACTACTGGGATGTTCCACCCCCCCCTCCCACTCCAGCCAGGGACAGACACTATCGTACCTGCACATAAACTGGTGGGAGTACCGTCGATCTGTCCCCCGGAAATGGGATGTATGTAGTGTATGCAGCCTACTGAGCTCAGTTCCACACTCCATCCTTACCCGGGAGTGGAATACCACACCTCTGGCTTGAGGTGTAATACCCCTGTAGCAGCCGAATCCTCAGGGTGCTACAATAGGAACAGGGATGGGAAACAAAGCAAAGTGGCGCGGGACCCGTCCGACTCATGGGCACCATAGCACCCGTGCACACAGATCAATGAATTTCCAGGTATCTTGGTAATATATAACCTATAGTAAATTCTCTGTGGGGATGTAGCCAACCACTTGGACAAATCCTAATTATATGAGCGGTGATAAGATGTAAGCAGACATGGATTGAATATAATATAATGTACATGTCCTACCTTCTACATACTCCATAACCATACACAGGTGAGATTTAGTTGGAAAGGAGCAGAGCATGGAGACCACAAAGGGACAATCAGCGAATGTTAAGATGTCCCTCTCCAGAAAGGCCAATTCCACTTTTCTTGGAGTATCCAGGTTCTGCTTGGCCATTTTCTTCATTGCAAAGATCTGGTGTGAGTCTTTATGGTGCACTAAGTATACGGCCCTGGAGAAAAGGAGAATCTATGGGTTATAATGAATCCTTATTAATAGTCCATCTATAGAAGTCATTACATGATCTTCTGTACCAATTCTTGAAATCTGGCCGTCACTGGATATTCATTTCAAGAAATTAATAAAATAGCACTTTCTAGATCAACTATGGGAGATCTGCACAATGCCATGTCTGTCTGAGCCCTCACCCATGTCGCATTAGAGACATGGGAGACAATCTACCAAAATTTTTCTTGGCCAGATTCTCTATATTTGGTGAATAGATACGATTCTGCCCAAGTGACATTTAGTGCAAATTGAAATTCCTCCAATTGCTGTAAGAAGAAATTTGTTATGCTCCTCCCATACCCTATGGCATAATAAAAGGAGGGGATGGAAGTAGTTAAAAAATAATAAAACATGTTATACCCACCTATCCTAGGCTGTCACCTGTCCATCACTGCAGTCCTGCGTCCTCTGTGCCAGTCTTTGGATGTTCTGGCGCCCCCTTCTGGTGCTGAGGCCAGTGATTGGACTCACATTGTCATGGTGGAGGATGTGGGTGCAGATGTCATTGACGTCAGTATTGTGTCAATCCTCACGTGACCGTGTGCAGCCAATCTCTCTTATCAGCTCCATAATGGAGCCGCCCCGAAAAAAACAAAGTCCGCTGAGGAGGAGAAGGAAGCCCTGGTGGAGGTGCAGCATAAGAACAGGTGAGGGGTGAGGACAGGTGAATGGAATATATTATTTGAATCTCTTTCCTTAAGGGTATGTGTCCATATGAAGTATTTGGAGCAGAAAGTTTTCCACCAAATCTGCATCCCTAGGCAGGAAAAACTATGCAAAAAAGAGGTGCGTTTTGTCATGTTTTTACCTGCGTTTTTGTTGCAGATTTTTCCCCACTTATTATTATGTGTGAAATCTGCAGAAAAAATCCTGAAAGAAATGACATGATGCAGATGTGCTGCAAATCTGCAAGGAAAAATAAGCATCGTGTGCATAAGATTTCAGGAATCTCCATCACTTTGCTGGCAACATGAAATCCCTCAGGTTTTGTGACAATTCTGAGCAGAAAAAACACAACAAAAATGCAAAAAATCTGCAATGTGTGCACAGGCCCTTACAGTCTGATTTGTTATAGATCAGTTTGCTCAGCTGTATATAAATGACCTGAATAGTGAGAATTAGAACAGTGATGTGGACTCAGATCATTTCCCTATGATAACGCTGAATGGCAGAGCACAGAGGCAGAAGCATTGTCATAGGGAACCTGAGAAATATGGATTATACCAACAGAAATCTCACCCAAAAGCTCCGCTGCCGATCAGTCTGGATGTTTGGAAGTCGCTCATATGCGGCTTTCTCGCCGGGATCAATGATTCGATCAAACTCTATAAAAAAATAAGAAATGATTTTCAGATAAAAAAGCTGCAAGAAAAAAGCTCCGGATACAAAACCATCTTCCACCTATGTTATGTCCCAGCTGATTTACACTGATTGTATGTAGGGGGCGATACAAGCAGGACGCGCCGCAGACATGGGGGTAATTTAAGGGGGATCCGCCATACACCGGAATCATTGTACAGTGCAGAATAATATGGGAGATCACAGAAGAGAACTGAAAAGGAATCTGTCAGCAAGTTGTGTTTTATATGTAATCTAAGAACTGCATGAAGTAAGGGCCGAAATCCTGATTCCAGCGATGTGTCACTTACTAGGGTCTGTGTCGTTGTTTTATTAAAATCAGTGTTTAATCAGCAAGAGATTATCACTACAGGACTAGTTGTCTTGTGCCATGTAGTCCTATTGCTCTGTGTAGCCCTGCCCCCACCACTGATTAGTGGATTTCTGCCTATCCACAGCGTACTGTACAAGAAAGCTGCCAATCAGTGCTGTGGGCAGTTATACATAGCCCAGCATGCAGAGAAAGAGAGATTTTATCACAACTGCTGCACCCAGTAAGTGACAGTGCTGGAATCAGGGTCCCTGCCCCTACATCATGCTGCTCTCAGATGAGTAGCACAATCTGGTGACAGATTCCCTTTAGTATAAGTGCTAGTATCTAACACAATAGTGTCATCTACATTTAGAATAGAGATGTCCCATGGTTATATGGGGATAATACAGGACGTGTCATTCACACCCCATGATCTGGTGATATACAGACATCTCCCTCTATGATACTTACAGCGGCAGGTTCTTGGATCTCTGGGATCTCACAGATTACACTGTCAGCATCCGCCAGCACAGTTGTATCTAAAATAGTGATAAAACGATGAAGAAATAAAATGTATTAGATTATATCAATCCTATATACACAATACAGCAATATAATGGAAAAATGGCAGGACGTCTGTAAATGGGGCTATTACTAATTATATGGGGGTTCTAAATATGAGAACGTACGGCACATCCCTAGACAGATACATGTAATATAAATGATGGAGGAATCCCCAATCATCACATGAATGAGGAACTCATCACCCTCACTGTACATGTGAGTGATGGGAAGAGACAGTTCAAGCAGAGCAGCCATATGCAAATTAGCCTGGAAGTGCACTGGGGGCATGTTACTGCACTCTGACTTTTTCTTCCCCCCCAGTGAACTTCCATCTAGATTTATATTAGATTTCTCCTGACTAAGACATTAGATCCTGATCCCCCATCCTGGTATATGCTCCCCCATACTGGTATATGCTCCCCCATCATGGTATATGCTCCCCCATCTTGGGCCCCCATTCTAGTATGTGCTCCTCCATCCTGGAATATGCTCCCCCATCCTGGTATATGCTCTCCTATCCTGGTATATGCTCCCCAGTCCTGGTATATTGTCCCCCATTCTGGTATATTGTTCCTCATCTTGGTATATGGTCCCCCATCCTGGTATATGCTCCCCTCCATCCTGTTCCCCTATACTGGTATATGCTCCCCCATCCTAATCCCCTATCCTGGTATATGCTCCCCTATGCTCGTCCCCCATCCTGGTATATGCTCCCCCCATCCTGGTATATGCTCCCCCATCCTGGTCCCCCATCCTGGTATATGCTCTCTCATCATGGTCCTCTATACTGGTATATGCTCCCCCATCCTGGTCCATGGTCCCTCATCCTGGTATATGCTTTCCCCCATCCTGGTATATGCTCTACAATCCTGGTCCCCTATAGTGGTATACGCTCCCCAATACTGTTCCTCTATCCTGATATATGCTCCCCAATCCTGGTCCCCTATCCTGGTCCATACTCCCCCATCCTGGTTCCCTATCCTGGTATATGCTCCCCCATCCTGGTTCCCTATCCTGGTATATGCTCCCCCATCCTGCTCCATGCTCCCCCATCCTGGTATATGCTCCCCCATCCTGGTCCTTGTTCCCCCATCCCGGTCCCCAATCCTGGAATATGCTCCCCCGTCCTGGTCCATGCTCCCCCATCCTGGTATACGCTCCCCAATCCTGGTCCCCCATCCTGATCCCCCATCCTGGTATATGCTCCCCCATCATGGTATATGCTACCTCTTATTCTGGTATATGCTCCCCAATCTTGATCCTCCATCCTGGTATATGCTCCTCCATCATGTTATATGCTCCCACCCCAGCCGGGTATATGCTCCCCCATCCTGGTCCCCCATCCTGGTATATGCTCCCCCATCATGGTATATGCTCCCCCCCCATCCTCTGGCGCCAGTCTCCTCCACCGGCCTCTCTGAAGATCAGGGTATGTCCCCACTGGAGATCGCAATACACGGTAAGCGCCTACGCATACCGCTTTATCAGTCGCCACACTCCTCCTCCATCCTCATCCTCCTCCCTCCCTGTCTGGGATGTGTCTTTCTGTCTCTGTCACATCCCTGATTATATTATAGGTAGAAGGTCGGATGATCGGCTTACCTGTAATCAGATCGCTGGTCAGTTCCGGCTGACTTGTATTAGGGTCAGGGATTATTTCCGGGTGTAGATTTTGCCCATCTTTGGTGTTGCCTTTTGCTGTTTCCTAATAATTATAATATATATATTTAATATGTGGAAGATTTCACCAAATCACGAAACACATAAATCAGGAAGCACTAAACCCACATTTACAGATGCAGCAATTGTAACTATACAAATAATGCGCCATCTTGATAATATTTCTCAGAAAGTTCTCTCATTTAGGTGGATTAAGATAAATTTAGATTGAAAAATCAAACGTTCAGTGTAAACTTCGACTTTTCTGCACTGTGATACCCCAGAGCTGTGTTACCTGCATTCTTTATATCATGGGTACATCTTGTACTCCATTCCCTACAGTATTGGGTGGAATTGCTTTACACTGCAGTTCCTCTCCACAAGTCCATGTTAATATAGTGTAGAAGAGACTTGTGTGCACTATTATCGCCTATTATCTCAGCTTCAGCATTTACAAGCAGGAAGACTCTGATAATAGTGATAGACAGAAGCGGTAATACAGACTTCCCACCCCTGAGCTGTGACTACATCAGCAGAATACAGACTGTCCTCACAGGCGAGGGAGCAGCACAGACTGGCGGCCATACATATGCTGAGCCTGCCAGGAGCTGACAGGAGGCCTGTAACATCTACCACCAGATCTGATATCTGACTGCTGATCTGGAGAAGATCAGAAAACAAGGACGTGTGATAGGGAAGATGACGGCTCCTTACCAGGCGTTCCGATGAGCGGGCCGGATGTTCCAGGACAGACAGGACTTTCTCGGCGAGTTCTTTAATAAAAGCCAAATCGCCGTTTTGAAATCTTTTTTCAGCCTATAAAAAAGAAAAGAAATAAAAATGAAAATCCTGAGTGAGAAAGGGCACAATGGAGGCGGCCATTGTATGTGACATCTGCTCCTCTGAAGAAGTTTCTGTCCCACTATTATTATCTATGATTATGGAGAAGATTTGTGCGGAGCGTCCGCCACTTACCTGCTGTAGTAAAGTCCTGATGTTCTGAGGTAAATCCATCAGATAGTCTGACGTTAGATGACCTTGGTAGTGTTTGGTCAGGCAGTCATTTACTAGCTTTATCACCATCCGGTGAGTGAAGCTGAGAACGCCATCAGGTGGTAGAAGCGCAGTGTCTGGGTTATTATTGATAATAATCTCCCATAGTGCGTCTACCTCAAGATTATCCAAAAGTAATTCAGCCATAGCGAAAAACTGCAAATGCTATCAGTCACTATGAAGCCAAGAAAGGCACCCGTGACCCTGTGTACATTCTATAAGTAATGGCTGTGAGCTGTGATGTCATAATGGCCGACCATCACCAGTGATGTCATCATGGAATCTTGTCACAGAATGTTAAACTGGCGGCTCTGCACAAAAAGATGCCACCTAGCAATGCTGACAGTGCAAACACCATAGAATGAATTACATCTCCATGTTATTATGGACGTTTTATTTTATTTCCAATTACAGCACAACCAGGATAAGGGGATGTTCACACGTTGCATTTTCACTGCATTTTTTTCCACCCCGAAAACCTGAGTGGTAGGAGGAAAAACGCTGCATACAATACTCGCGTTTTTGCAGCTCTTTTAATGTTTTTTTTTTATTTTAATGGGTGAAAAGCGCTGCAAAACTGAAAGAATTGACAAGCTGCAGATTTAAAAAAACACAGGAAAAAAAATGCAGCGTGTGATTGAGAGTTTAGAAATCTCATCTCTAAGCCGGCTCTGTAAAATGCAGCGTTTTATTTCCTCAGAAGAAAAAAAAAGGCTGAAAAAAAACTGCCAACTGTGAACATACCTTAAAAATATACTCCGCTATGTTACTGGAAACATTGTGTAGATTTATTTCTCATGTGTCTTTTTTTACTATAGAACATTTAACTCATTGGCTGCACATGACTATTAACAACTGTGACAACTATTGAGCAATTAAAGATAAGCGACTCAAGTTATAAATCATTTAGATCAGGGGTTGGCAATTCATTTTCCTGAGGGGCCACATAAGAAATTGTGACTGTTGTGGCTGAACTAATAGGCTGAGAATTAATTCTACTATGCTCACGCGCCATGCTCAAGTCCCCGGCCCGCATATTGTGCGGCTGTGACAGCTGACAAACATGCAGGAAATGTTTTCCATACACATGACCTTAGCCATGTTGGTTATTGGCATTCCTGTGATTGGCCGGCTGCATTGCGTCATCGGGTTTATAGAAGACCCTGTGAGGCGAAGCTTACCACACTGTCCTCTGGAAGCAGTTCAGAGAGAGTTGACCTAAAAAGGGAGAGCTTATATTATTCTACGTCCCACCCTAAATATTATACAATTGTACCCTTTACTACCTTTCATGGTGTTTTTAATATTTTCTGACCTATTTAATAAGTAATGAATTTAAAAAAATGACGTGGCGTCCCCCCTATTTTTGATAACCAGCCAAGGTAAAGCAGACATCTACAGGCTGATATTACTGATATTATCAGGCTGGGAAGGTCTATGGATATGACGCGCCCCCTGGACCGTGGGGTACCCGGTGCCGGGCTGGTAGATGCTGGGGGTTGTAGTCACAGTGGCGGTGACCCGGTCCGTGACCCAGGGCGGTCAATCCAAGGGAAATTATATGTATAGGTTTTATTAAAGAGTCCAACTACGCCACCTGTGGAATGCAGCTAAAGGGGCCGCCGCTGCGGAGCAGTCCTCTTAAGCTGGTGGTATTGCAGCAAGGATGTTATGACTCCCCACAGGAAGAGTTAGCTTCAGGGCAGGGTGTAAATGTTGGTGGTTGTGCAGGGTGTCGTAGTGCAGTAATAACCACAGAGTCAGTATAGTGCAGTCCCAGGGTCTTTACTGATGACAATTAGGCAAGACTGGATTGGGGTACTGGCTAGAGGTAAGAGTCCGGTCAGCCTGGAAGCAAGCATAGAGTCCTCCTTGCCAGGTGAGGTTGTAGGCCTCCCCTTCTCACTATACTCTTTGGCTTTGCTGCTTGTAGCTGTGCTATAGCCCATGTCCCTGAGTATAATGTTCTGTGCTCACCCGTATGGCTTGCAGCTCGGGCCTTACTCATGCATTGATCCCACGTAGCGGTGCTGGTCCCTCTGTGCTGCTGAGCCTCCGGGCGTCTGATGGGGCCAGGAGACCTTCAATCTCCTGCCCTACGGTATCTGCTGCTGGGCCTTCAGTGCCCCACAGCCTCAAACTCCGGTGTCCGGTCCTCTGTGTTTTTTCTAGCTAGGACGAGCTACCTCAGCTCCAATCCCTAGCTCCTCTCTCTTCGACGTCCTAAACTCAACTCCCAATACTAAGACTAACTAACCCCGCCCCCAGATCCCAGTTACCAAGGGGAGGAGCTCCCCTTGCTGGTCTGGAGCCAGGAAAATGTTGCATGCTTAGTATCCCTGACTAGGGGATCCCTGCTTGCTTCCAGGCATGGCATTACCTCTTTTGAGGAAGGCAAAGCCACTGTGGCAACCGTACCACTAGGGTGCCACATTCCCTCCTTGTTAATTTCAGTACTCCCGGACTGAGAATATTTTTCAAAAGTAACAAATAACAACAACAAGGCACATAGAAAATTATTAACATTACAGTCTTTAACAGGTTACAGTATAATCTGCAACCAGGTGTCCATTTTCCTTATTAAGGTGCAAACTTGAACATGAGGGACCCGTCCGCAAACCCTCAATGTAGGCCCTGGGCGTGGCTGCAGGGCATGGATGATCCAGGTGTTGGACCACGTCTTCGGCCACGACAAACGGTTTTTTGTTCTAAGGTCATTTGTTATAATCATAAAACCAATAAGGGGGGCACTCTAATAAGTGCAACTATTTACAATGGAAAGTTCTTTGGTTATTCACTGTCCATAACCTACAAGTCTTTGTACCCCTTTCAGGTAACTGGATAAACACATATAAAACTTATCAAACTGGCAATGTCTCTGGCATACCCTTACGGGTAACTATATACAGCATACATTTTAATACTTTTATACTTTAAACTTTACATTTTAGTTTCTCCAACGGGCAGGGAGCTGACCTTTTGTACTTCTAGTCGATCTACGTAGTACATCGGTAGTTACTGCTCTACCCTGGTCCCTTGTGTCTACCCCTGGTGTGGTGGGTTCAGTGTGAACTACACTACAGGTATTCTGAGGTAACACTGGTAGGATGGGTAATTTCCTATGAATTCTTTGGCTCACCATGGGTACGACAGGTTCACTGCTAGCAGAGGGTTGATTCTCCTGGTTTGCTGATGATGAAACTTCCGTCTCTGGGGCCAACTGGTCTTCCAGCTGTTCTGGGAGTTCTGCAGTTTCCGGTGAGGCTGCTTGGAGAAAGTTAATGACCGGTACTACAATTGCATTGTTTACCTGTGTCCACGACCGGGGAAATTCTCCGAGTACTGTTTGGACCACTTCCTCCAATTCTTCTGTGGGCTGAGGGTTGTCTTGATTTTGTTTAGTGTGTTTTAACTGCTCAGGACATATCTTCAAGTGGTCTCTTGAGACTGCCGCTGAAATTTCTCCTCCATCTTTGCAGATGAGGCACACTTAGGTGTTATCGTAACTCGAGGGTAGGATGGTGTACGGCTCTACCTCCCACTGATCATCTAGTTTGTGGAGTCGTCTCTTTCTCTTAAGGACTTGTTCTCCAGGTAGCAAGGGGACAGCAGGTGCATGTTGATTTTAAGTTTTCTCTTGCTTCTGTCTTGCCTGGGACAAACTTCTTTCAACACACTCTTGCACTTTGTAGTATTGTTGCTGCCGCTCGGTATCCCAATCCGCATCTGGTGAGGTTATATCTGGTGTTAGGACTCCCATGTCCAAGTCAACAGGCAGCTTACCAGGTCTTGCCCTCATCAGGTAAGCGGGTGTACAATTGGTTCACCGGGATGTGATTATATAGATCCACCAGATCTGGCAACTTCTTTGGCCACAGGCTACGTTCTTCAAGGCGCAACGTCTTCAACAGGTCTATCACCACCTGGTTCATCTTTTCACACAACCCGTTGGTTTGGGAGTGATACGGCATTGTCCTGATTTTCTTGCAGCCGTACAGGTTGCAGAATTCCTGGAACACTTCCGCTTCAAAGGCTGGACCTTGATCAGTAAGCACACGGTCAGGGTAACCGTGCAGGCGACAGAAGTGCTTTTGAAATGCCTTGGCTGCCGTCTGAGCCGTCTGGTCTTTCACTGGCACTACTACCAGAAACCGGGAGTAGTGGTCTACGATGGTGAGAGCGTAGACATAGCCTGACCTGCTTGGGGCTAGCTTCACGTGGTCCAAGGCTACCAGTTCGAGTGGCTGTTTGGTGATGATGGGCTGCAGGGGAGCCCTCTGGCTGTCACGGTCTTTTCGTCTCAGGTTGCATGGTCCGCATTCTCGACACCATCTCTCGATTGCTTTTCTCATGCCAGCCCAGTAAAATCGCTCACGTAGCAGGACTTCCAACTTCTTCCACCCGAAGTGTCCTGCTGCATCGTGGTACGCTTCTAAGACCATCGACGCATCCCGCCTCGGGACTACCACCTGCCAGACAAGTTCATGCGTCTGGGAGTTGATGCTTCTTCGACACAGCTTTTCTTCGTAAATGAACAGTTTGCCCTTCTCCTTCCACAACTGTTGGGTCTCCTGTGGAGTATCTGGGTCAGGGCGCGAGTCAGCTTGCGTCAGCAACTCCTTGACTAGGCGGACAGCCGGGTCGCTATCCTGCATTTCTGCGCATCCATGGTGGGGCAATGAGTTGAACGTGACCTCTCTATTGGCGTAGCACCTGTTCTTCACACAATGGGAGCACTGGGTTACCCCATGACGATGGAAAGCCGGTATCTCTATCTCTTCCAGGTCTACCCCCCATCTGGAAAGTTGGACATCCTGGACAGTGCGTCAGCATTTGCATTTTTGTGCCCAGCCCGATACTTGATGGTGAACTTGTAGTTAAAGTCGGGCCATCCATCGTTGTTCCAGGGCACCAAGCTTCGCAGTTTCCAGGTGCATCAGCGGGTTATTGTCCGTGAAGACTGTAACTTTGGAGGAGGAGAGATAGTGCTTGAAGTGCTCTGTCACAGCCCAGACTACGGCGAGGAACTCCAACTTGAAGGAACTGTAGTTATCGGGGTTCCTTCCCGTGGGCCGGAGCTTCCTGCTGGCATAGGGAATTACTCCCTCTCTGCCCTGCTGTATCTGGGACAGCACCGCTCCTAACCCCACGTTGCTCGTGTCCGTATGGAGTATGAAGGGTTGGCCATAGTCGGGGTAGGCCAGGACTTCGTCTCCCGTGAGGGCCATCTTCAGTCGGGTGAAGGATTCGTCTTCTGGCTTATCCCATTTGAACGGAGGCTTCGGGGTTTTGGCCTTTCTGGACTGGCCTACTAGGAGGTCCTGCATAGGTGCCACTATCTTGGTGAAGCCTTTGAAAAACCTTCGGTAGTAGCCTACCACCCCGAAGAACTGCCGCACTTCCTTAATAGTGGAGGGTCTTGGCCAGTCCTTGATTACGGTGACCTTTTCAGGGTCTGGTGCTACACCTTCGGCGCTTACCACATGACATAGGTACTGTACCTTGGGCTTCAACAGGTGGCATTTGGACGGCTTCACCTTCAGGCCAAACCAAGCTAGGGCTTCAAACACCTCTGCCAGGTGCTTCACATGGTCTTCATAGGACTTGGAGTAGACAATGACATCATCCAGGTACAGCCGGACAGTCTCGAAGTTCCCAGACAGCACTCCATCAACCGCTGGAAGGTTCCTGGGGCGTTGCAGAGCCCGAATGGCATGCAGTTGAACTCGCTGAGGCCCATCGGCATTGTAAATGCGGTCTTTTATTTATCCGCCTCTGCTACAGGAGCCTGCCAATACCCACTGGTGAGATCCAAAGTAGAGAAATAATTAGCAGATTTTAATGCAGCTAGGGACTCTTCAATTCTGGGCAACGGGTAGGCATCCTTATGTGTAATGCAGTTAATTTGTCTGTAGTCAACACACATTCTCATTGTACCATCCTTTTTCCTGACGAGAACTAATGGAGAAGCCCAGGGGCTACAACTATCTCTTATCACCCCAGCCTCCTTCATCTCCCGTAACATCCCTTTGGCACATTGATAGTGAGCTGGGGGCACAGGCCAGTACCGCTCTTTAATAGTTGGATGATCTCCCGTGGAGATATGGTGTTGTACCCCTTTTACCTGCCCATAATCTAGTGGGTATTTGCTGAAGATCCGCTCATACTCCTGGACCACCCGGTATACTCCATGTTTTGGTGCTGAGGGGTGGAGTCAGTGCCCACGTGTAGCTTCTGACACCAATCCTCCATCTGTCCCTTAGAGCCATTATCCTCCGCCGGTTTGGATAGAGGCAGGGGCTCTACTGCTTTTGTAGAGTTGTTACTAATTATGAATAATTTAGCAAGGGTAGCATAGCGGGGTAAATGGACCTCCTCCTCCCCACAATTCAGGATGCGGACTGGCACTCTGCGGACATCAACCACCCCCTGGCTGTCAAAATGGTGGGCCTACTATTAGAGTAGACAATAATTTCTGAAAGACAATTTTCTATAACATTAGTGCCTAAGGTTATCATGGGATGACTTTCTCGGCGATCAATATCAACAATTATCATTCCTTGTGATAGCAATTCTACTTTGCCAACTTTTATGGTCACCTCTTTATACCCCACGTGAGGCAAGGGCTGACCATTGCTGTCATAGATGTTAAGATATTCATCTGGACGGCGAGTAATGTCTAAATCAGCCCAGTATTGTTTATAAAGGACATATGACATCGTGGTCACCGGGGACCCAGTGTCCAGCAATGCGTTCATTGGGATGCCGTCAAGTACGACAGGTAGGACCGGCCGTGATCCCACGTACTTGTCTCGCCAACTTTGTGGGCCTGGTCGCCTTACTCCTTGGGGTTGGCCCTCTGCCCCAGGTGTTGCTCATTTAAATTACAGTACCTTGCGTAGTGTCCTGCCTTTTGACAGCAGCGACAGATGGGTTGTCCGTCCTGGTCGTAGCGATCGCTGTTCCTCCCTCTGATCGGTGGGATTCTTTTCTGTCGTCGCCACGGGACGTCATCTGGACTGGAAGCCAGCTTGATCTTTTCCTCTGGAGACACTTGCATGGCCTGCACTGTTTTGGTTAACGCGGCCACGCTTTTGGTCAACTCTTGGACTTGAAGGCGCAGGTCTGCAGACGGGTCATTGTCCAGCGTCTGCGCGTCAGCCTCCACAGGTGTTGGGGGAAAGGATGCCACCTCCTGGTGGTAGGTGATAGCTGGGCGCCGGTGGGATGTGGTGCCTCGTGGTGTTGATTCCCGCAGCACCCTGATGGCTCTGTCTTTAAATTGTGCAAAGTCCAGATCAGGGTTTTGCAGAGCCATAATGCACAGCTGCGTCCTGTGAGCGCTGGACAGGAGTCCCTCAATAAATTGTTCAGTTAGCAATCTGTTCTCATCATGCACACTGTCAGGGTCTACCTGTTTGATGGCCCGCAGCACCTCCTGCAGGTTTAGAGCATAGTCCCGTACACTGTCCTGTACTCTTTGTTTGCATCCGTAAAACTTCATTTTAATTTCCGCTGCGGTGCGGGTGTCAAAGGTATCCTTTAATCGGGCCAGTATTTCTTTTACAGTGCCTTTATCTCTGCCTGGCCAGGACTTCACCTCTCTCTGGGCTGCACCGATTAGCTGGCCTATGAGGATGCTGACTTTATGCTCCTCAGACAGGGGGTATACTTTAAACAAACTGTGCAGTCTTTCCTCAAAATCATTCAGGGTGTGCGACTCCCCTGAGTACTGGGGCAACCATGCCGCCCCCGGTATGTATGGCATTGATAACGGCATTACAGTGGCAGCGGCCGCGCCAGCAGGTTGAACCCTTTTCCACGTTGGGCATCTTCCTCCCCCCTAGTGAACCGCGTCCTACCTTCCTGCTTGTTGAGCCGGCTGCGGTCCCTCGGACGGGAAGAGGAGAACTGCTCGACTAGCAGTTCCCGCTGCAGGACCAGGCATCCCTTGCATCTGACGTCAGGGCATTTGCTTACTGTCACGGCGACTTCCTTCCAGGACCTGACGCTGCGTCAGTGCGTGAGGCAGGGCTTGGGCTTCGCGAGCTTCCAGCGGTTACGCCCCTCTTCTTCCCACACGGCAATTCGGAAATGGCGGACAATGGCGGGAAACAGCGGTAATTGGCGCAAAACTTCACCACGGTATGCGACACAGTTCGTTAAAGTGCACAGTACCCGGTGGCAACAGGCACGAGATCCTGCCGACTACGCCAAAGTTGACGCGCCCCCTGGGCCAATGGGTACCCGGTGCCGGGCCAGTCCTCTTAAGCTGGTGGTATTGCAGCAAGGATGTTATGACTCCCCACAGGAAGAGTTAGCTTCAGGGCAGGGTGTAAATGTTGGTGGTTGTGCAGGGTGTCGTAGTGCAGTAATAACCACAGAGTCAGTATAGTGCATTCCCAGGGTCTTTACTGATGACAATTAGGCAAGCCTGGATTGGGGTACTGGCTAGAGGTAAGAGTCCGGTCAGCCTGGAAGCAAGCATAGAGTCCTCCTTGCCAGGTGAGGTTATAGGCCTCCCCTTCTCACTATACTCTTTGGCTTTGCAGCTTGTAGCTGTGCTATAGCCCACATCCCTGAGTGTAACGTTCTGTGCTCACCCGTATGGCTTGCAGCTCGGGCCTTACTCATGCATTGATCCCACGTAGGGGTGCTTGTCCTTCTGTGCTGCTGAGCCTCTGGGCATCTGATGGGGCTAGGAGACCTTCAGTCTCCTGCCCTACGGTATCTGCTGCTGGGCCTTCAGTGCTCCACAGCCTCGGACTTCAGTGTCCGGTCCTCTGTGTTTTTTCTTGCTAGGACGAGCTACCTCAGCTCCAGTCCCTAGCTCCTCTCTCTTCGACGTCCTAAATTCAACTCCCAACACCAAGACTAACTAACCCCGCCCCCAAATCCCAGTTGCCAAGGGGAGGAGCTCCCCTTGCTGGTCTGGAGCCAGGAAAATGTTGCATGCTTAGTATCCCTGACTAGGGGATCCCTGCTTGCTTCTAGGCATGGCATTACCTCTTTTGAGGGAGGCAAAGCCACTGTGGCAACCGGACCACTGGGGTGCCACAGATATTGGCCTCTTCCCTGCCAAACAATACCAGCCCGCAGCCGCCCATGTAATCCATGGCGATCCCACGACATCTACCGATTCTGTAGTACAGCCGTTGGAGTCTCGTTCTGAGAACAAAGCCTCTTAGGTCACTCCCGGTCAAGCTGTGCTCTGCGAGACCCGGCGAGATCAGTGATGACATCAGTAATGTTACTAAATATATATCTAAAATATTTACAGCGTCTATCTATCCATCTATATACAATATCACCTATGGTGTATGTACATTCATGGCCGAAAGTGTTGGCACCCTTGAAATTGTTCCAGATAATGAAGTACCTTATTTTTCGATTTATAAGACGCACTTTTTCCCCCCATATTAGGGGGGAAAATAGGGGTGCGTCTTAGAAAGCGAAATCACCTTACCGGCTGCGGTCGAGCGGGTCCCGGAGATGCTGCGGGGTGCCAGAGATGCGGACGTGGTGCCGGAGATGCTGCGGGGTCAGGATGGGGTGTTCTGAGGCGGCCCCCATGTTGTCTGCCAAGTTCTACGCTGTAGATGTCCGGTGGTGAGGGGGATCCGCTGACATCTTGTGGCAGCCGGAGCCCCGCACCTTCCATGCTGTCCTATGCGATGGGCTCTGGGAAAAAGGCCGCCGGATTGAGATTTCGTCTCCTGAGATCTTGGTGCCGAGATCTCAATCTGAGCATGCGCCGCCTCTGGCGACCATTTTCCCGGAGTTCATTGCATAGGACAGCATGGAAGGTGCGGGGGCTCCGCCAACATCCGGCTGCCACAAGATGTCGGCGGATCCCCCGCACCACCGGACACCTCCAGCGCAGAACTTGGCAGACAGCATGGGGCCTGCAGCTACTTCTGAACACCCCGTCCTGACCCTGCAGCATCTGCGGCCTCAGCCAGCGGCAACCCTGGGACCCCGCTCTACCAACGCCACCGCCCCCCAGGCAAGCTGATTATAATACGCACCGGTTTATAAAAAAAAAATTTCATATTTTCCTGCCCAAAATTATAAACTGGTGCGTATTATAATCCGCAAAATACGGTATTTCTTCCAGAAAATTAATGCAATTACACATCTTTTGTTGTACACATGTTTATTTCCTTTGTGTACTGGAACAACACACAAAAAACAGAGATAGAAAGACAAATTGGACATAATTTCACAAAAAAAGACTAAAATGGGCAGGACAAAATTGCTGACAACTTTCCAAAATTGTGTGGGCAATATGAAAATCACACCTGAAACAAGATAAAAATGGTAGAAGTTGACTCAATCTTTGCATTGTGTGTCGAACTGTCTGGGGACTTGAGAACTCAAATTGTTGAAAAATATCAACACTCTCAAGGTTACAAGTCCATCTCCAGAGATCTTGATGTTCCGTTTTCCATGGTGTGCAACATAATCAAGAAGTTTATAACCCATGGCACTGTAGCTAATCTCTGTCGACATGAACGGCAGAGAAAAATTAATGAAAGGTTGCAACGCAGGATAGTCCGGATGGTGGATAAGCAGCCCCAATCAAGTTCTAAAGAAACTTTAGCTGTCCTGCAAGCTCAGGGTGCATCAGTGTCAACGTGAACTATCCGTCGACATTTGAATGAAATTAAATGCTATGGCAGGTGATCCAGGTGGAACCCACTGCTAACACAGAGACATAAAAAAGCTAGACTGCAGTTTGCCAAAATGTGTGTGAGTAAGCCAAAATTTCTCTGGGAAAACGTCTTGTGGACAGATGAGATCAAGATAGAGACGTTTGGTAAAGCACATCATTCTACTGTTTGGAAGGCCTACAAAGAAAAGAACACAGTACCCACAGTCAAATATGGTGGAGGTTCAAAGATGTTTCGGGGTTGTTTTGCTGCCTCTGGCACTGGGTGCCCTGACTGTGTGCAAGGCATCATGAAATGTGAAGATACCAAAGGATGCAATGTAATGCTGTAGTGCTAAGATGTTAATGGTCATCAGGAATTCATATTGGTATCCTGTCTTTAAAGAACCCTTTAAGATATTTTACAGTAACAGTTCAACTTGATAGCCTTGTACTTTCTGTAATTTTCTCAAACACCTGGACTGCATAGCTCCATTATCATTGTTTAGTTTATAGTATCACCCAGTACCATATAGCTCCATTATCAATGTTTAGTGAGAACGATGCATGTTTATATTCGTTGGCAATATTTGGTGAGAATATGCTGTGTTTATAGAATGGTAAGACATCTGGTACCAGGAGCATTTGGCATATTTCATCTCCGGTGATATATTTGATATATTTGTTGGTGTTAATTTACATCTGAACAGCTGGCCACTCAGAAGAAAGATACTATATTGAACAAATAGAACCTGTCAGAATTTGTGTAACATTTGGTTACGCAAGCATTTGTTTTTGAACAAGATATAAGCTAGTGAAGTTTTCAGCTAAGACAGAAGCCTGTTGACCTGTGGACTAAAAGGGGACGCCCTGACGTCGCAGTGTGGATTCATCCCAGGACTTTTCTCTGTCTTCGCTGTTTTGCTTCTCACAGCTGATATTTTTCTGGACAGATGATGTATGTTGCTCCTGGTGAAGTTTTTCCTGTATAGTGTGCACTGTAACTACGTTACCTTTGTGATTTATACTATGCAAAAGTGTACGCAATATCACACCATTTCCTATTTTCTGTAATGATTTAATTATAATAAAAATTAATTGCCTTCTTTAAAGCCGTATCCGAGCCCTTTAAATACTTGGCAAAACATTTTGATGTCAGAAGTGGGATACACAGAAGGCTTAAAATATAAATTTTAGCTAAATTCCGATAATCCGGAATTTTGAGATCAAATTCCAATAGTCCGGAAAAGTGTGCGTACACCCCAGCAAGCTGCTACTCTGCTGAACCAACTCCCAGATCCAGAAAAACAGCCGATGCCTTTCTATAGAAGCATGCTTCAAATCCAAAGGAATTACTCCGCCACATGGCAAGATCTCATTTCCCTGGCAAATCTTAAAGCAGGTGATGCATATTGGCCTGTTATGGACACTGCATTTAATGATGCCTCACTTGTCAGTGACACCACATGGGACTCTGATGTTCAGTTCTGCCAAAAACTTAAGCTCCGAGCTGTTAACGTGGCAATCGTAATAGAAAGTCCCATTGTGCCCAATCCACATACATTGTCAGAAATGCCATCAGATGCAAAACGTGTCATCGATCTGGTCAATGCTTTCTTCAGTGTACCACTGCATCCACTGTTTACGGCCATGGAAAGAGACTAACCATCAAGTTGTCCTTCTTCAGTAAGTGGATGATCTCCTACTATGTTGGCCGGATCAGGTGACAGCTGAAGAGTCGAGTCTCAGTCTTCTCTTTCATCTTGCACAACAAAACTGTAAGGTGTCCCTCAACAAAATCCAGTGGTGTCAGCCCAAAGTTGTGTTTTTAGGCCACTGTCTCTCTCCAAACCTGAAACACCTAACGGGTGAAAGGAAACTTGCTTTTGAGACCGTTCCTCTACAAAAAGGACCTAAGCAATTACAAGCTTTCTTAGGAATTAACACATATTGTCGCCAAGGGATTCCAGATGCCTCAAAGCTGATGCAACCATTGTACTATTGTAGCAAAGGCGAGAGAGCTTGTAAGGGAATTCCTACATGATATTTCAAAGATAGAGAGAGGCTGCCATCTGCTGGCCAGACACAGTCAAGCGGAACCAAGATATGCAAGGGAAGTTGAAGGGAGAGCAGATTTAGATGCTGGGCCCAATCAGGTAACTTTCAGGAAGGAGTTCCGGGAGATAAGAGGCCAGCGCGCCAAACCTGAGGGGTCTTTGGCGCCAAGCAGCAGAAAGGAGCAGACGTGTTCCCTGCGTGCTGAGAAGCCCCGCGTGACAGGCCTAAGCCAGAGGCCTGTGAGATGCCACAGCCGGGCACCAGTAGAAGAGCTCCGGATCCCTCACAGATGTGACCCGAGTGCTGTGCCTGCTGAGGAGACTCGGAACCTGCTTGTGGTGCTGAGTGAGTTCGCGGAACCCGACGCCGCCCGCTGACAGACGAGGACTGGACCCCCCTACCCAAGGCTTGAGAGACTGCCTTCAACGGTCAAGCAGAGAGGACTTGAGAGACGGCTGCCCCAGGAAAGTTACGCCAGCGAAAGCAGAGGAGCTGCATACGTGAACAGGGCCGTCACTTCTACTGTTCACTCATGGTACCGGGGACAATTGGGTTTAGGTACTCAGGTGGGGAGGGGAACAGTTGGGGCTAAAGAAGCTCAACGTGACCTAATTGAATTTTTCCGGAAAAAGACTCACGGCCTAGCGGGAATAACCGGTGACCCCCGCTAGAGCCATATGCACAGTTAAGGAACTCATGTGGTGTCTCCCATGATCTAGGGCACCACATTACCTTGAGAGACTTTGCATTTTGCTAATACTTCAAATTACTGTTTATTACCCTTGTTGCAATCCCTTATTCAGCGTACCTGTTAAATATATATATAAACTGTTTATATTCAACTCTTACTGTTCTCGCCTTGTGTCTCTGTGCGTTGCATTCCAGCACCTGCATTACATTTAGCGTAGTCGGCAGGATGCAACATTCAGACGCAGAGATGGCGGAGCAGCCTGTGACTGGGTCCGGCCGGAGCCATATACCTTTGGGGGCTATGCTCAGCCACCTACCCAAGTTTACGGGGGATGGCATGTCACTGTGGGACTGGATAGAAAGACTGAGAAGTATACTACGTATGTATCCCCTCGATCCTCTAGCCCAGGCGGAGCTGGCCCTCCTAACCCTTGATGGAGAGGCCCGGCAGACTGTGATATACCGCCCACCTGGGGACCGTGACACCGTGGACAAAGTGATAAAAATTATAGAGGACATGCACGGTGACACCACAGATCTGGGACACTTGCGCTTACGGTTGTTTCAGCGGGTCCAAGGGGAAAATGAGACAGTAAATCAGTATGTTAATGCATTGCAGGAAGTGACGGCCCATATCACCAAGAAAGCTCGAGATGGGAACCGAGGACTGGGACCATTGGATGAGGTGTTGCGTGACCAACTGATTGCTGGCTTGAAAGACCCTTCCCTGAGGCAGATCCTGAAGGAGCGGCTGCGATTGAGCCCTGATCTGGGCTTCCCAGAGGTAGAGTCTGAAGCTAGAGTCCTGGAGAGAGAAGTTCCTGTTCTCAAAGCCACAGTTAGAAGTCATGAGGAAATTGCCCCTGAATTCACCAACAAAGAGCCTGATTGGGTACGGGAAATACGTCAGGAAATTCGAGACATTCGGGGTGAGTTGAATGCTATTAGAAAGACCCCTACTGCCCCCTTACCTACGGACCGTACTGCCCAACGCAGACGGAGACCAGAGCGAGAAAGACGTTCCTACCCGGCCCCAGCACGGCATGTACCTGACCTATCGGTAGAACGAGGACCAGAGTGCTGGACCTGCGGAGGTAGGGGGCATATGTCCAAAGACTGTCCCAACCGAGAAAGGAGGAGGAGGGGACAGCCGTTAAACTAAAATGCCCCACGGTTGTGGAGCATACTGTGGGGTCTCGAGCTTCAGAGAGTGGAAGAGGGAGCTCTAAAGACATTGTCTCCGAGAGGCCCATTATCTGGGCTGAATTCAATGGGCAGCGGATCCGCTGTTTAATGGACACTGGGTCTCAAGTGACCACTATGCCTGAGACGTATTTCCAAAGTCACTTTCCTGAAGTCCCTCGTTCCTGCCGGGAACCCACTGTCAAACTGGTGGTGGCTAATCAACTACTTATCCCAGTAGCGGGAGTAGTATGGATGTCTGTTCGGGCATGTGGAAAGGACCTCGGTCGGAAAGGGATCGTACTGACCACAGGGCCCGGAGGCGATGGGCCCATTGTAACCCTGGGCATGAATGTGCTGAAAGAGGTCGGACAATTCCTGGCTGAGGGCTGTAACAAAAACAACTGGACCCGTGCCACTCGAGATCCAGCTAACAAGAGAGTATTCCAGCATCTCGTGCGGGTCAGTCAGATTCAAAAATTGCCCGCTACCTCTCAGTACCTTGGTAAGGTATCGATACCACCCGAAGCCACAATGACACTGCCAGTGGGACAGACTGTACTCACTCTACCGGTGCTGGCACATGTGTCCTTAGAGGGCGTGGACATTCAAATTGAACCAATGGAGGGAGAGGAAGCACCCTCTGGACTCCTGGTTGCTCGGACCCTGGCCACCGTGCGGCACGGTCGAGTATCCGTGCGTTGCATCAATTTAAGTGGCACAAGTTTACAGTTGGTGCCCTGACAAGAGGTGGTGCGAGTGTGTATAATGCCAGAAGCCCTTACTAGAGCTGACGCTATAGGGCTGGCACCTGTAGAAGGAAAGCCATGGACCCTGGAGGTGTCCCTCAATAGCCAGGAGAATGGAAGAGAACCATTGGCTGGCGCCACCTCTTGGAGGAAATGGAGGCTAATCTGACTGAGTTTTCTGCTGGACAAGTAAGGCAGATCGAACAACTTCTACAGCGATATCAGGGAGTGTTTGCACAGCATGAAGATGATTTCGGGTGCACTCGGGACATTCAGCACGAAATACCCACCGGAAAAACTGCTCCCATCAGAAAGAGATATTGGCAGATCCCACCTCAAATGTACCAGGAGGTGAAAGAGCTGTTGGCCCACATTTTGCGGAACGGTGTGATCCGTGAAAGTCAGAGTCCTTGGGCGGCTCCGATCGTGCTGGTCCTGAAGAAGGATGGTACCCTGAGATTCTGCGTAGACTATCGAAAGCTGAATGCCTGTACAGTACGGGACTCCTATCCACTCTCCTGAATTGAAGAGTCTCTATCTGCACTAGGGAGCGCCAAGTTGTTCTCTTCCCTCGACCTGGCCAGTGGCTATTGGCAGGTCCCAGTAGCTGAGAAGGATCGTCCGAAGACAGCTTTTGTTCTTCCTATGGGCCTGTTTGAGTTCAATCGGATGCCGTTCGGGCTAAAAAATGCGCCGGGAACCTTCCAAAGACTGATGGAGAGATGCTTGGGGGACCTCAACTTTGAAGCCACTTTAATATATCTGGACGATATAATTATCTATTCCGGTACGTTTGAGGTTCATCTCCGCCGATTGGAACAAGTGTTAGAACGGCTTCAAAGGCACGGCCTGAAAATTAAGCCTCGTAAGCGTCGTCTCTTCAAACGAGAAATTGAATATCTGGGGCACACTGTGTCCAGTGCAGGAGTGCACCCCACTGCGGAGAAAGTAGCTGCCGTGCAGAAGTGGCCCACACCCGCCAATCTAAGGGAACTGAGGGCGTTCCTGGGGCTTGCTGGATACTACCGCAGATTCATTAAAGACTTCGCAAAGATTGCGATCCCGCTCAATGAATTGCTGAGAGGAACGGCTGGGGGAGCCAAGCAGCAGCTAACGGACAGATAACATCCCTTTGGCCCACATGGAGAACGCCAAACTGGGCGCGTTAGAACAGCGGTGGGTCGCAAGGATGTCCAAATACCAATATAAAATCGCCTATCGGTCCAAGGCCCTGAACACTCATGCAGATGCCCTGTCCCAGGTCACTCAGGCGGGGCCGAAGAGGGACAGAGATGAGGAGCTCGAAGGCAACGAGATCCCGGATTTCAGCCAGTTCGCCGCTGCTCTGGTCGACGCCCAGGAGACCAGAGAGGAGCCGAGGCCCACTCAAATTCTGGGCCCTTTGTAAAATAGTTAATTATGGATATTCATTTTTCTTAAATCTGAGTTCTATGCATCAGCCATCGTGTCTAGTTGACATGCGCTATTTGTGTGTGTATTTTTAGTTCACTACCATATGTAGAACAGGTGTGCCATACGACTGGCTATAAAAGCCCATGGTACAGAAAGGGGGGGTTCTCTTGCTCTTCCCACCCTACAAGACACAGAAGAAGGATCTTCATGCTGAGAAGCAGCTGACATGTAGGCCTGGACACGTGTTGGACAAAGACATGATTTACCAGCCAGAATCCAAGGAAAGATGGACACTCATGATTGAATCTCTTTGTAACTACTTCATCGATTTTATATTCTGTTTCAATTATTTTTTAATGGACAATTCAAGAATAAATAGATACATTTTTTTATAAGAAAATCTTGAAATTGATACTTTGCGAAGTCCTCAGAAGAGAAAAATAATACAGAAAGAAGTATTATTTAACAATGGTGAGCCAGCCAGTCCTGATTTAAGTGAGTAAGTGAATTTCTTCCCTGAACAAAGGGGGGAGTCCTGACGAGTTGAGCAGCTGTTGTTCACGTGTCAGTAAATTCACTAATTTGTCACGAGAAGCAGAAAGGACCTACAGACTGAGGACTAACAGGAAGCAAAGGTACTAACAAGGAACAGAATCAGACAGGAAAAGAATCAGACGAACTGAAGACAGGACGTGCTGATAAAGAGAAGCTAAGGAATCTTAAGGTAAGCAAAATATGGATATAATTTCTTCTTTTGCTAAACAAAGTAATATTAATTTCAAAGTTAATGTAGGAAATGACTTAGACGTTTTGTGGCTCAGTTTATACAAAGAATGTGAATTGCAGAATTTACAGTTAACTTCTAAATTGGTAAATAGAGAGAAACACAAATTGCAGAATATTCTACATCTTGTACAGGTATTTCATAATTTTGTACTTGAGAGGTCTAAGCAGGACAATAGTGTAGAAGAAGTGTCAGATGGTGACAATGATTCTGACTGTAATGTGGAAAATGAACAAGATTTGAGACACGTGTATATAACTGAAGGTGACCTTGGGTCTGACCAAGAGACGGACATACAGAAACCTGACATGGGAGGAGACATGACTGACATACGAGAAACTCACATATTAGGTGATGTGGGAGAAGACGTGAGTGACGTAGGAGGAACGGACGTACAAGAGCCACTAAAAATATCAGAGAATTCAGGAATTACCCAGGCTCAACTACAAATTAAAATGAGGAAAAATTTGCTGAAATTATACAAAATCATGCCAAAATATGATGTCAAAATCCATGCCTGTAGAAATTCAGAGACATTTGAGAGCTTTTCTGATAAGTTTGATTTATCCAATGAGGAGAGGAATCAATTATTTAAAATATGGATTCCTGTGACATTGTCCAGATGTTACTCTCCTAATGGATGGTAAAATGATTCGGACAGGTTAAAATATTTCATTTATTGTGTCACAATGGATTTTCCCAACATAGAAGATCTGCAGAAACTAAGGATTGGTAGGAAGGAATGTACATATACATTCATGTCCATATTTGAACGGTTCTACAAAGCTCTCATCAAAAATGGAAAAGTACAACAAATGATAACAACTTTTGTACAAAAATTCAAATTCCTAAATCCAGTGTCTCAAGTTATGGCATCACAAAAAATTAATTATTTGAATGTGCTCAGTTGCTGGATTTTGTTAGAAAACATGAGAATCGTGAAAAGAAAATCAATCAAGTTAAATTTATAAAACCAGAAAAGGTAAAATCTTACCAAAAGCCAATATCAAACTCTCCTAGACTGAGTCATCCCCATAGTGAACTCTATCAAATACGCAGAAGATTTCATATCTGTTATAAGGTCCATCTCTTCACAGAAAGAGTTAAAAATTCAAAGCTATGACTTCTCCCTGGAAAGGAAAATGGCTGAAACTGATGGACAGAGTCAGGTGAGACGACCAGCTGAGAGTGACATCAAGGAATGTGGACAGAAGGACAGACAGTTCTCTGAGGTTTTGAAGGATAGAAAAATGTCTTTCCTAAATAGGGCGTTTATGGAGATATTTGAGAGAGACAGAAGATTTGGTTTAGGGAGTGGCTAAGAAAAAACTGTAATTGTAATGTTGTATCAAAATGTAATACAATGTATCATTATTAATTTATAATCTTATACAGTAAAATTGTAGTTACATGGTTTCTAATAGTTCATATATATATATATATATATATATATATATATATATATACACTTGTCTAAGTAGAGATTGTGCATAATTGTATATATATATATTTATAGTAATAATTAAAGAAATTATTAATTAGTAAATTAGAATTTCACATATAAATTAAAATAGCAATATTTTGAATTCCATTAGAACCAACTAATATATGTATAAGATATTTAAATAATTCTGTTTCTGTATGAATTTGATATTTCATTTTATTTTCTTATATTTCCTTAGAGTTTTCATTCCAAAGCAGGATTTGATCAAACAGCTCTAAAATGGATTTATTTCTTTATTCACACAGGAAGTTGAAAATTGCATGATTTATGTGTATAACATTTTAAAATAATAACAATATAACTAGTTGAATTATTTTGTGTTGCTAATATTTTCTGTGCATGAAGTGTTCGTGCTAATTAAAGTAGATTTACAGCATGACGTGTGACAGCTGCAGCCTTTGAACTTTGAGCTAATAAGTATAGATCCCATTCATTCTATTTCCAGCTGATGTAACTTAAAACCTGGCAGCCAGTGAAAAAAGAACCTAAGTCAAGTCAAGAGTTTTTTTCAAGTGTCTGAAATTTCAGTGACTTACTCTCATATTATATAATATTTACTTGGGGAATATTCAAAGAAATATTAAGATATTAAATTTAATTGATAAATTGGGATACAACAATTTTGGGTTAAATATATATATATCTAAAATTTCATATGTGGAATGTTTGAGTTGAACAGATCTGTGAATGTCAGAGTGAAAATGACAGGGGATGAATGTGAGCAGCTGCTAAGTTATTGAATGTGAGGCCTCATGTGTACAAGAAAAAAAAATGTTTCTTTATGTGAAGGTACAAAAAAATATATTTAATTCTAAGAAAATTATAATACATAATTAGGTATTATCTACATATATATATATATTTCTATATTTCTTTAATAATTATTATTTCTTGATTTAACTAATAGTGGATAAGGGAAACCACACATCAAAATGGTTTACAAAGTAAATTTACATTTAGAATCATTTTTCCACATGATAATATCCTTGAATAACTATGATATTATTATTTTTTTAATGGTTACCTAAATAGGTACACACCTCTCTTTAGACAAATCTATGCTACTCATCGATATGAAATTTATGCAAAAGTATTTATAGAAGAATAATTATTTTTTGATTTGGTTCTGATTTATACATACATTTTATAAAATAATTTTTTTTGATATTTAGGGGGAAAAATGTGTTTTTGATCCTGATTACATAATCACTTTTGATCAATACTTATTTTTCACACATTTTAATAAAGGTAAAATATTAATAAGGTACTATGGTATAATTAAGAAGGGTATTACATGCAAAGTTGCATAATTTAATATTTTTTGGTGATACAAGTTTATGACAAATATGAAATCATCCAAATAATGGAGATATAAAGGTATTTTTTATGAAGAATGATTGTTCTGCATTTGTCATTAAAATTTAAAGGCCTTATTTTTGTTTTTATTCTGATTTTTACTCTTAATTTTATTTTTCATTTTTAAAATTTTATTCTTACTTATTTTCTTATTTTTCCATTTTTCATTTTTAATTCTCAATTTTTGATTTTATTTCGGTTCAATATCTCAATTGAGAAAACACATTAATATTTAATAAAGTAATGTCTAGTACAAAGAATATTGCTTCATTAAATATAATGATATAAATTAATAGAAGGAAAAATGTTTACATTTTCTGAGTAAACACAACAATTCATTCATTCATTCATTCATTCATATATTTATTCATTTTAGTTCAGGAGTATACATTCTTTGGTATTATTGGTTTAATAAAGATATAAACACACTGACACCTATGGGTTGGAAAAGGTAATTACACCTATGACATTATATTTTATCACATGAAGAACTTGATTAATAATGAATCATTATCTATTATTGTTTATTATTCCAAACATAATTTATTTAATGTTTTGATAATAATTAGATGGATATTATTGATTGCTATGGTACACTGTGATATTATAGGTTAGAAAAAATTGCCAGATTTGGTATCAGATTAGGGAATGAAGACTTCAATCAAGACATTGCAATTATGAATTCTATCTTAATAAAGACTTTTCATATTTATAAATGAAAGAGACTCTCAAAAGTTACAAGAAGAAGCAACCAATATCCGGAAGTCTCAGAAGGTAACAGGTGTGAATGCTGAGTGCTAATAGACTGTGTTCATTACATACAATACAATTCTCACCACTGATCACCAGGACGGCAGAGGACGATGATCCTATATGTACTGTGTTGTGTTCAAGTTTCATCACGTTCCAGTGGTTTCTCATCACCTGCAACGCTTCAATGAAAGCTGGTGAACAGGTAATACCTGACATATGTGTCCTGTACATAAAGGACTGAGTACTGGTTATGGTGCTATATAAAGCAGGGAAGTGTCAAGTTAACCCTTGCTTTACTGACCAAAGACGTCACATCTGTTCCAAAAGTGACACGAGACCAGTGTGGACGACACGGAAGATTCCAGAACTATCCAACGTAAGTCCAGGTGACATCGCACAGATATTAAAGCTACATTTCATCCATGGACTTTGTTTTCTTATCAATTGACACACATGATCTTTCTAATAAAGACTACAGTTTATGGACTGCACAATGATGAACACAATTATGGACTGTACAATATCTACACGCTATCACTTATTTCAAAGGAGTTTTCATCTAAAGACTGTGTTATAAAAGAACCAAGAAGAAGACGAGACGACGACCCGATGACATCAGACGATGACGATTGAACCCGCGATTGCTTCAATTTAGATATAGGGAAGTATAATTATACATATTAAATGAATATTAGTCACGGCTTACCATAACATGAATTCACATCATTATATAACAATAATCAGATATTGATATTATTATTATTATTATTATTATTATGGAAATTTAATGATATTGCCAAGGAAGAAGGAAAGAAAAAATGATTGATGAATGTATCTTCTTTTGAGAATTTTCAGTTAAAGTCCTTATATCCTCAAAAAAAAGGGGGGGAATGTTAAATAGTTAATTATGGATAATCATTTTTCTTAAATCTGAGTTCTATGCATCAGCCATCGTGTCTAGTTGACATGCGCTATTTGTGTGTGTATTTTTAGTTCACTACCATATGTAGAACAGGTGTGCCATACGACTGGCTATAAAAGCCCATGGTACAGAAAGGGGGGGCTCTCTTGTTCTTCCCACCCCACAAGACACAGAAGAAGGTTCATGCTGAGAAGCAGCTGACATGTAGGCCTGGACACGTGCTGGACAAAGACGTGATTTACCAGCCAGGATCCAATGAAAGATGGGTGAATCTCAACAATTAAGCTAATTATGGACAAATGGACAATTACTTTATAACTAATTATTGTATGTACCTGCTGGAATCTGATTCTTTTTAATGGACAATCTAAGAATAAATAGATACATTTTTTATAACAATATCGTGATATTGATACTTTGAGAAGTCCTCAGTAGAAAAATTAATACAGAAGGAAGTATTATTTAACAGCAGGATCCCTTCTGCGCAGTTAGAAAGCGGGTGGCATTACCAGACAGGCTTTGGGTGCAGGTGGAGGACCGAGAGGAGGCAGAAGCAGTGGAGGAACTTCTAGATAAAGAGGATTGATGCACAACTAGTGGGGACAGCAAGATTTGGACAGCAGCCTCTTGTCCTGCTGTCACCATAGTTACCCAGTGCCCAGTCAGCGACATGTAACGCCCCTGTCCATGCCTACTCGTCCAAGTGTCTGTGGTGAAATGCACCCTGTCACACACAGAGTTTCTCAAAGAAGCGATGATGTTGTGTGCGACATGCTGGTGGAGCGCAGGCACACCTTTCTTTGAGAAGTAGTGCCGACTGGGCATCTGGTACTGGGGCACTGCGACAGACATAAGGTCTCGAAAATCCTCTGTGTCCACCAGGCGGAAAGGCAGCATTTCTGGAGCCAACAGCTTGCAGATGGTGAAATTCAGCCTCTTAGCTTTGTCATGGCTAGGAGGAAATGGTCTTTTACTTGTCCACATTTGAGAGACCGAGGGCTGGCTGTTCTGCTTAGACGGGGTTGAGTAGGGTGTCCCCGGCAAACTGCCGGTCTGTGAGGAAGATGCAGGCGGAAAAGTTAGGTTGCCTTGATCCAAAGGTGGTGCTCTCGATGTCGGAGAGTGCTCAACACCAGCTGGTGTTTCCACTTCCAAATGAAATGATAACCTGCCAATCACACTGGCTGTTGCGGGTAAAGAGGTGGCAGGTCTGCGTCCAAAAACATGTGTGACTGCTGTCCCCCCAGTCACAGAGGATGAAGAGGCCGCGGATGCACAAGATGGGGCAGATGGTGGTTGGCCCGGCCCACTAGGCCGCATTGTAGCACAGTGAGCTTCCCACTGCAACTTATGCTTCATATCCATGTGACGGTTCATGCATGAAGTACTCAAACTATGGATTTTTTGGCCTCTACTTAGCTTTTGGTGACAAATATTACAGATAACACGAGTTGGGTCATCCTTATCGATCTGAAAAAAAGCCCAGGCTATACAAGGCTTAGAGCCCATTCGACATGAAGAGCCAGCACGACTTGTGGTCAGAGGCAGAGTTGTGGTGGAGGATGCAGTTGTTGACGTGCTTGCAGTACTACGTCTCTGTCCAGGAAGGCGCAACCTAACTTTGTCGTCAATAGCATCCTCCTCCACCTCCTCTTCTGACCTCATCGACTGGCTGACTGTGGGTTGACAGTAAGTGGGTTCTCCAACCTCGTCATAATCACCCTGTGTGTTCTCACACCCGTCGTCCTCAGAGCCAACCTCTTCCTGCCCTGACCGAAAAATCGAGTTGTCGCTCCAATCAGGTATTTGAGTCTCATCATCGTCTTCATCATTGTCTCCACCATAAAGAGTTACAGTTTGGGAACGAGGGTCTACATTATGCTCAGAACCTTCTTCATCTGGTCCTGGATCCGACACATAAAGATTCTGGGCATCAGTGCAGATCATTTCCTCGTCTGGATTAACAGAAGCTCTGGAGCAGACCTCCGCTTCCCAGTCTATAGTATGAGTAAACAGCTCTGCAGACTCAACCATCTGTGTTACCCCATACTCAGACCGGCAGCTGGAGGCTTGGGAGCTGTGAGGAAGCAAGTGCGATTGGGGTGACACCTCTGAGGACTGGAGTATTTGTGATATTGAAGTTGAGGTGGAGGAGAGCCCACTTGAAGGAGCACTTGATATCCGTTGAAGCACCTGCTGTTTTTGTGCCTCATCTGGAATTTGTAGCGATGGGCGTGTCCGTAAGAAAAGGATCGTATCACATTGTCCACGAAAAGAAGTAGACATCTTAGTTTAGCTGAAAGATGGTCTTTCTTCTGCAGATGTTAATCCCCCCCCACCGCGGGGGGGCTCGACCCACCAGCGGACAGGCACCAGTATTGGGAGAGGGGGGGCTGGCCATCAGGGTCCACCGCGGCTCTGGCACAAACCCGGCGACACGGATGTCGCACGGGCAGGAACGGACTGGCCGTGTCGGCTTCGCACTCCAGCGCAGACCCTCTGCCCGCTCGCGCCCGTAACCTCAAAGGGATGCGCAAGCGGCTTTTCTTCCCAGGGCTGTTCCCCGCCCAGCAGGAACGTGGGGGAGCTCAGGTCGGCCTTCAACTGTACTCCCTTACCTCCCTCGCCCTCTTTCCTTCTTCCGTTCTCCATCTAACCCCTCGGCTCTGTGGTGTCCGCTCTCCCTCCAGCTCTCTCCTTCTCACAGGCGGACTACCGCGTGTATTCTCACTGTGGCGAATCTTTTGGGCCCAGGCATAAGAAGTTGTCGAGGTAATGGATAATGTGTGCCCCCTTAGAAATGTCCATTACAACCCATTCGAGGAAGCAACTAAACGCCTCAAATAGTGAGCAGGATCTGGACCACCCCATGGGCAAAACAGCGATCTATATAGTATGCTCCTTCCCAGAAGCAGCCCAATAGGTGGACACTATTCGGAGGCACAGGTAGTAAGTAACCGGAACGCCGCATCAATGTCTGTTTTGGCCATTAGGGTGACCCTTCCCAACTTCTTGATCCGCCTGATTGCCTTGTCAAAGGATGTACAGTATATACTACTGTACTTGGTTCTGCGTCGATGTTGTCGTTTACTGACCAACCCTTGGATATGACAAATGGTGGATTAGTCCGAATGTATTGGGTTCCTATTTTGGGTGTTGTTAGGCTGATTTTAGATTTTTACTCCAGCCTTTCTTGATTTTAGAAGGGCATGACATGCCGATATCTGTGTCTCCTCCTCCTTTTACTCCTCCACCTCTTTTCTTTTCGCATGACTATATTTACTTGTCACTTTTCCATGTGTTAGTTGTGTCTTCTGAGCAGTTTGTCAGCTTTTGGACACCTTTGAAGGTGTTTTCTAAGTGTTTCTATGTGTTTTTGTTTGCCTGCCATTGGTTTTAACAGTGTTCGACGGTGTTCGACGAACAGTTCGGCGAACATATGGGTGTTCGATGAACCAAACCGAACCCGAACACTACGGGGGTGGCTCAACTCTACTCTTCACTGGTCTAAGTGCCAGCACACTCTCTCACAACTCTGAACTAACTCAGCTCCTGGCTCCACCTTCCCTATATATATGTCCCTAAAGGGCTCCCTCTGCTGGTGTGAGGTGGAAGGGTGGAGGTCTATGAATGTAGTGAGGGCCTCTTATAGAGAAGTCCATCCATGCACCCTACTGGGTTCTGTGGCACCTAGGCGTAGCAGGGCGCCACATAAGGGCTGTAGTCAGGACCTGGTAGGAGCCCCTACATTCTGCAGCCTCCAATAATATATACCCGAAAGGAGCCCATACATTCTGCTGCCTCCAATAATATATACCCGAAAGGAGCCCATACATTCTGCTGCCTCCAATAATATATACCCGACAGGAGCCCATATATTCTGCTGCCTCCAATAATATATACCCGACAGGAGCCCATACATTCTGCTGCCTCCAATAATATATACCCGACAGGAGCCCATACATTCTGCTGTCTCCAATAATATACACCCGACAGGAGCCCATACATTCTGCTGCATCCAATAATATATACCCGACAGGAGCCCATACATTCTGCTGCCTCCAATAATATATAGCCGACAGGAGCCCATACATTCTGCTGCATCCAATAATATATACCTGACAGGAGCCCATACATTCTGCTGCCTCCAATAATATATACCCGACAGGAGCCCATACATTCTGCTGCCTCCAATAATATATACCCGATAGGAGCCCATACATTCTGCTGCCTCCAATAATATATAGCCGACAGGAGCCCATACATTCTGCTGCATCCAATAATATATACCTGACAGGAGCCCATACATTCTGCTGCCTCCAATAATATATACCCGACAGGAGCCCATACATTCTGCTGCCTCCAATAATATATACCCGATAGGAGCCCATACATTCTGCTGCCTCCAATAATATATAGCCGACAGGAGCCCATACATTCTGCTGCATCCAATAATATATACCTGACAGGAGCCCATACATTCTGCTGCCTCCAATAATATATACCCGACAGGAGCCCATACATTCTGCTGCCTCCAATAATATATACCCGATAGGAGCCCATACATTCTGCTGCCTCCAATAATATATACCAGACAGGAGCCCATACATTCTGCTGCCTCCAATAATATAAACCTGACAGGAGCTCATACATCTGCTGCCTCCAATAATATATACCCGACAGGAGCCCTTACATTCTGCTGCCTCCAATCATATATACCCGACAGGAGCCCATACATTCTGCTGCCTCCAATAATATATACCCGATAGGAGCCCATACATTCTGCTGCCTCCAATAATATATAGCCGACAGGAGCCCATACATTCTGCTGCATCCAATAATATATACCTGACAGGAGCCCATACATTCTGCTGCCTCCAATAATATATACCTGACAGGAGCCCATACATTCTGCTGCCTCCAATAATATATACCCGATAGGAGCCCATACATTCTGCTGCCTCCAATAATATATACCCGACAGGAGCCCATACATTCTGCTGCCTCCAATAATATAAACCTGACAGGAGCTCATACATCTGCTGCCTCCAATAATATATACCCGACAGGAGCCCATACATTCTGCTGCCTCCAATCATATATACCCGACAGGAGCCCATACATTCTGCTGCCTCCAATGAGGCAATGCCCCATCACTGTCACACAAACACAAACAAAAGGTATATGGCTCAATGTGCCTGACAGAAGCTGCTTTGGAGGTGGTAGTGGCCCCCTTATCATTTGGGCTCCTGTGCAGCTGCACAGGTTGCACCAATCATTTGTCCGTCGCTGGTCCTACAGTTATATGAAAAAGTTTGGGCACCCCTATTAATCTTAAGCTTAATGTTTTATAAAAATTGGTGTTTTTGCAACAGCTATTTCAGTTTGATATATGTAATAACTGTTGGACACAGTAATGTTTCTGCCTTGAAATGAGGTTTATTGTACTAACAGAAAATGTGCAATCTGCATTCAAACAAAATTTGACAGGTGCAAATCACAGTACCTCACTAATCTAATCATTGCCTGTTTTCTCTTCTTAAATTCTTAGAATCTTGTACCTTCTGTCATCTGTTCTCAACAATCCGTGCACTCAGTAGCACTTTGTATCTGTCCTTATACAGGTACTGGCTGATGACTGGTTCATGAAGCGTTATGTGAATACCCCTATTTATTAGAATGACGACTGGACTATACAATACAAGCCCCTTTTGCTCATCCCGCTATTTTCTAATAGATTGTAAGCTCTTGCGAGCAGGGCCCTCACACCTTTTAGTTTTTGTTGAATTATGTGTTACGATGTAATGTCTGATATTGTTTTTACAAGTATTGTAAATTGCTGCGGAATATGTTGGCGCTATAAAATAATTATTATTTGCACTCATGTATATTTAGAATATGGAAATAATTTTTTAGATTCTAGAGTACTGATATAGCAGCCGCCATATGCTGTGCTATGTTAATAGTGGAGCGCACCACATCACTGTGCGCTAGTACTGGACTACAGCTGTCTTATTAGTGGCTGCTACATCTGGATTTAGAATATTATAAGCGTTAATTATTAATAGAGAGAAAAAATGTCTCTGGAGCTCTACACCACGGGCGGACCCTGGGAACCTGTTGTAAAAATGTGAATGCTATTCCTGGGAGTACAGCAGTGTTTCTTTACACCTGAATATCTGACAAAAGAGAGAAGTACTGCATAAGGCTAAGTGCCCACGATGCAGAAATGCTGCATCTCCCTGGCAGGAAGAACGCATGCGGATTTTACATGCGTTTATCTTGCCAGGTAGAAGCGTTTGTCAAGCGCTTTTCCAAGCGATTTTAGCATTGCTTATAAAAGTGCTTGACAATTTGGTCACACTATATAAATCCATGCAACCGGCATGGATTTATATAGTGTGACCAAGTTAATAGTTAAAAAAAAAGAATAACAATGGTAAAAAATAAAAAAAACATTATACTCACCTTCTGATGACCCCCGGTCATTTCTCCGCTGCGTCCGGTCTCTTGTGCGGCTCGCGGTGGTGTGAAAGGACCTTTCATGATGTCATTTAGTCATGTGACAGGTCACGCGACGTTCTAAGGTACCCGAGTCCCCTCTTCTCCAGACCCGGGTACCATCCGCACATTGAATCGCTTAATATCCGCATGTGCACATGTAGTTATGCGGATATTAAGCGATTCAATGCAAGTAAATGGCGGCAATTACGCTGCGTGTCCGCAAAATTAATGGACATGCTGCGTATTTTTCAGCAATGATAATCCGCAGCGGAAATTTCCGCAGCATGTGCACAGCACATGCGGATTATCATTGGGGACCATGCGGCACGTATTACCAAGCGTTTTTTTAAGCGTTTTCGCTGCGGAAATTCGGCGTCAAAAACACTTGAAAAACGCATAGTGAGCACGCAGCCTAACTCTTCAAAGGTGTTGTCCATGATTAGAAACTTGTGTTTTTTTGTCTAAAAACAGCACCACAACCTGTCTACAGGTTCAGTGTGGTATTGCAGCTCAGCTCCATTTATTTCAGTAGAGCTGAAGTCCAGTGCCAGTCACAATCTATGGACAGATGTGATATTGCTTTTGAAAGAAAACAATAATGTTTTTCTAATCCTGTATGTGAAGATCTGAGGTTGTGGGTTGCAATAATCACCTAGACAAGTTAACGATGCAACAATAGTTTATCTCTTACATCCAAGGTTTTACTACAACTCTAGGTAAATGGCCAAAATACATTGCCCCCAGTGCACAAGATACCCTTCCTGGGGCGGTAGTTCAACTGCCTTTGTACCAGGCGATACTCACTGTTTCCCAACTTTTGGTTGGCTCACAGATTTCGTATCGCCAACCAGTATAGTTTGTATTCACATTCCTCGCTCCTCCAGACGACAAGATAAAACAATAGAGACACAGGTATCCAGTAGCAACAGTCCTTAAGAAAGTTCATCAAATCCAGACGACAGATTCCACAACTGTAGCACATTTATCCAGCCCAGTGATCAACCGATCTTCAAACTCCATAGGCCATTCATCCATGGGTCCAGGACCTCAGCCTAGATCCTTTCCCTTCAACGTCATTTCACCAACTTCCTAAACATGGGGCTTTTTTTCCTCCCTTCATGGGAGCATTTGAGGGTCATCAGAGAAGTTCACATACAGCTATTTGAATTGGTTTTAAAAATAATATTTTTCTTTCATATATTTTCACGTTTTGGGTGCAGTTTTTGTTTATGTCCTAGATCATATTTATGTCTTTTTAGCATTGTATAAATAAAGGTTACATTTTATTATTAGATCCCTTTATGATTTCTGACTTTTTGAGACCTCTATATACATTTGACCATTAACCTGCAGATTAACTGCATATCTGCAGGTTAATAGCCTTTCTTTCACGTGACAGGTTCCCTTGTAGGGGTGTCATATGAATGCAATCCTTAATAAACCCAATCCTGTCTATGCTATATATACCCCTGTCCAGATCTATATTATAAAAGTATACAGTTGACATCTATCTGATGGACACATTTTTTTGCCAAACCTGTTTTCTAGTTCGCCCGTTATATTCATGCTGCAGCGTGGACTTACTTTACAGAGTGTTTTTATAGCAGCGTGCTTTAGTAGAGGCATTTCCATGGGGATTTTTCACTTGATGTGATATGCATGTGACATTTTACTGTATATGCCGTGCTGCCAATGTGGTTTTCTGTAAAAAGATGTAGTAAATTAATTATTAAAACACTGCGCTACGACAGCCATCAATTAGATCCCATAATGATACAATAACCAGTACAGTTCTATTATCCTCATTAGACAGCGGTGTACACAGCTTATTGTATAGACCTTTGCTGCACAATGGGACAGTGTTCATTTATGTAAAATAATCCATAGATGTGGGACAGGTCCATAGGGATATGTACAAACACCCTCCATATAAATGTGCACATATAAGCTAACACTGCCCCCTACAGCTTCAGTGGCTGATCTCAGGTGCCCACAGGGAATCAGTGCCCATGTATTGTTAGTAGACTTCCATTGTAGTCTTTATTAACACATCTACAACCCTTTGTATTATTCTGAACCTCCATAGAAGTGAATGGAGAAAGCCTATCATGCACAGCCACTTCTATGTTCACATTAACTAGAGATATAGCCTTATCTCGATAGCTGCGGGGGGCTACAGAGGTGGAGCCAACATCTATTAGCCATTTATGGCTTCTTCGGTGGATATATCTGAGAGGGAAATAACCCTTTAATTGGGTTATCCACTACTAGACACCAACTATTGATGGGCCAAGGGAGGTGAGAAAACTAAAAGAAATTGATATCTCCAGACCAGCGCTGCATACCCCACTGGTTACATGAGGTTAACAACCGGTGGGGGCAACGCATGAGTGTTGCAGCTTCTGATTGGTTGCAGCATTCATATTTCATCTAAGCCAGAAGAAGTAGTGCTCACATGACACCCCTGCCTGATGTTGATGTCAGAATAATGGCGGGATACACAACAATGAGTGTAAGAGGGCACTGGTTTGGGAGGTGATTTGGGGATTTTTTAATATTTTCCCCTTCCTAGGTTCGCAAATAAGACCCTACAAGTTCCAGGGAACATAGGTACACAGAACACCCTTTTTGGGCTGTGCATCTTCTCTATATACAGTGGGGGAAAAAGTAAACTGCTCAAAAAAATAAAGGGAGCACTTAAACAACAGAATATAACTCCAAGTAAATCAAACTTCTGTGAAATCAAACTGTCCACTTAGGAAGCAACACTGATTGACAATCAATTTCACATGCTGTTGTGCAAATGGAATACACAATAGATGGAAATTATTGGCAATTATCAAGACACCCTCAATAAAGGAGTGGTTCTGCAGGTGGAGACCACAGATCACATCTCATTACCAATGCTTTCTGGCTGATGTTTTGGTCACTTTTGAATGTTGGTTGTGCTTTCACACTCGTGGTAGCATGAGACGGACTCTACAACCCACAGAAGTTGCTCAGGTAGTGCAGCTCATCCAGCATGGCACATCAATGCAAGCTGTGGCAAGAAGGTTTGCTGCATCTGTCAGCGTAGTGTCCAGAGGCTGGAGGCGCTACCAGGAGACAGGCCAGTACACCAGGAGACGTGGAGGGGGCCGTAGGAGGGCAACAACCCAGCAGCAGGACCGCTACCTCCGCCTTTGTGCAAGGAGGAACAGGAGGAGCACTGCCAGAGCCCTGCAAAATGACCTCCAGCAGGCCACAAATGTGCATGTGTACAGCCCAACACCGTGCAGGACACTTGGCATTTTCCACAGAACACCAGGATTGGCAAAGTCGCCACTGGCGCCCTGTGCTCTTCATAGATGAAAGCAGGTTCACACTGAGCTCATGCGACAGACGTGACAGAGTCTGGAGACGCCGTGGAGAGCGCATAGTGGGCAAACAACCTTACGCGGTGAAATGAGCTGCATCTGGATCTCATCCACCTAAAGGGACTGTCAGCACAGAATGACTGTACAAACTAAGTCCCAACTCTCGGTGCTTCATGACGGGTCCAATCATTTATATACACCTTCCCATCTGCTTGTTTTCCCTCTATCCACACCCTTCTCTTCTTTGATTGACAGCTCTGGCTTCATAGAACCAGAGAAGGAAGGAGACAGAGGTAAAACAAGTAGGTGGGAAGGTGTATAGAAATGATTGGCCCACGCCGTGATCCATGGAGCGCTTGTACTTGATTTCAACAGTCATTCTGTGCTGACAGTCCCTTTAAAATCAGTGTTTCCCAAACTCCAGTCCCCACGGCCCCCCACAGGTCATGTCTTCAGGATTTCTATAGTATTGCACAGGTGAGAGAATTCCTGATTCCTTGATGGTACTTTCATCACATGTGTAATACTGAGGAAATCCTGAAAACATGACCTGTTGGGGGGAAAACCTGACCTGTTCGGGGCCATGAGGACTGGAGTTTGGGAAACACTGCCTTAAATGGAGCGGTGCTGCAGTTTTATTATTCAGCGATTAGCAGGATCCCCCAACAATTTCTTAAGCAATGAGAAAATGCAGTCCCTAATGATGTCCTCTGACAATAAGCGGATCACGGACAGCAGATGCATTGGGTTCTGCATTTCTTGGAGAATGGGATGGGGCAGCTTCTGTCTTCTCAGTGATACAATCAGGAAGGAGATGCAGCGTGAGACAATCCCTGTCTAGATCTTTGATCTGATCATCAATACAGAGGGCTGATTGGTGAAGACAGAGGGAAAGGCTAATAAGATTATTAAAAAAAACTTAGTTTTTCAGCTGGTACTTCCTCTGGGGTCAGTATGCCAACCTCATTGACTTCATAGCACTTGCCAAAGTGGGCAGACACGATTTATTGCCTTTACACACGTCACATCCACACAGGGCGATGCTGGCTACCACGCCTCTGTAGTGATCAAACGTTGAGTCAAACAGTAGGGCTTTAAGAGGGCTGCCCTTTTCAATCTTGGGACTAAAACACAAAAATAAGACATCCTGTTAAGGGGTATAAAGGTAAGTAAACCGCGTTCAGTCCGGGGTGATGAATTCCAAAAGACAAAGTTTATTCTGCCATCACATAACATTTCGACCTGTTATAGGTCTTTATCAAGTATATACAAAGACATACAGGGATACTGATCCCCCTGGTCAGTGGCCAGAACCCTGTAAATTCCCCTTAAATGGTCCAAAACTGAAACTGTGGGAACAATCGAATCCACTTAGGGTTCAGCAAACTTACAGTCAAGGGTTTGATAAAGTTATCTACACCCTTGTGTCTCCGGAAAGCATGGCGTACGTTCACGTGCTGAAAATGCCGACCAGTGCTGGAGTGAGCGGAGGTCCGCAGCTTGTGACACTCCTGCTGTAGTGAAACTACAGGTCCCAGCAGGCTGATGGTCTCTCATCAAGTTATGCTGGGAGCTGCAGTTTCACAAATAGTGCTAGAGGATCCATGTCAGAAATATGAGGCTGCCACTAGGGTTTCTCCCACAAATATGTAATCGGACGTGGAGCAGATCCGCACGTGGATGAGCCATATTCTCTATCTGTGAACATACTACTCTCCTTCACTCAGATTGTAAGTGGTTCTGCAGCGCATCTGTGCAGAGCAAGCTGTCAATCAAAATCCGGGCCAGGTTTACAGCCGTCACCTCTGATATAGTGAGCGGTGCTGTGATCCAAGACTGTAGCCGCTCCGTGCACAATGATGAGTGAAGGCCGGCAGCTGCAGGGAGGAAAGAAGTTAATTTTCTCCCGGTACCTGCACTATCAATAAGGCGGCCGGGCAACATTGTAACAATATTTATCTGCAGATTAACCCTATACCTGCAGGTACATAGCATTTTTCAAGGTGACAGGTTCCCTTTAATAAAGAGAAGATGGATAGAGCCGCATTAGTCCATACTCACGGTGGAAGCCTCCTGACAACTTCTTGAAGAACACTTTCCGCATTTGTTCCAAGCTTCGCCGAGATCTAATAGAATTAAACAGAGAAATTAATTTCTTAATACAGTTTAGACCTCGGCTCCAATGAATCACAAGAAATGAAACCTGTTTGAAGCTGACAAGCAATCAAGCCCCTCCGTAAGCCACACTGAACATGGCTACTTATGTCATCTGCAGGTGATTAAAGGAACCTGTCATGTTGAAATGGTATAAGATCTGTAGGGGGATGTTGTAGAGCAGAGAAGTTGATCAGACTGATAGACATATCTGTGGGAAGAGAGTCAGTAAGACTTGCATTTTATGCAGAGAAAGTCCTGCCGTATGAACACTAGTCCAGTGAGCGGTCCTAAGTGATTGACAGTTCCCTGTATGACCATGCAGGCAAAGATAGCTGTCAATCACTAGCATGACCGCCCACTGGACTCATCTATACAAACAGCAGGATTCCACTGAATAAATTGATACAGGAAAAATATCTATCTTTGTACTGTGTTAGCCAGTAGATAGAAGAGTATTTAGATTTGAGAGTCCTCAGTGGTTGATACCTTTTAATGGCTAACGGAAAAGATGGTAACAAATTGCAAGCTTTCCAGACTACTCAGGTCTCAGGTCTGCCTGATGAAGAGGCCTGAGCAGTTTGGAAAGCTTGCAATTTGTTACCATCTTTTCCGTTAGCCATTAAAGGTATCAACCACTGAGGACTCTCAAATCTAATGAATGAATTACAATTTATACTGAATCTTCTCCCACAAACCTATATATCGTTCTGCTCAGTTTCTCATGGATAAAACCTGTAAGTCTGAATGGGGCTGTAATGTTATTACAATCATGTAAACGCAGATCACAAAATCTTTCAGATGATCTTTTATTTTTAACACTCAAAACCCCTATGGATATTTATGTTTACTAAAGGATTCCTTACCCATTCTTCTGACAGCTCTTCTTTAGGTATGGACACATACCGGCATCCGGCATAAAAACATCTGGAGACTTTTCCTTTTTCTGTGATATTGGATAATCTTGTTCATTTCTAACGCTTTAAATCTTTCAAATTCTTTCCGAAAAATGTATCATAAAGGGACTTCCTCAGGTCAGTTTTGCTTGTGGTTGTGTTACCATTATTTGTGCCAAATGTATCAAAGAGTTGCACGATGTTTGATAAATGTTTATGTAGCACCCTGAGGACTCGGCTGCTACAGGGGTATTACACCTCAAGCCAGAGGTGTGGTATTCCACTCCCGGGTAAGGATGGAGTGTGGAACTGAGCTAGTAGGCTGCATGCACTACATACATCCCATTTCCGGGGGACAGAACGACGGTACTCCCACCAGTATATGTGCAGGTACGACAGCGTCTGTCCCTGGCTGGAGTGGGAGGGGGGTGGAACATCCCAGTAGTGTAGGGGCAGATAGGGGGAGTAGTCTGGGTAAAGATAGGAGCTCATTGGGTGCTGGTCACCTGAGCTCACACATAGAGGGAGTATATAAGGTGGGCACCATCTTAGAACAGGGTGAGTTCGGTGAGTTCAGTCAGGCAAGAGGAGCAGAGCAGAGGAGCTCAGCCAGAAGGGCTGACAGGGAGCTGTGGATCCGGCTGGGCCCAGCTCCAGAGCAGAGCCTGCAGAGAGAGGAGTGAGAAGGACCCAGAGAGGAAACAAGAAGGAACCCCAAGATCCCAGAATAAGGACAGAAGGGTGAAGGGTTGGCGAACAAGGGTACCGGATCCCAAGCTGGCGGAGGCCAAAACGAACCTTAGCCAGGAACCGGAGGTCGTGGTCAGGATCTGCCACGACCCTCACCAAATCCACTAGAAAGGCACACCGAGTATAGGGTCAGGGAGCCCAGAGGAGGCTTGACCACCAAGAGACCCGAGGGAGCCGGCCAAAAGTGGATCCCTGGTGGGAACGGCCAGAGGAAGGGAGAGTCAGAAAGGAGCTCAGGACCACGCTCCGGAATTGCCTGGGGGTTGGCCGAGTCCAGGACCTGGTGGACGCAGCACGGCTCGGGTGGTCACTCAAGGCCAGAGTGACCAAAAGAACACCAGTAAGTAAAAACCCTGAACTGCATCTCCTGACTCTGAATCTTCTTTCTGCATCATCACAACCCCCATCATCTACACCTGCTGCCCTGAGGCCATACCCCTCCCGTTGGGGGTTATACCATCACTGCTGCACATATACCAGTCCACTCAGTGGACTGCTCTGCAGCGGCGGCTTCAAAGCCGCACTCAACGGGTGGCGTAGTCGACAATCAAGTTAACATCTACTGCCATAGACTGCCACTTAGTTTGACACCCTGGGCACGGACCGGGTCACCGCCACAAGGACTACTACCCCCATCGAGATCCGGCTCCGGGTATCCCCTACAGCACTGGCCCAGGGGGCGCGTCATTTATGTAGCACTTCCATCTTTATTTATTTATTTTACTCACTTACATAGCACCATCCTATTCTGCTGCGCTTTACAGACATTATCATCGCTGTCCCCATTGGGGCTCACAATCTACATTCCCTATCAGTATGTCTTTGGAGTGTGGGAGGAAACCAGAGAACCTGGAGGAAACCCACGCAAACACGGGGAGAACATACAAACTTCTTGCAGATGTCATCCTTGGTGGGATTTGAACCCAGGATCCCAGTGCTGCAAAGCAACAATGCTAACCACTGAGCCACCGTGTATCTTTATCCACTGAGCCACCGTGTATCTTTATCCACTTTTAACGTCACCAGTCGTTCTTAGACCTGTGTAGCTTACCAAGCCAAGTTTCTAAAAGTTGCAAGAGTGCTATAAAATAGGAAGCTGCACATTTTTGCGCAAAAATGATGCGTTACAAAATAGTTTCGTGTTTTTTTAACACCAAAAATTGTTGTAAATTCCTCGCTACATTGCCCCTTTTCCAGCCAAATTTTGTAGAAAAAAAAATAAAAGACAAGGTGCAGACAGCGAAGTTAAATTTGCCTACAGGAATGATTTTGATCTGGAGCGCATTGTACCCGGATACAGTCACTAGCGGGAATGTCAAACATCTTCTCAATTTGTTTCTCCACCCTCTCCGGATCTGCATTCTTCAAGTCTATCTAAGGCTATGTGCCCACGTTGCAGAAATGAAGCAGAAAATTTCTGCTTCATTTCTGCAAGTCTTCTCCCGGAAAAACGCATGCGGAATTCCGCACGCATTTATCGCGCGTTTTTCGTGCGTTTATCTCGCGTATTCCACATGCGGAATTGCCTTGCGTTTTTAATGCATTGCACAAGGCAATTCCGCTTGTGGAAACGCAAAATTAATTGACATGCTGCGGATTTTTGAACGCAGCATAAAAACTGCGGAAAAATCCGCAGCATGTGCATAGAACTTGCGGAATCCCCTTGGGGACCATGGGGTGCGGATTACCATGCGTTTTACAAGTGTTTCCGCTGCGGAAATTCCGCATCAAAAACGCTTGTAATCCGCAACGTGGGCACGCAGCCTAAAAGCAAAAGTATAAATACTAATTATTTATCAAAGCTGGACAAAATCTAGAAACCATATAATAAAACTGGCATAAAATATAGTGCTGAGCAAGAGTTTAGGGAGAGATGTACAACTGGCACTGGCCTTTAAAAGGGATTGTGTAATCGCACAAAACTAACAAAAATGTAAAGTGCCTGTAAAACAAGGAACGTGCAATTTACCTCTTAGTGAAAATCCTATTCTTTCTCAAGAACGGGAGGAATTTTAATTTCATGATTTTTTTTTAATCAAATAATTTTTATTGAAAAACTCCAAATACAAATTTTCCATCTTTCAAATAACATACATGACATAGTAATTCCATAGTATAAAACATGAACAAAGTATCTGAACTTCAATTCCCTAACCCACCCTAAACCCAAATCCCAACACTCCAGAGAGAACCATTTTCAGAGCAGTTCTAGAATAACGGACTACAGCATTCGTAGAAGGGGGAAGAAGATAAAAAAGTGACTAACAAAGGGATAGCAGCGTTTTAATTTTATCATTTACTGCTTGATGCCTGAGCCGGGAAGTGCACGCTTGAAAACTGTTGCAGGCTGCTGTAATCACAGGACACAAGCAAACAGCATGGCATTTCCTATCAGCAGGGAGGAAGTAAAGGGAACAGTAATGAAAGTCTCCTCCTACTCCGCTCCATAATGAAATGAACAGTGTGCATCCTACAAATGCGATGCATATGACGCGCCCCTGGGCCTGTGTCGCGCTGCGTTGCGCATGCGGGAGCTTACCCGGAGCCGGATCTCTTGAGGGTTGTAGTCTCGTGGCGGTGACCCGGTCCGTGCCCAGGGAGTCAAACTGAGCGGCGATGTAACAGCGGTAGATGCAGGACGACTACGCCACCCGTTGAATGCAGCTATGGAGCTGCCGCTGCAGGACAGTCCGCTGAGGCCGGTGGATGGATGGTGCAGCGTAGATGGTATAACCCCCAACGGGAGGGGTATGGCCTCAGGGCAGCAGATGTGGATGATGGGGGTAGCAGGAACCACTCAGAGATGGTGCGGTGTAATTCAGGGTCTTTACTGGTAACAACGATAGACCCTCCCGGAGTACTTGCTAGTGAACGGGGCCTGGTCAGTCCTTGAGCAGATGGGATCTCCCCTGGCCAGGCGGAGTTGTAGGCCTCCCAAACTGACTGTACTCTTCTGGCTACCTTGCTAGAAGCGGATATAAGTAGCCCACGTCCCTGAGTGTACCGTGTGGTGCTCACCCGTATGGCCGGTGACTCGGGGCCTTCTAATGGCTTCCGCTCCACGATGGCGGTGCTGGTCCCACGCGTGTGACCGTGCCTTCGGGTTTCTGGGCCTGAGGACCTGAAATCCCCTGCCGGTCGGCTTCTGCTGCTGGGTAAGAGTTAGTCCCCACAGCCTCGGACGCCGGGTCCGGTAAGAAAGCTTCTCAGTCAGGGCGAGCTCTGCAGCTGCCAGCCCCTGACTCATAGTAGTATTGCTTCTGCTGTTTCTTGTCTCTACTCTCCTTGACTGCTAACCCTGCTTCAGCCCCGGGTTTATATAGGGGAAGGTCTTCCCCTCCCAAGACTGGGCAGGAGGTGTGGCATGCACAGGATCCCTGGCCAAGAGACCTCCCACCTGCTCTCAGACATAACATTGCTTGTTACTGTGGAAACCAGACCCCTGGGGTGCCACACATACAGCAAACAATTCATTTTCCATACACAGGTTTTGAGTTGACCACTGGATATACACATGTGTATAACTAATTACCAGAACTGGAAATCGAAAAAAAAGACGAGCAAGTTTGGGGTGAATCCTGCCTTCATTACTGCACAGCCGCTCATAGAGGGATCGGTACTAGGAACAGCAGCAGTGCCGGCGATGTTCACAGATTTACCTGCTGCGGGACTGAAGGAGTCTGATCGTGTTCGGCTCTAAGCTTTTTACCTTGTTTACGACAGGAATAATTGAAAGCTGTGCTTCAAAGGCGAGGAAGAAGTTGGTCACCGTCTGCGCTTGAATACCCTTAAGAGGGGAAAAAAATATATATACATATATACAAATACTGAAACATCTAAATGCATTAGAACATCAAACCTGGTGAAGCGGTAAATGACTTGTCCTCCAGGGATATAGGCTACTGTCATTCAGTAATTATTTAATAGGAATTTTACATTTTATGTGATCACCACGCTAGAATGTAAATGATGAAAACACAACACAACTCCTCACCATATGAAGATATTTTGTGTTTTATAGAACAGCATTTCTGTGGAATAACACGACTGATTTACTGTGTATGCACCATAGCCTTCATTTGATGTCACTTACTGTCACCTGTCACCTTGCCCCAACTCTGCAATCCCCAATATCAGTCCATGACCTCAATGGGGTCACTATAAAATTCTAAAGGGGACTGGTCTTGTCTCTATTAGAAAATAGACAAACTTAGGATAGAAACAATATGAGCATATACCCTGCTATAAGTAAGTAAAAAGCAATAGTGAATATATATAATATAGGGTACTTAGTAAACATGGTTTTTGATTTAAAAAAAGCCATCCCACCCGCACCAAGGTGTACCCAGTCAGTTATGTGAAATATATAATAAAATACACTTTAGTACAATATTAGTGTTTTGTCCCTTTAAATCTGCTGCTACTTCTGTCACCATGGTAACTGCATTCATACTCAGCCAATAGGATTGCTCGGTTTGAATTTGGAAAAAAAAAAAAAAAGTCCTATATCGTCAGTTTGTTCCTTCTCATCTGAGTGTGAAGACAGACACCTGCGATCAGCGAGAGATTATAGGTATAAGACGTGATATAATATAACGGACGGAGCCACATCCCATCACACGCACTCAGCGACCACAACTCACAGGAATCAGCACATTTACCAGACAATAAGTTATTATTCCCCAACACATGATACGCTGAGACACCAGTGGGGGGCGCCGCACTCGTTACATCTCCCATCTGGATGGATCCAGCGACGAGATCCTGATATTTCCCCCCAGCTCCGCTCCTCCATAGGGAATGGCCCAGATGCACGCAGAACTGACCGAAGTGTTATACTGCTAGAACTCTGCATGATATCACATCCTCCATATATACCACATAATAAAGGGGTGCTCCCACTGGGACAGGTCATCACCTATCCAGAGATCAGTGATAACTTGTTCCAACTAGACATCCCCTTTAATGGAAGAGATCACATCTCTAACAGTCAATACGCTATTCATTCCCAATCTTCCCTGGCCCCAGTAATGCCCCTGAGTATATCGCCAATATGAGCCAATCATCAAACCCTCTGCTGACTGTTCCCGATGTTTTATAGAGTTTGGAGACGTTTCTACAAGAGAAGATATCAGCGGACACCATGGGGGTGGAGTATTCTGCCAGCGATGGAGCAGGTAGTATCCACCAGTCTGTGATATCTGGCCTTCCTCCATATTCTGCTCTTACATGCGTTTCTTCAGCTTTACCCCTTCCCGACATAACCAACTTATGTTTTTTTTCTGTTTTTTCCTCCGCTTTTTCCAAGGGCTATAACTTTTTGGTATCTGTCCACATAGTGTGAGGTCTTGTTATTTTGTAGGATGAGCTGTCCTTATAAATGACACCATTCATTTACCACATAGTGCTAGAAAACGGGAAAAACATTTCAAGTGCAGTAAAAGTGCGAAAAAAAAGCCTGACATTGTTTTTCTGGGAACGGTTTTAACGGCGCACATTGTGTGGTAAAAATGACCTGGTAATAGGATCCTACTCCTCAGTGTGATTACAGCAAGAACAAACTTCTCCAATAGTTTTGGCAAAAGAAAAAAACTTTTTTTTGATGCTGTCACCATTTTTTCTGAGACCCGAAACATTTTCAGTTTCGGGTTGATGGAGCTGTGTGGGGACTTATTTTTTGAAGGGCAAGAGGACTTTATTGATAACATTTTGGGACACATATGTCATGGTCATCGCTTCTTACAGGATTTTCTGCAGTATTGAGGCGAACGAAAAAATGCAATTTTGTCTTTTTGAATTTTTTTCTGTGTTCACTGATCGTTTTTTTTTTTTATATTTTGATAGATTGTATTTCTCTGAAAGAGACCATACCACAAAATGTGTATATTTTTATTATCTTTATTTTTAGTGGGAGGTGAGTTGAACGTGTGGGGTTTTAATAAATATATATATACTTTTTTTCACTGTATTTGTATACATCATCTGATTGCTTGTGCTATATACAGCGATACCACAGTAATGCTCCATATAGCAAAACCACGGTCTTCTTTACAGCCCAAATGAAGCGTTATGATGACAGGCAGGAGGCTTCAGCAGACCCCCGGATGTCATAGCAGTCCATCGGCGCCCTATGATCGCGTCACAGGAGCGCCGGTGGGCGTATGGAACGACGCGTCCCAATGCTGGCGCGCTGTTAATGCTGCTGTTAGAGATTGACAGCAGCACTGAACAGGTTAACAGTGGTGGGCAGATCTTCGCTCCACTCGCAGCTGTTAGAGGCAGGTCCTGGTTGTTTGTCACAGCCATTATCTGCCATGTACGGGGCGAGCTGACCCTGCTCCATACACCCGCTACTGACTTATACCATACATGTACGGCAGATGTTGGTAAGGAGTTAAAGCGGTTGTCCAGCTTTGGGGCCATTTTTTTTTACTTTAATGCAAGTATTTGGGGCTAAAATCGATTTCTGTAATTGAGTTTCATTAAAAATGTTGCCTTCTGTAGCATCTGTGCTGCACTGTCTATTGCTGGCTGCAAAATTAGCTAACTGAGAATCTATCAGTGAGCTCCTTAGTCTTAAGGGAGAGTTTGTAGATCTTTAATCTGTTTTTTTTTCCTGAGTGCCTATTAGCTGATCTATGCCCAAAGAAAACACAAAACTTGAATGTGCAGGGAAACAATAAGTCTGTAATAGCCGGTGAAAAACACTTAATGAAACCTAAATGTAAAAAATTACTTTTAGTAGTAAATACATGACATGAGAAAATATACACTGCTCAAAAAAATAAAGGGAACACTTAAACAACAGAATATAACTCCAAGTAAATCAAACTGCTGTGAAATCAAACTGTCCACTTAGGAAGCAACACTGATTGACAATCAATTTCACATGCTGTTGTGCAAATGGAAGACAATAGAGGGAAATTATTGGCAATTATCAAGACACACTCAATAAAGGAGTGGTTCTGCAGGTGGAGACCACAGACCATATCTCAGTACCAATGCTTTCTGGCTGATGTTTTGGTCACTTTTGAATGTTGGTTGTGCTTTCACACTCGTGGTAGCATGAAACGGACTCTACAACCCACAGAAGTTGCTCAGGTAGTGCAGCTCATCCAGGATGGCACATCAATGCGAGCTGTGGCAAGAAGGTTTGCTGCGTCTGTCAGCGTAGTTCCAGAGGCTGGAGGCGCTACCAGTAGACATGCCAGTACACCAGGAGACGTGGAGGGAGCCATAGGAGGGCAACAACCCAGCAGCAGGACCCTTACCTCCGCCTTTGTGCAAGGAGGAACAGGAGGAGCACTTCCAGAGCCATGCAAAATGACCTACAGCAGGCCACAAATGTGCATGTGTCTGCATAAACTGTTAGAAACCGACTCCATGAGAGTGGGATGAGGGCCAGACGTCCACAGATGGGGGTTGTGCCCAATGCCAGACCTCATGTGGCTGGAGAGTGTCAGCAGTTCCTGCAAGATGAAGGCATTGAAGCTATGGACTGGCCCGCCCGTTCCCCAGACCTGAATCCCATTGAGCAGATCTGGGACATCATGTCTCACTCCATCCACCAACGTCACGTTGCACCACAGACTGTCCAGGAGTTGGTGGATGCTTTAGTCCAGGTCTGGGAGGAGATCCCACAGGAGACCATCCGCAACCTCATCAGAAGCATGTCCAGGCGTTGTAGGGAGGTTATACAGGCACGTGGAGGCCACACACAATACTGAGCCTCATTTTGACTTGTTTTAAGGACATTACATCAAAATTGGATCAGCCTGTAGTGTGTTTTTCCACTTTAATTTTGGGGGTGACTCCAAATCCAGGCCTCCATTGGTTAATACATTTGATTTCTATTGATGATTTTTGTGTGATTTTGTTGTCAGCACATTCAACTTTGTACAGAACAAAGTATTCAATGAGAATATTTCATTCATTCAGATCTAGGATGTGTTATTTGAGTGTTCCCTTTATTTTTTTGAGCAGTGTGTATATATAATATAAACAATTACTGCAGCTTTAATGCTATTTATTACGTCTCAGGAGGAGGACGGAAGAGGAAGAGGATGGAAGAGGCGGAGGACGGAAGAGATGGAGGACGGAAGAGGCGGAGGATGGAAGAGGAGGAGGACAGAAGAGGAGGAGGACGGAAAAGGAGGAGGACGGAAGAGGAGGAGGATGGAAGAGAAGGAGGACGGAAGAGGCGGAGGATGGAAGAGGCGGAGGATGGAAGAGGCGGAGGACAAAAGAGGCGGAGGACGGAAGAGGGGGAGGACGGAAGAGAAGGAGGACCGAAGAGGAGGAGGACGGAAGATGAGGAGGACGTAAGAGGAGGAGGACGTAAGAGGAAGAGGACGGAAGAGGAGGAGGACGGAAGAGGCGGAGGACAGAAAAGGCGGAGGAAGGAAGAGGCGGAGGACAGAAGAGGCGGAGGACGGAAGAGGCGGAGGACAGAAGGGGAGGAGGACGGAAGAGAAGGAGGACGGAAGAGGAGGAGGATGGAAGAGGAGGAGGACGGAAGAGGAGGAGGACGTAAGAGGAAGAGGACGGAAGAGGAGGAGGACGGAAGTGGAGGAGGATGGAAGAGGAGGAGGACAGAATAGGAGGAGGAGGACAGAACTGCACCTTAAGATCCCTAGGGGGAAAGGGATGGTAGTAATATAGTGGTAGTATATCCATATTAGTGTAATATGAGTAATAATACTAGTGATAATAGTAAGAAAGTAATAAAATAACAGTAGTAATAGTAGTAGGTAGAATAGCAGTGTGATCCAGGGTCCTAGGACTGATCGCCTTTTCTCGGGGTCAAGAAGGAATTTTTCCCCTGTGACACAAATTGGCTGAAGGTGTCCTGGGGTTTTTGCCTTCTTCTGGATCAACACTGTAGGTATAGGGCAGTATTAGTAGTGATAGGAAAGAAGAATAATACTGTAATAAGATAGCACAATGTAATAATAACCATATCAAATAGATTTATAAAAACAAATTAAAATAACTCCAGTAGTACAATAATTAGTGTAATATTATATAACTTCTAATAACATTATTAGGTTTGATCCAGGGTCCTAGGACTGATCGCCTTTTGCCGGGGTCAAGAAGGAATTTTTCCCCTGTGACACAAATTGGCTGAAGGTGTCCTGGGGTTTTTGCCTTCTTCTGGATCAACACTGTAGGTTTAGGGCAGTATTAGTAGTGAAAGGAAAGAAGAATAATACTGTAATAAGATAGCACAATGTAATAATAACCATATCAAATAGATTTATAAAAACAAATTAAAATAACTCCAGTAGTACAATAATTAGTGTAATATTATATAACTTGTAATAACATTATTAGGTTTGATCCAGGGTCCTAGGACTGATCGCCTTTTCCCGGGGTCAAGAAGGAATTTTTCCCCTATGACACAAATTGGCTGAAGGTGTCCTGGGGTTTTTGCCTTCTTCTGGATCAACAGCTTTAGGCATAGGGATTTTAGTAATACCATTATTAGAATCACAAGATTAATAAAAAAAAATTAGAATTACATTTTTTTAATTAGTTTTATAACAGTTACAATTAATTGCATTAATGCAATAATAATAAATAGTAAAAATGGTGGTAATAATAATAATACAAAAAACTAGTCCCAGTTAGTAAGTTAGTGTAATGTTAGTGTAGGGACCCATCTGAAGAGGTCGCCTTGACGTTGGCAGATGGGCTCGCACAATTTGCTCAAAATGTGCGCTAAGAACCTCATATTTCTATGTACAGGAGATCTAGCAGTAATACCATTCAGGAGATAGATATCTGTGTACACACATTTTGTTATATACTTTTGTGCAGCATACAGGGCAGGCATACAGGTACAGGGCGAGAGTGTTACAGTGATATTATAACTCGGCCTTAAGGATAAAATGCTGATAGCTACAGATCCTGGAAACACATCCGAAACTAGACCTTGTAAGTAACTGGTTCCCAGCTAGTGGTAAATATGTACAGGGCAGTCCGGTACCAAGACCTGCTCTATAGGACACATTATCATCAGGCAGGTCCTTACAAGATCTGCGGCAGAAGTGTGGCTGTGTAACACAGTCCTGCTCCTGCCTCAGCTGCCCACAGTGGAGCCAACCTTGATCCTGGCAGCTTAATCCATTGTATGACACAGTAGGGGGCTTCCACAGCATTTAGGCACTTTAGACAGGAGAGGGAGGCATGATCATAGTGCCAATGAGTTTCTATGGCAGCTGAGATCTCACAATGGACCCCATGACGGCCATCTTACTGCTCCTATTAGACCCCGGCTGAGGAAAGGTCTATGAGGACACCGGTCAGACTTATGTCGCCTGCTCTGCACATATTAGAAATACCTAGGGCTGATTAGTTTGCCATTTGTAAATCTGATCCAGCAGCGCTGGGCTACCACTGACGTGATCAGGGCTGTTGAGCTCCTAGATTGGGCAGAGGAGCTCAGTATTCAGCAGGAGCTGGCCGAGGAGAGCAGAGCAACTTGCATGGGGCTGCTGCACAAGAAGCAACTCACAAGGTGGAGATTTACCCGGAGACGCTGTGCTCGGGCTGTGATCTGCTGTGCAGGCTGCATAGTAGATGCCTCGAAGGACCCTAACTTCACCCCTAACAGGCACAGCAGAGCTCGGACGGCTGCAAGTGAACGGAGAGCGGCTGATTAGTAACTGCTGCATCTCCTGCAGCTCATATAAGAGCCGCACAGAGCGGGGGTTCAGTAATGATGAATATGGGAAGTTTCTGCCCCTCACATGCACTATATGCGGCCTCCAGAGGTAAAGTCTCCCCTGTAACCAGCGCCTCCTCCCACCTTCTCTGCTGGCATGCTCCATTACTTAAAGGGGATGTCTGAAGAAAACAAGTTATCACTTATCCACAGGCTCGGTGATCACTTACTGATCGTGGGGTCTGACCGCTGCGAGCCATCGTCTGATCGGGAAGGAGTGGAAAGTCAGGGATCAACTGCAGCTCCATTCATTCTCTATGGGGCTCCGGAAAAGCCGAGCTCAGCGCTTGAATGCCACATAGGGAATGAATGGAGCGGATCCTGGAGTAATAACATGTCCTCCTCTCCTCAGCTTTCTGTCTGTGTAAGTGGCTCAGCCCTTGTCTCCCCTTCTGCTCCGGCTTCTGTGCTGGTCCTTGTGAGGAAGAGGAAACCCTCTGCCCTTCTGCTCCGGCTTCTGTGCTGGTCCCTGTGAGGAAGAGGAAACCCTCTGCCCTTCTGCTCCGGCTTCTGTGCTGGTCCCTGTGAGGAAGAGGAAACACTCTGCCCTTCTGCTCTCAGTCCTCTGCGACTTTTCACAATCGCTCAGTGCACCCATTATATGTAATAAGGATCATTCTTCATCCCTTGTCCAGCTTTCATCCCCCCCAGTCTGACCAGCGGACAAGATAATAAACATGTGAGTGGAAGGTTCACAATTATTAGATGTGTTGTGAATAGTCTCCACAGCATTATCCGGAGAAAACTGCAGGGTGACCGCTTGTGAAACCAGCACAAAATCCAGCGGACTGCGCTTCCCTGCCCCCCGCTGGTCTCTGTATCCTGGCATTCAGCTATTCCATTTGGTGCTTATTCTGGAAGGAAAACAAAAATGTGATGTTCTTACACAGACGCCTGAAGACGCAGCTTTTCATCATCCATGTTGGGCTGTTGTATGACGTGTGGATTACTCTGCTTGTTGGATTCTTGCATTACCACAAACACTGCCTTTATTTTGTGATTTCTGTGCCGCTTCCCACTTCTATTGGCACTGTGATATATCAGCACGTGAGGGCTGCCACAATCATGTGTCAATAGGTTATTGCTGGAGGCCGTGATATAGAGACCATCCTGGACCAGGGAGGAGTTGGTACAGAAGCACCTAGAGAGGGGGGTACAGGGGCTTCATTTCAATTTTAAACTTAGCTGGATTGTGTTTAGCTACAAGAATGGAAAGTAAAATAATAAAATCTTTATTTTTTTTTTCTATTTGGCAAAATCGTCCATCAGAGGTTTGGCCACTACCGAAAAGTTTTTGATGAACTTACAGTAGTAGCTGGCGAAACCCAAAAAACTTTGTAACGCCTTTAAGTCTTGAATATAATACCAATCCAGTACCGTCCGGACTTTGGCCAGATCCATGCAAAAACGGTGAATGATAAGAACTAACCCTGAATGGAGAACATACATTTCTCTGGTTTGACAAATAATTTATTATCTTTGAGTATCTGTAAGACCTGCCTGACATGTACCTGATGTGACTGGAGGTAAATAAATTAATATGTAATCAAGATTGGTTTGTTGTGATCTACCTGCCAGATGACTAAAAATGTCACTAACAGTGTTGAAAGAAAGCGGGAGCATTAGTCAACCCAAATGTCATCACAAGCTTTTCATAGTGCCCCTCAGGAGTATTGAAGGCCATCTTCCACTCATCTCCTCAATGTGAATGAGATTATAAGCCCCCCTGAGGTCTAGTTTAATCAAATCGTAGGAGCCAAATTTTTTTCTAAAGAGGTCGGGGATGAGAGGGAGAGAATATGCATCCCAGACCGTGATCCGATTAAACTCGCGAAAATCAAGGCGGGGGCGCAACCCCCAGTCTTTTTTTTTGACAAATAAAAACCCCACTGCAACGGGAGATGAAGAACGTCTTATATGGCCCAATGGTAGACTGACTGACCATGCTGTTCTGAACTGCCACCCTAAGATGGCTTCCCATTATATACCTACTGTATAAGTGCTCCCTCTAACGGCTTCCTCCACCCACACCCACTACTGGTTCCCCCTACCTTTGGGTTCCCCCCACTCCAGCCAGGGACAGGGCTCAGCAGCTGCACTCTGCATGTTGGATGCAGGTGTTTTGGGGGGTTCCGTGCAGCACTCCCATCTTACCTGAGTGAAGGGAGACACCACACCTCTGGGAGAGGTGCAGTACCGCTGTGGTGACTGAACACTCAGGGGCGCCACATTCCCCCCCCCCCCGGTAAAACACAGCACGTCCGCGGGCTGGAACAGAGCAAAACCAGGCATAACTGACATGCAAAATTTTTAAGATGCATCCGCATATAAGACCATAAAACAACATTTCTTCGCTTTATGGGAGGCACATTTCTTTTAATGTTACTGGTTACATTATAAAACATCATAAGAGCATTGTCATATAAAACAATTTTCAAGACAGTTCCAGCACCAGGGTGCAACAGTAGCAGCATGAGGGACCCGTCCACAAACCCTCAACGTAGGCCCTGGGCATGGCTGCAGGGCATAGACGATCCAATCCTGGACCTCGTCTTCCACCACGCCAAACGGGTTTTTGTTCTGAGGTATATTTGTAATTATAAAACCAATAGGATGCACTTTAAGAAGTGCTAAACTATGTACAATGTCAACGTCCGGCTTCTCACAGTCCTCAGCCTGTCAGTCTCTGTACCCTGACGGGTAACTGGGTAGCAAACATGAAGTCAACTGCACCCTTCCGGGCAACTTATGTACAGTCCAGTTAACTAAAACAGTTTAACAGTGGGGCCCCCTCCGGGGGAACCCCTGGTTTCTGCAGGCTGACCCAGCCTGGTCATCAGCCTCACGCTGCAGGGGGACCAGGGATGGAGCAGCGCCAGCCGCATTTGGAAAAGGGACATCACTCCTACCTGCTCCCGCGACTGCGTCAGCTCGGCCTGACACCTCCTGGTCTTTACGCAGCTTCTCTCCACCTCCTCTCCTCTTTCGGGGGCGGTCCCATGGCACTTTGCTGTCGGTCACTCCCTGTGTCGGCCTCCCCGCTTTGACGGACACATCTATGCGGACAGTCACTGTTGCAAGGGGCAGGGCCTGCTTTTGGCGCCATTCTGGGACTCGGCCCACGACGGGAGGTTCCATTCTGTTGTTCTTTAGCACGCACATAATGGTGCCCGTTCTTCTGGGGCGGGCGCCACATTCAAGGCAGAAAACACTTCTTTAGGCGCACATTACCCGCAGATGGCGGGCTGGTCACATATCCTGTTCGTGACGCCAAGTGGTGACTCGCTGCCCCCTGGGCCGCGGGGCACACGGCAGCCGGGCCTTATGGCTGCTTTGGGGAATATCACGGTGGCTGGCCCGGGGCGGTCAGTTCAAAAGGGATTATTTATAGGATTTGTCGTGAAGCCACCTGTGGTGTCTGGTGAGGATCACCAGTGCTGCAACAGTCCTCTGAGGCAGATGTTAGGGCAGCTAGAGATGGAACGGCTCCCCACGGGTGGAGCGGGCCTCAGGGCAGTGTAAATTGATGGAGGGTGCGCTGGGCGTTATAGTGCAGGGAGGGAAATGGCACCAGTGAAGGAATAGACGGAGGCAACTCAGTGCAGTCGTCCAAGATTTTTATTCACAGTTCTTCAGGAAACACACAAGTGCACGTTACAGGTGAAGACCTCCCACGTTGCGCCGTGGTCACCCTGGCAGGGGTTCAATCCTTCCTCAGGAAGTTTAGGAATGCTTGGCAGAACCCCACTTTCCTGTGTTCCTACTTTGACCGTCTTCACACTAGGTCCTTCTCCCTGCTGCCCTGCGCTGCCCACTCTCAATCCCGCTCGGGTATGCTGAAGTCCTTCCTATACGTCGGATCCGGGACCAACCTCACCCCCTGGAGATTAGAATGCAGCAACCGATCCCTCTGTCTTCTGACAGATGCGGGGTGTACGGGTGCTGTCCTCCACGCGCCGTACCCCTGGGATCCCTTCTTAGAATGGAGTCTACTCCCTGCTCCCCTCCGGGGCCTCTATCCCGGGCCCTTCTTGTGGAGCAGAGCTCCTGCTGAGCCTCTGCTCCCAGACAGTCCTCACTGACCGTCTGTACTGTACTGACTGACCTTTCTGTTCTGAACTGCCACCCTAAGATTGCTTCCCATTATATACCTACTGTGTGCTCCTTCTAACTGCTTCCTCCACCCACACCCACTACTGGTTCCCCCTACCTTTGGGTTTCCCCCACTCCAGCCAGGGACAGGGCTCAGCAGCTGCTCTCTGCATGTTGCCCTTCCAGCCGGTCTGAAGCAGTGTAATGTTGGATGCAGGTGTTTTGGGGGGTTCTCTGCAGCACTCCCATCTTACCTGAGTGAAGGGAGACACCACACCTCTGGGTGAGGTGCAATACCTCTGTGGCGACTGAACCCTCAGGGGCGCCACATGCCCACGATGCAGAAATGCTCCGGATTTTTCCTGAGTGTTTCTGCATCTCCCTGGCAGAAAAAACGCATGCAGATTTTACATGCGTTTTTCCTGCCAGGGACAAACGTAAGTGAAGCGTTTTTCACATGCATGTCCGCATGCGGGTTGTCAACCGCTTTCCAAGCGATTTTAGCATCACTTGGAAAGTGCTTGACAACTTGGTCACACTATATAAATCCTTGCAACCGGCATGTATTTATATAGTGTGAACAAGTTAATAGTTGAAAAAAAGAATAAAAATGGTAAAAAAAAAAAAATAGAATTAGACTTACCGGTAATTCTGTTTCTAAGACCCTCCACGACAGCACACCTGGAGGTAGCCTCCCCATCCTAATTAGGGACAGGAAAACAAGATGTTAAATAGCCCCTCCCTGCTACAATCCCCAGTGTTTTCAAAGGACCACACAGTATGAATGCTCTAAATATTTATTAACACTAAGGATTTTTCCAATCAAAGAAATGGAGGGAACTACCCATGCTGTTGTGGAGGGTCTTAGAAACCGAATTACTGGTAAGTCTAATTCTATTTTCTCCAATCCCCTCCATGACAGCACACCTGGAGTAATACCAAAGAATGAATTTTAGGGAGCGACAACAGCCTGAAGGACTTTCCTTCCAAATGCTAAGTCTCTATTAGATATTACATCTAGTCTATAATGTTTAGCAAAGGTATGGACAGACGACCATGTAGCTGCCCTGCAAATCTGCTCAATGGATGCACTAGCTTTTTCCGCCCAGGAGACCCACATAGCTCTAGTAGAAAGAGCTTTCAAGGATTTCAGAGGAGGCAAATCTTGAACTATGTATGTTTCACAAATTGCTTTCTTAATCCAATTTGCTAGCATATTTTTGCAATTTTCTTTCCTTTATTGGGGCTTCCATATTAGACAAATAGGTTCTGATCCTTCCTCCAGGTTTCAGTCTGCCTCAAATAGCGGATTATAGTCCTTCTTACATCCAACGCGTGGAATTCTTCTTCCTTGCTATTTGATGGATTTTGACAGAATGACGGAAGAATTATTGGCTGAGACATATGAAAATTAGACGACACTTTAGGTAGAAAAGAAGGATCCAACTGGAGGATGATCCTGTCCTCTAAAATACGACAATAAGTCTCTCTGATAGACAGGGCTTGGATTTCACTCACTCTTCTGGCTGTAGTCAGAGCTACAAGCAATGCCGCTTTCCAAGACAATTTGTCTATGTGTGCCTCGGCTATTGGCTCGAAAGGATGCATAGTTAGGCCTCTAAGAACTACGTTGAGATCCCAAGGTGGAACTATTTTAGCTCTTGTTGAATTAATCCGAGAAGCAGCTATCATGAACCTCTTAATCCATCTGTTTTGGGCCAAATCAGCATCAAAATAGGAACTTACAGGCGAGACTTGGACCTTCAGCGTGCTTGGTCTTAATCCTTTAGACAGACCGTTCTGTAGGAAATCCAAGACTCTGGCCACGTCAGGCCGAAAGGGATCTAATGGACGAGGCTCATACCATAGCTTGAAAGCTTTCTAGATTTTTCCATAGATGGAAATTGTGACTGGTTTTCTGCTTTTCTGCAGTGTATGTGACTCGCCCCCAGGGGTGTCGTGGGGCACCCGGCAGCCGGGCCTAAGACTGCCTGCGGGGATTATCGCGGTGGCTGGCCCAGGGCGGTCAGTGCCAAAAGGAATTATTTGTAGGGAATTTGTCGTGACGCCACCTGTGGTGTCTGGTGAGGATCACCAGCGCTGCAACAGTCCTCCGAGGCAGATGTCAGGACAGCTTGAGATGGAACGGCTCCCCACAGGTGCAGCAGGCCTCAGGGCAGTATAAATGATGCAGGTTGCGCTGAGCGTTGTGGTGCAGGGAAAGCGATGGCACAGCAGGAGTAACGGACAGAGACAGGGGATTTGCTTCATTACCTTTACTGGTACAGCTGTTAGGTACGTCCAGGGTACTCCAGATGAAGGGCGCACTTTTGGACTTCTCCCCAGGGAGCGGGTATAGGGCCTCCTGATCCGTGTCTGTCCCTATGTATGCTCCTGGCCAGCCTGCAACTGGGCATAGCTTATGTGTCCTGCTTTTACTTCACCAGATGCTCAGAAACAGGACCTCTGGTTGGTAACCACTTTCCCTGGACGTCGGGGCCTTCGTGGTTCCTGATCCTGTGTGTGTCTAGCCTTCAGGTTTGCCAGGGACTTGTAGTCCTCCTGGGATTCCGGTTATCCCCACTGGGTGTAAAGGGTCCCTGTAGGTGCGGACCCGGTGTCCGGTAGATATAACGGGGTGAGCTTATTGTGCTCCTCTGCCCCCTTGGTTTCACTCCCCTTTTTCTCCTTGCCGTCGGCCACACTCGGGGCCCTCACTACTAGGCAGCTGACGTGCTGCGTCTTCACCGCTATCTGAGCGTCGGCACGTTCTCAGGCTCTCTCTCTATCTGGGCTCCCTCTGCTGGTATGAGTTGGAAGGTAGAGGTGTTTGTATGTAGTGAGGGCCTCTTGTGGAGAAATCCATCCATGCACCCTTCTAGGTTCTGTGGCACCAATGCACAGCAGGGCGCCACATTTGGATCACCTGTACTGAGAAGCCTCTGGCTTTTCAGAGGGCGGTCTCAGAAGCCAAGCAGCTAGAGCCAAATTCTGAGGGGCCGGATGGAAAATCTGGCCCTAATGCAGCAGATCGTGGATTCGAGGAAGCATCAATGGATCATCCATTCTTAGACTGCTCAATGTTCCGAACCATGCTCTTTTTGGCCACATTGGAGCTATTAGGATAGTCTTGACCCCTTCCGACCTGATTTTTTGTAAAGTCCTTGGTATTAACAGAATCAGGGGAAAAGCATTAGCGAGCCCAACTTTCCAAGGGTGAGCGAATGCATCTATCCCTGTTGCTGAATCCTCGGGTTTCAAAGAGAAAAAGGCTCTTACTTTTGCGTTTTCCTGGTTCGCAAACAGGTCCACATCTGGGTATTCCCACTTTTGAACAATCATCTGAAATATCTTCGAGTTCATGCTCCACTCCCCTGGATGAATGTCTTTTCTGCTCAGAAGATCTGCATGATAGTTGTCGGAGCCCCTCAGATGCAGAGCCGATAAGGATAGTAGATTATGCTCCGCCCAGTGGAAGATCCTTTCGGAGATCATCTGTAACCTCCTGTTTCTTGTACTTTCCTGATGTCTCAAGTGGGCTACAGTTGTCATATTGTCCGAGTAGACTCTGACATGCGACCCCTGAAGCACAGTAGTGGCTGCCCATAGGGTTTCTTCCACCACTTTCATTTCTCTTAAGTTTGAGTACTGCTCTGCTATTTCTTGCGACCAGACCCCTTGGAAGGCCACGTGGGAGACTACTGCTCCCATCCCCTTTTGCTTGCGTCTGTTTTGACGGATAACAAGGGAAGTTGAATCCATGCTGAACTTTTCTCCAGATTTCCTGGACAGAGCCACCAATTTAAAGATGCTTTCACCTTCTCTGGCAGATGAATTCTGTTGGAGAGGGAACTTGGAGATCTGTCCCAACAGGAAAGGATGTAGTTTTGAAGGACCCTTGAATGCGCTTGAGCCCAAGGTACCGCCTGAATAGATGAGGTCATGGACCCGAGGACGGACATGGCGAATCTTAATGACACTCCGCTCTGGTTCTTTAGTGCATAAACTTTCGACCTCAACTGAATCTGCTTCTCTTTTGACAGAAAAGAGGCTTGTTGCTGAGAATCCAGGAGAATTCCCAAGGAGGTCTTCCTGGTGGAGGGAATCAGATCTGACTTTTGGTAGTTTATCAACCATCCCAAGGATTCCAGGATCTGGAGGGTCATCTGGAGGTCTCTTTCCAAACTTGAAACCGAGGGAACCATCACCAAAAAATTGTCTAAATATGGGACGATGCAGATATTCAGTTTCCTTAGATAAACCTACTACCTCTGCCATGATCTTTGTAAACAGGCGGGGTGCTGACGAAATGCCGAAGGGGAGTACATTGAATTGAAAATGAAGTACCTCTCGGTTCTGAGTTACAGCAAATCTGAGAAATTTTCTGTATTCCGGATGAATTGGCACGTGGTAGTAAGCCTCTGGCTGGTCTACTGTTGCCACGACAAATCCTTTTCCAATCAATAAGCTGCCATTGAGGAAGGAAGCTCGCAATTCTGCCTCCTACCTTCTTGGCGTCATTGTCTGTCCTGCCTAGAACCTTGAAAGATATTCCTACCTCTTCCCCATTTTGTGTAACTCCAGCGACCAGTTTTACCCTTGCCTCTGTACTGAAATGCTTGCTGCTGTTGCTGTTGAGGGAGAAGAAATGGTCTCTTTCTGAAACTTTTTGGATTCTTTGGCTCTGGCAGAGACTTCTTCTTGTCGGATGCTTTCTCCAACAACTCGTCTAGGACCGCCCCAAACATATACTCTCCTTTAAATGGAATGGAACAAAGCTTAGATTTTTATGCGTTGTCCCCACTCCACATCTTCATCCACAAAGCTCTTCTCGTAGAATTTGATAATGCTGCCAATCATGCCGCAATCTTGACCGACTCCGCCAAGGCATCCGCTAGGAATCCAGTGGCCTTCTGCAGAAAAGGAAGAGATGCTAGGAGGTCCTCTTGAGTGGTACCTTTCCAGAGATGTTCCTCTAGTTGTTGGAGCCAGAGGAACATGGAACGAGCTACACAAGTTGAAGCGATATTAGTCTTCAGTGAAGCCGCCGATGTTTCCCATGCCTTCCTTAGAAGGCTTTCCATCTTCCTATCCATAGGATCTTTGAGCTGTGACGAGTCTTCAAAGGGAAGGGTTGTTTTCTTCGCAACCCTTGCCACCTGTACATCAACCTTCGGGACTTCCATCCATAGCTTAGCCGCCTTTTCATCTAGAGGGAATCTATCCTTCATTTCTCCTGCCATACTAAGCCTTTTCTCAGGTGACTCCCATTCATCCAAAATAAGACTCCAAATGTTGTCATGCACAGGGAACACTACCTTCTTCTTGGATTTCAGACCGCCAAACATTTCATCCTGAACTGTACTGGTTTCCTTCTCCTCTTCCACCTGCATCGTGTCTCTCACCTGCGACAACAATTCCTCCATATTCTCAGACGAAAAGTAATATTTCCTATCTTCCTCATGATCTTCACTTAGGACCCCTTCTTCCGGTTCCTCCATAGACCCTAATTCTGAATCAGAGGTCTCCCTAACCGTATATTTTCTCCTTTTGGGGGGAGATGGACCTTCAGCTCTGGCTTGTGAGAAGGAGGCTAGGGAAGATTGTATTTCCTGCCGAACCATTCCCCTGACTTCTTCCATAAGGGAAGGCTGTTCTTCCTTCACAATGTTGTCAGTGCATTTCCAGCAGAGGGGTTTCTTATGCCCTGAAGCTAGCTTTTTTATACAGATGGCACATTTGCGAACTGTAGTGCTTTCTCCCACTGTCGGTGCAGGATCCTTGTCTCCCTAAATTAAAAATAAAAAAAGGGGAGATTTAAAATATATTTAGGATCCTGCTCAAAAGAGAGTGGGGAATAACCTAGGACCTAGTACTTACTGGGGCCGGGTTAGCGCTGGGCTCTGCAGACGCAGGCTTTGGAACAGCACCCTCCATAGTAGCAGAATATTCTGTCCTACCTTAATGGAGTCTTCTCATCTGGGTCTTTTATAGGGGAGACTGAGATCCAGTGCCAAATTTTCACCTATCTAGTGAAGGATCCTCATTTTCAGGGCAAACCGCGGCTTCTCCTTTTGAATTTCCCGCCCATGCGTTCCACGGTGGAACGCACCAGAAGTGACGTCCCGCTGGCCAAAAGCCTGACTTCCGGCACGCCGCCATGGAGGACAGAGGAGACTCCGGCCAGGGAGCTACAGGAGGCCCCCAGCCCCCAAAACCCTACTCGGCTTTACACGCAGGCGAGTGTGTGTGTGGGGGGTCCCGCTCTCAAGTAGACACGGGAGCTGCAAAGGAAGGAAGGTCGGAGGCGATCGCTCCCTGCAGCCCGGCAGGTAAATTTAATAGGGCCCTGCTTGCCGGCCGCAGGCACCCCAGGTAACCTCTTCATCCCATAGGGACAGGAAAACACTGGGGATTGTTGGGGGAAGGGGCTATTTAACCTCTTGTTTTCCTGTCCCTTATTAGGATGGGGATGCTACCTCCAGGTGTGCTGTCATGGAGGGGATTGGAGAAAATAACATTATACTTACCTTCTGATGGCCCCCGGTCTTTTCTCCACTGCGTCTGGTCTCTTGTATGGCTCGCGGTGGAGTGAAAGGATCTTCCATGACGTCATTTAGTCATTGGACAGGTCACGAGACTGCCGTGACCTGTTGAACATCTGCAACAAGAGCACAGAGAAACAAATCAAGAAGAAACGTCACATTCACCGGAGTGTTGATCAGGTTCAGGAGATACTTCTTTCCCTCGTAAGTGTAAAACAGAGACGCAGTCAGGGCCTTCACCGTAATCCCGCGCTCCCTCTCCACCTGCAGCTTGTCCACAACTTGCTTATTGGAGGAGGCTTTTGGAATACACCCTGAGGGAAGGAGCGAGACACCAGAATCCACACTGTTAGCTCGTAGTGGCAGTGTCTCCCTCCATACTAGTCTGTCAATGGTAGCTTGTTTCTGTGTTTTATATATGTATTTTAGGTGTGTAAACCCTCTTCATGTGTGCAGCAGCCTGGAATGAACGCTGCTTAAAAAATAAATAATAGAGTAAGGCCTCATTCAGACTTTCATCAGCTTTGTTTTGCATCCGAGAAACTCTAAACTTTGATTTGGATCAAAATTCGACAGGTCAACGTGTTTCAGTGAAAAATACGCGGTCCGCAGAAATATGTGAACAGCCCTAGACTATAATAGATATGAGTTCTGTGAAAAACAAGGATCGAGCTCATGCGAAATCCAACATTTCATTCTATAAATCTACATAAATTAAGTAACGTGCCAAATTGCTTTTTTTTTGGTTTATGTTTTGCGTGTACGGAGGGAAAGTTCCCAGTGCTAGTGTCTAGCTCACTGATTTTCCTTGCTTGGTGCCTGACGTCCCAAAAAACTGACAGTGAGCTATCAATCAAGATACAGAGGCTGGTGCTGGGCAGGGAAGCAACCTTGGAAGGCTGAGGCTTGGTTAGTGCTCCGTTACACCCAGAGCACTCAGAAATGCAGCAACAGATAAAAGATATAGAGGTGTCTATGGATTTAGCTTTCCAAATCCTGCATGGTCATGAATGGGAATTGGAGGGAGGGGTATATCTGATGGATTCCCTTAAATTGTTAATTGGCAATTGCAGTTCACATAGTTGCATATTACTTAATCATTAGAGCTACAAAAAATTGCACTTCAAGCACCAGTAAAACAGAGGCCAAAAAAGATTCCTTAGAGGCATCTGGTCACTATTAGTGATGATCGAGCGTGTTCTATCAACCCCTTCGGCAAGCACGCTCGGGTGCTCGCCGAGTATTTTGGCATGGTCGGCATTTCTTTTAAGGTCGCCGTGCCTGCAAGTGTCACGGCTGTTAGCGTGCTCGCTGAATGGGTTCATAGAACACGCTCGATCATCACTAGTCACTATACATTAGTATACAATAAAAAAACACATATCACATAGTGAATAACACAGACACTATTCAATACAGCAGGGTTGAGGTGTACTTTGTGGGACAAAATTACAGCATTTTTGAAAGACGCCATTCACTTTACTGTGCAACATATAGAAAAAAAAGGGCAATGAATTCCAAATAAAGTGAAATGGTGCAGAAGAAAACAAAAACATTTTACTGCTTTTAAAAAATTCTAAACTTTGCAAACAAATTGTTTGGCTTGTGTTCCAATTTTCTAAGACCGTTTTTAATACCATTTTGGGGTACAACTTTTTGATTGCTCCATCAAATGAATAGTCGTAAGTTACTTACCGGTAACGGGATTTTTCAGAGACCATGACAGCACCACGAGAGAGGGGATCCGCCCACCAAGGAGAGGAAACATACAGGCTTAAAAGGGCGCCACCTCTCTCCCGCCTCAGTTGGGATTACAGAGCATTGAGAGGACCGCCAGGTTAATAAACACAGCAAATAATCACAAAATTGCCATACCAGACGAAACCTACTGAGTGTGAGATTATAATTAATAAAACGGGAGTGTTCCCACAAACGTGAAAGGAGGGAATATAAGGGTGCTGTCATGGTCTCCGAAAAATCCCATTACCGGTATGTAATTTAATATTTTATCGGTCGACCATGACAGCACCACGAGAGAATTACAGAGATGAAGTAATCTATTGAAGGACCACAGCCTGGAACACTCTTCTCCCAAAGGTGAGGTCAGCCGATACACCTATATCTAACCTATCGTGTCTATGGAATGTAGAGGGACAGGACCAGGTAGCAGCCTTAAATATGTCTTCTATCGAGACACCTGTCTTCTCAGCCCAGGAGGTCGCCACAGCCCGGGTGGAATGAGCCTTCAGCCCTTCTGGCCCTTCCTCGCCGCTAGATGTACAGACCAAAAGTTTGGACACACCTTCTCATTTAAAGATTTTTCTGTATTTTCATGACTATGAAAATTGTACATTCACACTGAAGGCATCAAAACTATGAATTAACACATGTGGAATTATATACTTAACAAAAAAGTGTGAAACAGCTGAAAATATGTCTTATATTCTAGGTTCTTCAAAATAGCCACCTTTTGCTTTGATGACTGCTTTGCACACTCTTGGCATTCTCTTGATGAGCTTCAAGAGATAGTCACTGGAAATGGTTTTCACTTCACAGGTATGTCTTGTCAGGTTTAATAAGTGGGATTCCTTGCCTTATAAATGGGGTTGGGACCATCAGTTGTGTTGTGCAGAAGTCTGGTGGATACACAGCTGATAGTCCTACTGAACAGACTGTTAGAATGTGTATTATGGCAAGAAAAAAGCAGCTAAGTAAAGAAAAACGAGTGTCCATCATTATTTTAAGAAATGAAGGTCAGTCAGTCCGAAAAATTGGGAAAACTTTGAAAGTGTCCCCAAATGCAGTTGCAAAAACCATCAAGCGCTACAAAGAAACTGGCTCACATCAGGACCGCCCCAGGAAAGGAAGACCAAGAGTCACCTCTGCTTCTGAGGATAAGTTTATCCGCGTCACCAGCCTTAGAAATCGCAGTTTAACAGCAGCTCAGATTAGAGACCAGGTCAATGCCACACAGAGTTCTAGCAGCAGACACATCTCTTCAACAACTGTTAAGAGGAGACTTTGTACAGCAGGCCTTCATGGTAAAATAGCTGCTAGGAAACCACTGCTAAGGACAGGCAACAAGCAGAAGAGACTTGCTTGGGGTAAAGAACACAAGGAATGGACATTAGACCAGTGGAAATCTGTGCTTTGGTCTGATGAGTCCAAATTTGAGATCTTTGGTTCCAACCACCGTGTCTTTGTGCGACGCAGAAAAGGTGAACGGATGGACTCTACATGCCTGGTTCCCACCGTGAAGCATGGAGGAGGAGGTGTGATGGTGTGGGGGTGCTTTGCTGGTGACACTGTTGGGGATTTATTCAAAATTGAAGGCATACTGAACCAGCATGGCTACCACAGCATCTTGCAGCAGCATGCTATTCCATCCGCTTTGCGTTTAGTTGGACCATCATTTATTTTTCAACAGGACAATGACCCCAAACACACCTCCAGGCTGTGTAAGGGCTATTTGACCAAGAAGGAGAGTGATGGGGGACTACGCCAGATAACCTGGCCTCCACAGTCACCAGACCTGAACCCAATCGAGATGGTTTGGGGTGAGCTGGACCGCAGAGTGAAGGCAAAAGGGCCAACAAGTGCTAAGCATCTCTGGGAACTCCTTCAAGATTGTTGGAAGACCATTTCCGGTGACTACCTCTTGAAGCTCATCAAGAGAATGCCAAGAGTGTGCAAAGCAATCATTAAAGCAAAAGGTGGCTACTTTGAAGAACCTAGAATATAAGACATATTTTCAGTTGTTTCACACTTTTTTGTTAAGTATATAATTCCACATGTGTTAATTCATAGTTTTGATGCCTTCAGTGTGAATGTACAATTTCCATAGTCAAGAAAATACAGAAAAATCTTTAAATGCGAAGGTGTGTCCAAACTTTTGGTCTATACTGTATATGATAGAGAAATGGCCTCCCAATTCCATCTAGCTATGGTGGACTTCGTGACCTTAGACCGTTCCTAGTCCCTTGGTAGGTTATAAACAACGAGTTATCTTTCCTAAAGCTTTTGGTAACTGAATGTTACCTAACCAGACATCTCCTCACTTCTAACGTATGTAACTCCACCTCTTTCTGGTTACTAGGATGTGGACAAAAGGAGGGTAGGAGGACTTCCTGAAGTCTGTTGAAACGAGTAGCTACCTTAGGGAGAGAGAATGATTTTTAGACCAGATCCTGCCTATCATCCAGAATTTGAGTAAACGGCGAGGCCATAGACAGGGCCTGGATGTCACTAATGCTCCTGGCCGAGGTTAAAGATATTAAAGCGGTCTTAAGAGAGAGAGATTTAAGGGTTGCTGACTATTAGCTCAAACAGCGAGATAGTCAAGGCCTTTAGAACCAAATTTAAATACCAGGGAACCAAGCTGCTTTTAATAATGAGTCTAGATCTAAAAGCTGCCTTAATGAACCGAGAAACCCAGTAGTTACAAGCTACATCACAGCTATATAGGGCACCCAAGGCAGAAATCTGTACTTTAAGGGTGCTGGTGGATAACCCTAGTTCAAGACTTTTTTGTAAAAACTCCAAAGATTCGTCCTATTGGCACCCCCTCCCCATGAACCCCAGAACCAGAGAAAGACAAAAACTTTCTCCAACTTGTGGCATAAATCTGGGTTGTAACAGGTTTTCTCCTGTGCAGGATGGTTACTAGACCTTTGGAAAAACCTTTCTGATTTGGCAGTGTCCTTTCAAGTTCCACACCGTCAAGTGGAGGCCAGTTGCTTGAGGATGGAATATCGGACCCCGGAGAAGGAGATATGGAATCTCTGGAAGAACCCAAGGATCGTAGATGGACACCCTCCTGGGCCAAAAGGGTGCGATCAGCAGAACCCTGGCCTTGTCCTCCCTGATCTTTCTTATTACCATGAGAAGAACAGCCAACCAGGGGGGGAGGAGTCATACGCCAGGCTGAAATACCAACGAATCAGGAAAGCGTCCACAGCTAGGGGATTTAGGGAACACAAGATCTTTGTCTTCCGATTTAGTTTTGTGGCAAACGGATCTACCTGACCGGAGGCCCCCCCCCATCTTCGGCTATTTGGGTAAAAATTCCTTGATTTAGTTCCCATTCCCCTTGCATCAGAGGATAGCAGCTTGGGAAATCTGCTCTCATGTTTTCTTTTTCCCTTATATAGAGGGCCATCAGGGAAAGGAGGTGACTTTCTGTAATCTGGAAGAGATGATCTGTCACTCTCATCAGCGATCTTGACCATGTATCCCCCTGGTGGTTCACATATGCTACCGCAACTAGATTATCCAAGAGGATCTTTACATTCTGGCCCTGAAGGAAAGGTAAGAAATTATTCACCGCCTTGTCTACCGCCAGAAGTTCTTTTGCATTGGAGGAGAGACCCTTTTCGATATCTGACCAGGTCCCCTGGGCTACCATATCTCCCAGATGGGCTCCCCACCCTCTCGGACTCGCATCTGTGGTAATTGTTCTAGTGACCCTAAGTACCCAGGGAACCCCTCGAGATAGGTTAGGCTCATCCTGCCACCACTATAAAGATTTTACTGACCGGGGTGATAAGGACATCTTCCCTTCCAAGTGCCCCTTAAGAGAAACTTCATTATGTAGCACATCCCACTGTAGAACTGTGGCGCCCCTGAAGATTCGACCGCCACAGGGATGCTGCACTTCTGTAATGGAGTGTAGTGTTCCTCCTCCGAGGTAAGAACAGCGTGATGATCGGGACCCAACCTTTGCATCCAACACCACATTTCTCCACCAGAGGGGGCTAGTATGCACCAGGTGCTGCCCTCCTGGTTACAGGGAGACTGGGGAACCAAGAGTGAGGGGAACCAGTTAGTGGGTGAGGGTGGAGGACTTACAATTTAGTGACACTTTAAATTTCATATTTAATAAAAAGCCATCTTTGGTTTTGGTCTTTGTGCTGTTAATTACTGTGAGGTATTGTGATCTCCCACCCTGAACGTGGATCCTGTGTGAACCTACAGTGGATGGAGACACAGCCCTCATACCCCAGCCTTGGAACGAGGGGCAGGTTGCAGACGAGGAATGTCTCAACCCGGTCAAGGACCACGACCAAGAAGGCCCGGAGCTAAAGAGTGTAGCTCCACAGCAAATGGATCCCGGGGAGGATGCAGACGGAGCAGTGTACGCCACCTGTCCTCACCACCTGATATATTCAGAGGGAGTCCAGCTGCAAGAGGGGTACCGGCCCCCGACACCCGACCTTGCTACTCCATGTCCTGGTTGGTAAAGCCCGGTAGGCCCAGAGGATCCCATCGGGTATCGGAAGGAGCAGAGCTGCCACCCGTGCCCTTGTTCTGAGAGGAGTTCAGAGGGAGATCCGGCCTATCTACACACACACAGACAGGAGAGGTTACGGTCTGTAGTTCAGGAACACTCAGGTGCGGGGTCCCGATTGAATGCTGGACTTGCTCGGAGGTTGTCGGACCCCGGTCCCTGGTGACCGCAGGACTCCGTGGGGAGCAGGGAGTCGCCTTCCTTCTGCCATCTCTAATGTGAGTAAAGCCTTGGAAATTCATCCCTATGGCCTCCGGACTGTTCATTACGCGCCATTCCGTGCGACGCCGCGTCCCTACTGCCGCACTACTACCCCCCCTTTATCCTGCTTTACCGGCCCTGAGGCCGCGCTCCGCCTGTAGGGAGCGGCGAGAACTTTAGCCGCCATGACTCCAGGCCTCAGCGGACTGTAGTTGCGCTGGTGGCGCATCACCAGACACCACAGGTGGCGTAGTCGACAATTACCACTCAACCCGGAAAGCCCTAGCATCATTTTCAATGTGACGGCCCTGGGCAAGGAACGGGTCCAGGCCACGACTGCACCCCCGTTCTCAACATCTGACCCGACTCCGAGTACCCCCATCTTCCCAGGGCAGGGCTGAGAGCGTCACATCACCATGTGTAGGGGTGGATTCAGTGAGGAGAAGTGAGAGGAGCAGGGGCTCTGCAGGAGCTCTGCTCGGCAGGCAGGCTCGGCCTGTCATGCCCAAGAAGGAGAGAGGAGTGGGAGCTAGGGAGGAAGGCTCCAGTAACTTAAGGGATCCCAGGGGGTACGGTGAGTGCAGGACGGCACCCGTACGCCCGAATCTGCCAGGTGTCAGAGGGATCAGGCTGCAAGAAGGGAACCGGTCCCTGGACTAGCCGAGTTACTTCAGGTCTCGGCTGGAAAACTTTCATTGTGCAGTTGCCACAACCTCACCTAAGCCGCCGTGAAGGGCACCAAGCAAGGTCCGGGAACTTCAAGTTGCCCAGAGGGATCTCAAGGTAACAGATCGGCACTTTGTGTGGCGGGGCGCATGGCAGGAGGGAGAAGACCCACCGCGGGAAGTCAGCTAAGAAAGGAACATACAGAAAGGGGGTCCCGTTAAGTGCTCTTGAAGTACGTGGGAGAGTGCTGAGCCCCTGCCTGGTAAACGCAGCGCGACATGGGAGGCTGACACCTGTACAGTGCACCTGAGGAAGCTAAAGAACTATGAGTAAACTCGGATGACTGCACCCCATTGTTTCTGTCAGTTATTTCTACAACGCTATCGCTCCTGCACTACAACGCCCAGCATCACCATCTGCATCTACACTGCCCTGGAGCTGTGCTCTGCCTGTGGAGAGCCATGCCAACCCAGCTGCCCTAACATCTGCTTCAGAGGTCTGCAGCAGCGCCGGTACTCATTACCGGGAACCACAGGTGGCGTCACGAGACAAAACTGTTAACAAACCCTTTTTTTTTAAAGAGTGACCCCAGGGTACGGGCCCGTGACATCCGAAGAAGGTAAAGGCCCGGGTACCGAGTCACCCATATTCCCCCTGGGCGAGTCATACTACACCACACAGGAGAGCCGACAGATCCTCTATATACTACACCACACAGGAGAGCTGACAGATCCTCTATATACTACACAATACAGGAGAGCTGACAGATCCTCTATATACTACACCACACAGGAGAGCTGACAGATCCTCTATATACTACACAATACAGGAGAGCTGACAGATACTCTATATACTACACCACACAGGAGAGCTGATAGATCCTCTATATACTACACAATACAGGAGAGCTGACAGATCCTCTATATACTACACCATACAGGAGAGCTGACACATCCTCTATATACTACACAATACAGGAGAGCTGACAGATCCTCTATATACTACACCACACAGGAGAGCTGACACATCCTCTATATACTACACCACACAGGAGAGCTGACAGATCCTCTATATACTACACCACACAGGACAGATCCTCTATATACTACACCATACAGGAGAGCTGACACATCCTCTATATACTACACAATACAGGAGAGCTGACAGATCCTCTATATACTACACCACACAGGAGAGCTGACACATCCTCTATATACTACACAATACAGGAGAGCTGACACATCCTCTATATACTACACAATACAGGAGAGCTGACAGATCCTCTATATACTACACCACACAGGAGAGCTGACAGATCCTCTATATACTACACCACACAGGAGAGCTGACAGATCCTCTATATACTACACCACACAGGAGAGCCGACACATCCTCTATATACTACACCACACAGGAGAGCTGACAGATCCTCTATATACTACACAATACAGGAGAGCTGACAGATCCTCTATATACTACACCACACAGGACAGATCCTCTATATACTACACCATACAGGAGAGCTGACACATCCTCTATATACTACACAATACAGGAGAGCTGACAGATCCTCTATATACTACACCACACAGGAGAGCTGACAGATCCTCTATATACTACACCACACAGGAGAGCTGACAGATCCTCTATATACTACACCACACAGGACAGATCCTCTATATACTACACCATACAGGAGAGCTGACACATCCTCTATATACTACACAATACAGGAGAGCTGACAGATCCTCTATATACTACACAATACAGGAGAGCTGACAGATCCTCTATATACTACACCACACAGGAGAGCTGACAGATCCTCTATATACTACACCACACAGGAGAGCTGACAGATCCTCTATATACTACACCACACAGGACAGATCCTCTATATACTACACCATACAGGAGAGCTGACACATCCTCTATATACTACACAATACAGGAGAGCTGACAGATCCTCTATATACTACACAATACAGGAGAGCTGACAGATCCTCTATATACTACACAATACAGGAGAGCTGACAGATCCTCTATATACTACACCACACAGGAGAGCTGACAGATCCTCTATATACTACACCACACAGGACAGATCCTCTATATACTACACCATACAGGAGAGCTGACACATCCTCTATATACTACACAATACAGGAGAGCTGACAGATCCTCTATATACTACACAATACAGGAGAGCTGACAGATCCTCTATATATTACACCACACAGTAGAGCTGACAGATCCTCTATATACTACATCACACAGGAGAGCTGACAGATCCTCTATATACTACACCACACAGGAGAGCCGACAGATCCTCTATATACTACACCACACAGGACAGATCCTCTATATACTACACCACAAAGGAGAGCTGACACATCCTCTATATACTACACCACACAGGAGAGCTGACGGATCCTCTATATACTACACCACACAGGAGAGCTGACAGATCCTCTATATACTACACCACACAGGAGAGCTGACAGATCCTCTATATACTACACCACACAGGAGAGCTGACAGATCCACTATATACTACACCACACAGGAGAGCTGACACAGCCTCTATATACTACACCACACAGGAGAGCCGACACATCCTCTATATACTACACCACACAGCAGAGCTGACAGATCCTCTATATACTACACCACACAGGAGAGCCGACAGATCCTCTATATACTACACCACACAGGAGAGCTGACACATCCTCTATATACTACACCACACAGGACAGATCCTCTATATACTACACCACACAGGAGAGCCGACAGATCCTCTATATACTACACCACACAGGAGAGCTGACAGATCCTCTATATACTACACAATACAGGAGAGCTGACAGATTCTCTATATACTACACCACACAGGAGAGCTGACAGATCCTCTATATACTACACCACACAGGACAGATCCTCTATATACTACACCATACAGGAGAGCTGACACATCCTCTATATACTACACAATACAGGAGAGCTGACAGATCCTCTATATACTACACCACACAGGAGAGCTGACAGATCCTCTATATACTACACCACACAGGAGAGCTGACAGATCCTCTATATACTACACCACACAGGAGAGCTGACACATCCTCTATATACTACACCACACAGGAGAGCCGTCACATCCTCTATATACTACACCACACAGGAGAGCCGACAGATCCTCTATATACTACACCACACAGGAGAGCTGACACATCCTCTATATACTACACCACACAGGAGAGCCGACAGATCCTCTATATACTACACCACACAGGAGAGCTGACAGATCCACTATATACTACACCACACAGGAGAGCTGACAGATCCTCTATATACTACACCACACAGGAGAGCCGACAGATCCTCTATATACTACACCACACAGGAGAGCTGACACATCCTCTATATACTACACAATACAGGAGAGCTGACAGATCCACTATATACTACACCACACAGGAGAGCTGACACATCCTCTATATACTACACCACACAGGAGAGCCGACAGATCCTCTATATACTACACCACACAGGAGAGCTGACACATCCTCTATATACTACACAATACAGGAGAGCTGACAGATCCACTATATACTACACCACACAAGAGATCTGACAGATCCTCTATATACTACACCACACAGGAGAGCCGACAGATCCTCTATATACTACACCACACAGGAGAGCTGACAGATCCACTATATACTACACCGCACAGGAGAGCTGACAGATCCTCTATATACTACACCACACAGGAGAGCTGACATATCCTCTATATACTACACCACACAGGAGAGCTGACAGATCCTCTATATACTACACCACACAGGAGAGCTGACAGATCCTCTATACACTACACCACACAGGAAAGCTGACAGATCCTCTATATGCTACATCACATAGGAGAGCTGACAGATCCTCTATATACTACACCACGCAGGAGAGCTGACAGATCGTCTATATACTACACCACACAGGAGAGCTGACACATCCTCTATATACTACACCACACAGGAGAGCTGACAGATCCTCTACATACTACACCACACAGGAGAGCTGACAGATCCTCAATATACTACATCACACAGGAGAGCTGACAGATCCTCTATATACTACACAATACAGGAGAGCTGACAGATCCACTATATACTACACCACACAGGAGAACTGACAGATCCTCTATATACTACACCACACAGGAGAGCTGACAGTTCCTCTATATACTACACCACCCAGGAGAGCTGACAGATCCTCTATACACTACACCACACAGGAGAGCTGACACATCCTCTATATACTACACAATACAGGAGAGCTGACACATCCTCTATATACTACACAATACAGGAGAGCTGACACATCCTCTATATACTACACCACACAGGAGAGCTGACAGATCCTCTATATACTACACCACACAGGAGAGCTGACAGATCCTCTATATACTACACCACACAGGAGAGCTGACAGATCCTCTATATACTACACCACACAGGAGAGCTGACAGATCCTCTATATACTACACCACACAGGAGAGCTGACAGATCCTCTATATACTACACCACACAGGAGAGCTGACAGATCCTCTATATACTACAACACACAGGAGAGATGACACATCCTCTATATACTACACCACACAGGAGAGCTGACAGATCCTCTATATACTACACCACACAGGAGAGCTGACAGATCCTCTATATACTACACCACACAGGAGAGCTGACACATCCTCTATATACTACACCACACAGGAGAGCTGACACATCCTCTATATACTACACCACACAGGAGAGCTAACAGATCCTCTATATACTACACCACACAGGAGAGCTGACAGATCCTCTATATACTACACCACACAGGAGAGCTGACAGATCCTCTATATACTACACCACACAGGAGAGCTGACAGATCCACTATATACTACACCACACAGGAGAGCTGACAGATCCTCTATATACTACACCACACAGGAGAGCTGACAGATCATCCATATACTACACCACACAGGAGAGCCGAGAGATCCTCTATATACTACACCACACAGGAGAGCTGACACATCCTCTATATACTACACCACACAGGAGAGCTGACAGATCCTCTATATACTACACCACACAGGAGAGCTGACACATCCTCTATATACTACACCACACAGGAGAGCTGACACATCCTCTATATACTACACCACACAGGAGAGCTGACACATCCTCTATATACTACACAATACAGGAGAGCTGACACATCCTCTATATACTACACCACACAGGAGAGCTGACAGATCGTCTATATACTACACCACACAGGAGAGCTGACAGATCCTCTATATACTACACCACACAGTAGAGCTGACACATCCTCTATATACTACACCACACAGGAGAGCTGACAGATCCTCTATATACTACACCACACAGGAGAGCTGACACATGCTCTATATACTACACCACACAGGAGAGCTGACACATCCTCTATATACTACACCACACAGGAGAGCTGACAGATCCTCTATATACTACACCACACAGGAGAGCTGACAGATCCTCTATATACTACACCACACAGGAGAGCTGACAGATCCTCTATATACTACACCACACAGGAGAGCTGACAGATCCTCTATATACTACACCACACAGGAGAGCTGACACATCCTCTATATAATACACCACACAGGAGAGCTGACACATCCTCTATATACTACACAATACAGGAGAGCTGACAGATCCTCTATATACTACACCACACAGGAGAGCTGACAGATCCTCTATATACTACACCACACAGGAGAGCTGACAGATCCTCTATATACTACACCACACAGGAGAGCTGACAGATCCTCTATATACTACACCACACAGGAGAGCTGACAGATCCACTATATACTACACCACACAGGAGAGCTGACACATCCTCTATATACTATACCACACAGGAGAGCCGACAGATCCTCTATATACTACACCACACAGGAGAGCTGACACATCCTCTATATACTACACAATACAGGAGAGCTGACAGATCCACTATATACTACACCACACAGGAGAGCTGACAGATCCTCTATGTACTACACCACACAGGAGAGCTGACAGATCCTCTATATACTACACCACACAGGAGAGCTGACAGATCCTCTATATACTACACCACACAGGACACATCCTCTATACACTACACCACACAGGAGAGTTGACAGATCCTCTATATACTACACCACACAGAAGAGCTGACACATCCTCTATATACTACACCACACAGGAGAGCTGACAGATCCTCTATATACTACACCACACAGGAGAGCTGACAGACCCTCTATATACTACACCACACAGGAGAGCTGACAGATCCTCTATATACTACACCACACAGGACAGATCCTCTATATACTACACCACACCGGACACATCCTCTATACACTACACCACACAGGAGAGCTGACAGATCCTCTATATACTACACTACACAGGAGAGCTGACAGATCCTCTATATACTACACCACACAGGAGAGCTGACAGATCCTCTATATACTACACCACACAGGAGAGCCGACAGATCGTCTATATACTACACCACACAGGAGAGCAGACAGATCCTCTATGTACTACACCACACAGGAGAGCTGACAGATCCTCTATATACTACACCACACAGGAGAGCTGACAGATCCTCTATATACTACACCACACAGGAAAGCTGACAGATCCACTATATACTACACCACACAGGAGAGCTGACAGATCCTCTATATACTACACAACACAGGAGAGCTGACAGATCCACTATATACTACACAACACAGGAGAGCTGACAGATCCACTATATACTACACCACACAGGAGAGCTGAGAGATCCTCTACATACTACACCATACAGGAGAGCTGACAGATCCTCTATATACTACACAACACAGGAGAGCTGACAGATCGACTATATACTACACCACACAGGGGAGCTGACAGATCCTCTATATACTACACAACACAGGAGAGCTGACAGATCCACTATATACTACACAACACAGGAGAGCTGACAGATCCACTATATACTACACAACGCAGGAGAGCTGACAGATCCACTATATACTACACCACACAGGAGAGCTGACAGATCATCTATATACTACACCACACAGGAGAGCTGAGAGATCCACTATATACTACACCACACAGGAGAGCTGAGAGATCCTCTATATACTACACCACACAGGAGAGCTGACAGATCCACTATATACTACACCACACAGGAGAGCTGACAGATCATCCATATACTACACCACACAGGAGAGCCGAGAGATCCACTATATACTACACCACACAGGAAAGCTGACAGATCCACTATATACTACATCACATAGGAGAGCTGACAGATCCTCTATATACTACATCACACAGGAGAGCTGACAGATCCTCTATATACTACACCACACAGGAGAGCTGACAGATCCTCTATATACTACACCACACATGAGAGCTGACAGATCCTCTATATACTACACCAGACAGGAGAGGTGACAGATCCTCTATATACTACACCACACAGGAGAGCTGACAGATCCTCTATATACTACACGACACAGGAGAGCTGACAGATCCTCTATACACTACACCACACAGGAAAGCTGACAGATCCTCTATATGCTACATCACATAGGAGAGCTGACAGATCCTCAATATACTACATCACACAGGAGAGCTGACAGATCCTCTATATACTACACCACACAGGAGAGCTGACAGATCCTCTATATACTACACCAGACAGGAGAGGTGACAGATCCTCTATATACTACACCACACAGGAGAGCTGACAGATCCTCTATATACTACACCACACAGGAGAGCTGACAGATCCTCTATACACTACACCACACAGGAGAGCTGACAGAACCTCTATATACTACACCACACAGGAGAGCTGACAGATCCTCTATATACTACATCACACAGGAGAACTGACAGATCCTCTATATACTACATCACACAGGAGAGCTGACAGATCCTCTATGTACTACACCACACAGGAGAGCTGACAGATCCTCTATATACTACACCACACAGGAGAGCTGACAGATCCTCTATATACTACACCACACAGGAAAGCTGACAGATCCTCTATATACTACACCACACAGGAGAGCTGACAGATCCTCTATATATTACACCACACAGGAGAGCTGACAGATCCTCTATATACTACACCACACAGGAGAGCTGAGAGATCATCTATATATTACACCACACAGTAGAGCCGACAGATCCTCTATACACTACACCACATAGGAGAGCTGGCAGATCCTCTATATATTGCACCACACAGGAGAGTCGACAGATACACTATATACTACACCACACAGGAGAGCTGACAGATCCTCTATATACTACACCACACAGGAGAGCTGACAGATCCTCTATATACTACACCACACAGGAGAGCTGACAGATCCTCTATATATTACACCGCACAGGAGATCTGACAGATCCTCTATATACTACACCACACAGCAGAGCTGACAGATCCTCTATATACTACACCACACAGGAAAGCTGACAGATCCTCTAAATACTACACCACACAGGAGAGCTGATAGATCCTGTATATACTACACCACACAAGATAGCTGACAGATCCTCTATAAACTACACCACACAGGAGAGCTGACAGATCCTCTATACACTAAACCACACAGGAGAGCTGATAGATCCTGTATATACTACACCACACAGGAGAGCTGACAGATCCTCTATATACTACACCACACAGGAGAGCTGACAGATCCTCTATATACTACACCACACAGGAGAGCTGACAGATCCTCTATACACTACATTACACGGGAGAGCCGACAGATCCACTATATACTACACCACACAGGAGAGCTGACAGATCCTCAATATACTACACCACACAGGAGAGCAGGCAGATACTCTATATACTACACCACACAGGAGAGCTAATAGATCATCTATATACTACACCACAAAGGAGAAATGTCAGATCCTCTATATACTACATCACACAGGAGAGATGATAGATCCTCTATATACTACACCACACAGGAGAGCTGACAGATCCACTATATACTACACCACAAAGTAGAAATGTCAGATCCTCTATATACTACACCACAAAGGAGAACTGTCAGATCCTCTATATACTACACCACACAGGAGAGCTGACAGATTCTCTATATATTACACCACAGAGGAGAGCTGACAGATTCTCTATATACTACACCACACAGGAGAGCTGACAGATCCTCTATATACTACACTACACAGGAGAGCTGACAGATCCTCTATATACTACACCACACAGGAGAGCTGACAGATCCTCTATATACTACACCACACAGGAGAGCCAACAGATCGTCTATATACTACACCACACAGGAGAGCAGACAGATCCTCTATATACTACACTACACAGGAGAGCTGACAGATTCTCTATATATTACACCATAGAGGAGAGCTGACAGATCCTCTATATACTACACCACACAGGAGAGCTGACAGATCCTCTATATAATACACCACACAGGAGAGCTGACAGATCCTCTATATACTACACCACACAGGAGAGCTTACAGATCCTCTGTATACTACACCACACAGGAGAGCTGACAGATCCTCTATATACTACACCACACAGGAGAGATGACAGATCCACTATATAGTACACCACAATGGAGAGCTGACAGATCCTCTATATACTACACCACACAGGAGAGCGGGCAGATACTCTATATACTACACCACACAGGAGAGCTGACAGATCATCTATATATTACACCACACAGGAGAGCTGACAGATCCACTATATACTACACCACACAGGAGAGCTGACAGATCCTCTATATACTACACCACGCAGGAGAGCTGACAGATCCACTATATACTACAACACACAGGAGAGCTGACAGAACCTCTATATACTACACCACACAGGAGAACCGACAGATCCTGTATATACTACACCACACAGGAGAGCTGACAGATCCTCTATATACTACACCACACAGGAGAGCTGACAGATCCTCTATATACTACACCACACAGGAGAGCCGACAGATCCTCTACACACTACACCACATAGGAGAGCTGGCAGATCCTCTATATATTACACCACACAGGAGAACCGACAGATCCACTATATTCTACACCACACAGGACAGCTGACAGATCCTCTATATACTACACCACACAGGAGTGCTGACAGATCCTCTATATACTACACCACACAGGAGAGATGACAGATCCTCTATATACTACACCACACAGTAGTGATGACAGATCCTCTATATACTACACCATACAGGAGAGCTGACAGATCCTCTATATACTACACCACACAGGAGAGCCGACAGATCCTCTATATACTACACCACACAGGAGAGCTGACACATCCTCTATATACTACACAATACAGGAGAGCTGACAGAACCACTATATACTACACCACACAGGAGAGCTGACAGATCCACTATATACTACACCACAAAGGAGAACTGTCAGATCCTCTATATACTACACCACACAGGAGAGCTGACAGATCCTCTATATACTACACCACACAGGAGAGCTGACACATCCTCTATATACTACACCACACAGGAGAGCTGACAGATCCTCTATATACTACACCACACAGGAGAGCTGACACATCCTCTATATACTACACCACACAGGAGAGCTGACACATCCTCTATATACTACACCACACAGGAGAGCTGACAGATCCTCTATATACTACACCACACAGTAGAGCTGACATATCCTCAATATACTACACCAGACAGGAGAGCTGACAGATCCTCCATATACTACAACACACAGGAGAGCTGACAGATCCACTATATACTACACCACACAGGAGAGCTGACAGATCCTCTATATACTACACCACACAGGAGAGCTGACAGATACTCTATATACTACACCACCCAGGAGAGCTGACAGATCCTCTATATACTACACCACACAGGAGAGCTGACAGATCCTCTATATACTACACCACACAGGAGAGCTGACAGATCCACTATATACTACACCACACAGGAGAGCCGACAGATCCTCTATATACTACACCACACAGGAGAGCTGACAGATCCTCTATATACTATACCACACAGGAGAGCTGATAGATCATCTATATATTACATCACACAGGAGAGCCGACAGATACTCTATATACTACACCATACAAGAGAGATGACAGATCCTCTATATACTACACCACACAGGAGAGCCGACAGATCCTCTATATACTACACCACACAGGAGAGCTGACAGATCCTCTATATACTACACCACACAGGAGAGCTGACAGATCCTCTATATACTATACCACACAGGAGAGCTGACAGATCCTCTATATACTACACCACACAGGAGAGCTGACAGATCCTCTATATACTTCACCACACAGGAGAGATGACAGATCCTCTATATACTACACCACACAGGAGAGCTGTCAGATCCTCTATATACTACACCACACAGGAGAGCTGACAGATCCACTATATACTACACCACACAGGAGAGCTGACAGATCCTCTATATACTACACCACACAGGAGAGCCGACAGATACTCTATATACTACACCCTACAAGAGAGATGACAGATCCTCTATATACTACACCACAGAGGAGAGCCGACAGATCCTCTATATACTACACCACACAGGAGAGCTGACAGATCCTCTATATACTACACCACACAGGAGAGCTGACAGATCCTCTATATACTATACCACACAGGAGAGCTGACAGATCCACTATATACTACACCACACAGGAGAGCTGACAGATCCTCTATATACTTCACCACACAGGAGAGCTGACAGATCCTCTATATACTACACCACACAGGAGAGCCGTCAGATCCTCTATATACTACACCACACAGGAGAGCTGACAGATCCACTATTTACTACACCACACAGGAGAGCTGACAGATCCTCTATATACTACACCTCACAGGAGAGCCGACAGATAATCTATATACTTCACCACACAGGAGACCTGACAGATCCTCTCTATACTACACCACACAGGAGAGCTGACAGATACTCTATATATTACACCACACAGTAGAGCTGACAGATCCTCTATATACTACACCACACAGGAGAGCTGACAGATCCTCTATATATTACACCACACAGGAGAGCTGACAGATCCTCTATACACTACACCAGATAAGAGAGCTGGCAGATCCTCTATATATTACACCACACAGGAGAGCTGACAGATCCTCTATACACTACACCACACAGGAAAGCTAATAGATCATCTATATATTACATCACACAGGAGAGCCAACAGATACTCTATATACTACACCACACAGGAGAGCTGACAGATCCTCTATATACTACACCACACAGGAGAGCTGACAGATCCACTATATACTACACCACAAAGGAGAACTGTCAGATCCTTTATATACTACACCACACAGGAGAGCTGACAGATCCTTTATATATTACACCACACAGGAGAGCTGACAGATACTCTATATACTACACCACACAGGAGAGCTGACAGATCCTCTATATACTACACCACACAGGAGAGCTGACAGATCCTCTATATACTACACCACACAGGAGAGCTGACACATCCTCTATATACTACACCACACAGGAGAGCTGACAGATCCTCTATATACTACACCACACAGGAGAGCTGACAGATACTCTATATACTACACCAAACAGGAGAGCCGACAGATCCTCTATATACTACACCACACAGGAGAGCTGACAGATACTCTATATATTACACCACACAGGACAGATCCTCTATATACTACACCACACAGGAGAACCGACAGATCCTCTATATACTACACCACACAGGAGAGCTGACAGATCCTCTATATACTACACCACACAGGAGAGCTGACAGATACTCTATATACTACACCAAACAGGAGAGCCGACAGATCCTCTATATACTACACCACACAGGAGAGCTGACAGATACTCTATATATTACACCACACAGGACAGATCCTCTATATACTACACCACACAGGAGAGCTGACAGATCCTCTATATACTACACCACACAGGAGAGCTGACAGATCCTCAATATACTACACCACACAGGAGAGCCGACAGATCCTCTATATACTACACCATACAGAAGAGCTGACAGATCCTCTATATATTACACTACACAGGACAGATCCTCTATATACTACACCACACAGGAGAGCTGACAGATCCTCTCTATACTACACCACACAGGAGAGCTGACAGATCCTCTATACACTACACCACACAAGAGAGCTGACAGATACTCTACATACTACACCACACAGGAGAGCTGACAGATCCTCTATATACTACACCACACAGGAGAGCCGACAGATCCTCTGCACACTACACCACATAGGAGAGCTGGCAGATCCTCTATATATTACACCACACAGGAGAACCGACAGATCCACTATATTCTACACCACACAGGACAGCTGACAGATCCTCTATATACTACACCACACAGGAGAGCTGACAGATCCTCTATATACTACACCACACAGGAGAGATGACAGATCCTATATATACTACACCACACAGTAGAGATGACAGATCCTCTATATACTACACCATACAGGAGAGCTGACAGATCCTCTATATACTACACCACACAGGAGAGCCGACAGATCCTCTATATACTACACCACACAGGAGAGCTGACACATCCTCTATATACTGCACAATACAGGAGAGCTGACAGAACCACTATATACTACACCACACAGGAGAGCTGACAGATCCACTATATACTACACCACAAAGGAGAACTGTCAGATCCTCTATATACTACACCACACAGGAGAGCTGACAGATCCTCTATATACTACACCACACAGGAGAGCTGACACATCCTCTATATACTACACCACACAGGAGAGCTGACAGATCCTCTATATACTACACCACACAGGAGAGCTGACACATCCTCTATATACTACACCACACAGGAGAGCTGACACATCCTCTATATACTACACCACACAGGAGAGCTGACAGATCCTCTATATACTACACCACACAGTAGAGCTGACAGATCCTCAATATACTACACCAGACAGGAGAGCTGACAGATCCTCCATATACTACACTACACAGGAGAGCTGACAGATCCACTATATACTACACCACACAGGAGAGCTGACAGCTCCTCTATATACTACACCACACAGGAGAGCTGACAGATACTCTATATACTACACCACCCAGGAGAGCTGACAGATCCTCTATATACTACACCACACAGGAGAGCTGACAGATCCTCTATATACTACACCACACAGGAGAGCTTACAGATCCTCCATATACTACACCACACAGGAGAGCTGATAGATCATCTATATATTACATCACACAGGAGAGCCGACAGATACTCTATATACTACACCACACAATAGAGATGACAGATCCTCTATATACTACACCACACAGGAGAGCCGACAGATCCTCTATATACTACACCACACAGGAGAGCTGACAGATCCTCTATATACTACACCACACAGGAGAGCTGACAGATCCTCTATATACTATACCACACAGGAGAGCTGACAGATCCTCTATATACTACACCACACAGGAGAGCTGACAGATCCTCTATATACTTCACCACACAGGAGAGATGACAGATCCTCTATATACTACACCACACAGGAGAGCTGTCAGATCCTCTATATACTACACCACACAGGAGAGCTGAGAGATCCACTATATACTACACCACACAGGAGAGCTGACAGATCCTCTATATACTACACCACACAGGAGAGCCGACAGATACTCTATATACTACACCATACAAGAGAGATGACAGATCTTCTATATACTACACCACACAGGAGAGCCGACAGATCCTCTATATACTACACCACACAGGAGAGCTGACAGATCCTCTATATACTACACCACACAGGAGAGCTGACAGATCCTCTATATACTATACCACACAGGAGAGCTGACAGATCCACTATATACTACACCACACAGGAGAGCTGACAGATCCTCTATATACTTCACCACACAGGAGAGCTGACAGATCCTCTATATACTACACCACACAGGAGAGCCGTCAGATCCTCTATATACTACACCACACAGGAGAGCTGACAGATCCACTATTTACTACACCACACAGGAGAGCTGACAGATCCTCTATATATTACACCACACAGGAGAGCTGACAGATCCTCTATACACTACACCACATAAGAGAGCTGGCAGATCCTCTATATATTACACCACACAGGAGAGCCGACAGAGCCACTATATACTACACCACACAGGACAGCTGAAAGATCCTCTATATACTACACCACACAGGAGAGCTGACAGATCCTCTATATACTACACCACACAGGAGAGCTGACAGATCCTCTATACACTACACCACACAGGAAAGCTAATAGATCATCTATATATTACATCACACAGGAGAGCCAACAGATACTCTATATACTACACCACACAGGAGAGCTGACAGATCCTCTATATACTACACCACACAGGAGAGCTGACAGATCCACTATATACTACACCACAAAGGAGAACTGTCAGATCCTCTATATACTACACCACACAGGAGAGCTGACAGATCCTTTATATATTACACCACACAGGAGAGCTGACAGATACTCTATATACTACACCACACAGGAGAGCTGACAGATCCTCTATATACTACACCACACAGGAGAGCTGACACATCCTCTATATAATACACCACACAGGAGAGCTGACAGATCCTCTATATACTACACCACACAGGAGAGCTGACAGATACTCTATATACTACACCACACAGGAGAGCCGACAGATCCTCTATATACTACACCACACAGGAGAGCTGACAGATACTCTATATATTACACCACACAGGACAGATCCTCTATATACTACACCACACAGGAGAGCTGACAGATCCTCTATATACTACACCACACAGTAGAGCTGACAGATCCTCAATATACTACACCACACAGGAGAGCCGACAGATCCTCTATATACTACACCATACAGAAGAGCTGACAGATCCTCTATATATTACACTACACAGGACAGATCCTCTATATACTACACCACACAGGAGAGCTGACAGATCCTCTCTATACTACACCACACAGGAGAGCTGACAGATCCTCTATACACTACACCACACAGGAGAGCTGACAGATCCTCTATATACTACACCACACAGGAGAGCTGACAGATCCTCTATATACTACACCACACAGGAGAGCTGACAGATCATCTGTATACTACACCCCACAGGAGAGCTGACAGATCCTCTATATACTACACCACACAGGAGAGCTGACAGATCCACTATATACTACACCACACAGGAGAGCTGACAGATCCTCTATATACTACACCACACAGGAGAGCTGACAGATCCTCTATATACTACACTACACAGGAGAGCTGACACATCCTCTATCTACTACACCACACAGGAGAGCTGACAGATCCTCTATATACTACACCACACAGGAGAGCTGACAGATCCAATATATACTACACCATACAGGAGAGCTGACAGATCCTCTATATACTACACCACACAGGAGAGCTGACACATGCTCTATATACTACACCACACAGGAGAGCTGACATATCCTCTATATACTACACCATACAGGAGAGCTGACAGATCCTCTATATACTACACCACACAGGAGAGCTGACAGATCCTCTATATACTACACCATACAGGAGAGCAGACAGATCCTCTATATACTACACCACACAGGAGAGCTGACAGATACTCTATAAACTACACCACACGGGAGAGCTGACAGATCCACTATATACTACACCACACAGGAGAGCTGACAGATCCTCTATATGCTACACCACACAGGAGAGCCGACAGATCCTCTATACACTACACCACACAGGAGAGCTGACAGATCCTCTATATACTACAACACACAGGAGAGCTGACAGATACTCTATATACTACACCACCCAGGAGTGCTGACAGATCCTCTATATACTACACCACACAGGAGAGCTGACAGATCCTCTATATACTACACCACACAGGAGAGCTGACATATCCTCTTTATACTACACCACACAGGAGAGCTGACAGATACTCTATATACTACACCACACAGGAGAGCTGACAGATCCTCTATATACTACACCACACAGGAGAGCTGACACATACTCTATATACTACACCACACAGGAGAGCCGACAGATCCTCTATATACTACACCACACAGGAGAGCTGACAGATCCTCTATATACTACACCACACAGGAGAGCTGACAGATCCTCTATATACTACACCACACAGGAGAGCTTACAGATCCTCCATATACTACACCACACAGGAGAGCTGATAGATCTTCTATATATTACATCACACAGGAGAGCCGACAGATACTCTATATACTACACCATACAAGAGAGATGACAGATCCTCTATATACTACACCACACAGGAGAGCCGACAGATCCTCTATATACTACACCACACAGGAGAGCTGACAGATCCTCTATATACTACACCACACAGGAGAGCTGACAGATCCTCTATATACTATACCACACAGGAGAGCTGACAGATCCTCTATATACTACACCACACAGGAGAGCTGACAGATCCTCTATATACTTCACCACACAGGAGAGCTGACAGATCCTATATATACTACACCACACAGGAGAGCCGTCGGATCCTCTATATACTACACCACACAGGAGAGCTGACAGATCCACTATTTACTACACCACACAGGAGAGCTGACAGATCCTCTATATACTACACCTCACAGGAGAGCCGACAGATCCTCAATATACTACACCACACAGGAGAGCCGACAGATCCTCTATATACTACACAATACAGGAGAGCTGACAGATCCACTATATACTACACCACACAGGAGAGCTGACAGATCCTCTATATACTACACCACACAGGAGAGCCGACAGATACTCTATATACTACACCATACAAGAGAGCCAACAGATCCTCTATATACTACACCACACAGGAGAGCTGACAGATCCTCTATATACTACACCACACAGGAGAGCTGACAGATCCTCTATATACTATACCACACAGGAGAGCTCACAGATCCACTATATACTACACCACACAGGAGAGCTGACAGATCCTCTATATACTTCACCACACAGGAGAGCTGACAGATCCTCTATATACTACACCACACAGGATAGCCGTCAGATCCTCTATATACTACACCACACAGGAGAGCTGACAGATCCACTATTTACTACACCACACAGGAGAGCTGACAGATCCTCTATATACTACACCACCCAGGAGAGCTGACAGATCCTCTATATACTACACCACACAGGAGAGCTGACAGATAATCTATATACTTCACCACACAGGAGAGCTGACAGATCCTCTATATACTACACCACACAGGAGAGCTGACAGATACTCTATAAACTACACCACACAGGAGAGCTGACAGATCCTCTATATATTACACCACACAGTAGAGCTGACAGATCCTCTATATACTACACCACACAGGAGAGCTGACAGATCCTCTATATATTACACCACACAGGAGAGCTGACAGATCCTCTATACACTACACCTCATAAGAGAGCTGGCAGATCCTCTATATATTACACCACACAGGAGAGCCAACAGAGCCACTATATACTACACAACACAGGACAGCTGACAGATCCTCTATATACTACACCACACAGGAGAGCTGACAGATCCTCTATATACTACACCACACAGGAGAGCTGACAGATCCTCTATATACTACACCATACAGGAGAGCAGACAGATCCTTTATATACTACACCACACAGGAGAGCTGACAGATACTCTATAAACTACACCACACGGGAGAGCTGACAGATCCACTATATACTACACCACACAGGAGAGCTGACAGATCCTCTATATGCTACACCACACAGGAGAGCCGACAGATCCTCTATACACTACACCACACAGGAGAGCTGACAGATCCTCTATATACTACACCACACAGGAGAGCTGACAGATACTCTATATACTACACCACCCAGGAGTGCTGACAGATCCTCTATATACTACACCACACAGGAGAGCTGACAGATCCTCTATATACTACACCACACAGGAGAGCTGACATATCCTCTTTATACTACACCACACAGGAGAGCTGACAGATACTCTATATACTACACCACACAGGAGAGCTGACAGATCCTCTATATACTACACCACACAGGAGAGCTGACACATACTCTATATACTACACCACACAGGAGAGCCGACAGATCCTCTATATACTACACCACACAGGAGAGCTGACAGATCCTCTATATACTACACCACACAGGAGAGCTGACAGATCCTCTATATACTACACCACACAGGAGAGCTTAGAGATCCTCCATATACTACACCACACAGGAGAGCTGATAGATCATCTATATATTACATCACACAGGAGAGCCGACAGATACTCTATATACTACACCATACAAGAGAGATGACAGATCCTCTATATACTACACCACACAGGAGAGCTGACAGATCCTCTATATAGTACACCACACAGGAGAGCTGACAGATCCTCTATATACTACACCACACAGGAGAGCTGACAGATCCTCTATATACTATACCACACAGGAGAGCTGACAGATCCTCTATATACTACACCACACAGGAGAGCTGACAGATCCTCTATATACTTCACCACACAGGAGAGCTGACAGATCCTATATATACTACACCACACAGGAGAGCCGTCGGATCCTCTATATACTACACCACACAGGAGAGCTGACAGATCCACTATTTACTACACCACACAGGAGAGCTGACAGATCCTCTATATACTACACCTCACAGGAGAGCCGACAGATCCTCAATATACTACACCACACAGGAGAGCCGACAGATCCTCTATATACTACACAATACAGGAGAGCTGAAAGATCCACTATATACTACACCACACAGTAGAGCTGACAGATCCTCTATATACTACGCCACACAGGAGAGCCGACAGATACTCTATATACTACACCAAACAAGAGAGCCGACAGATCCTCTATATACTACACCACACAGGAGAGCTGACAGATCCTCTATATACTACACCACACAGGAGAGCTGACAGATCCTCTATATACTATACCACACAGGAGAGCTCACAGATCCACTATATACTACACCACACAGGAGAGCTGACAGATCCTCTATATACTTCACCACACAGGAGAGCTGACAGATCCTCTATATACTACACCACACAAGAGAGCCGTCATATCCTCTATATACTACACCACACAGGAGAGCTGACAGATCCACTATTTACTACACCACCCAGGAGAGCTGACAGATCCTCTATATATTACACCACACAGTAGAGCTGACAGATCCTCTATATACTACACCACACAGGAGAGCTGACAGATCCTCTATATATTACACCACACAGGAGAGCTGACAGATCCTCTATACACTACACCACATAAGAGAGCTGGCAGATCCTCTATATACTACACCACATAAGAGAGCTGGCAGATCCTCTATATATTACACCACACAGGAGAGCCGACAGAGCCACTATATACTACACCACACAGGACAGCTGACAGATCCTCTATATACTACACCACACAGGAGAGCTGACAGATCCTCTATATACTACACCACACAGGAGAGCTGACAGATCCTCTATATACTACACCACACAGGAGAGCTGACAGATCCTCTATATACTACACCACACAGGAGAGCTGACAGATCATCTGTATACTACACCCCACAGGAGAGCTGACAGATCCTCTATATACTACACCACACAGGAGAGCTGACAGATCCACTATATACTACACCACACAGGAGAGCTGACAGATCCTCTATATACTACACCACACAGGAGAGCTGACAGATCATCTATATACTACACCACACAGGAGAGCTGACAGATCCTCTATATACTACACTACACAGGAGAGCTGACACATCCTCTATATACTACACCACACAGGAGAGCTGACAGATCCTCTATATACTACACCACACAGGAGAGCTGACAGATCCAATATATACTACACCACACAGGAGAGCTGACAGATCCTCTATATACTACACCATACAGGAGAGCTGACAGATCCTCTATATACTACACCACACAGGAGAGCTGACAGATACTCTATAAACTACACCACACAGGAGAGCTGACAGATCCACTATATACTACACCACACAGGAGAGCTGACAGATCCTCTATATGCTACACCACACAGGAGAGCCGACAGATCCTCTATACACTACACCACATAGGAGAGCTGGCAGATCCTCTATATATTACACCACACAGGAGAGCTGACAGATCCTCTATATACTACAACACACAGGAGAGCCGACAGATCCTCTATATACTACACCACACAGGAGAGCTGACAGATCCTCTATATACTACACTACACAGGAGAGCTGACACATCCTCTATATACTACACTACACAGGAGAGCTGACAGATCCTCTATATACTACACCACACAGGAGAGCTCACAGATCCTCTATATACTACACCACACAGGAGAGCTGACAGATACTCTATAAACTACACCACACAGGAGAGCTGACAGATCCACTATATACTACACCACACAGGAGAGCTGACACATCCTCTATATACTACACTACACAGGAGAGCTGACAGATCCTCTATATACTACACCACACAGGAGAGCTCACAGATCCTCTATATACTACACTACACAGGAGAGCTGACAGATCCTCTATATACTACACCACACAGGAGAGCTGACAGATACTCTATAAACTACACCACACAGGAGAGCTGACAGATCCACTATATACTACACCACACAGGAGAGCTGACAGATCCTCTATATGCTACACCACACAGGAGAGCCGACAGATCCTCTATACACTACACCACATAGGAGAGCTGGCAGATCCTCTATATATTACACCACACAGGAGAGCTGACAGATCCTCTATATACTACAACACACAGGAGAGCCGACAGATCCTCTATATACTACACCACACAGGAGAGCTGACAGATCCTCTATATACTACACCACACAGGAGAGCTGACACATCCTCTATCTACTACACCACACAGGAGAGCTGACAGATCCTCTATATACTACACCACACAGGAGAGCTGACAGATCCAATATATACTACACCATACAGGAGAGCTGACAGATCCTCTATATACTACACCACACAGGAGAGCTGACACATGCTCTATATACTACACCACACAGGAGAGCTGACATATCCTCTATATACTACACCAGGGGCGGACACAGACTGTAGTGGGCCCCTGTGCAAGAAATTTTGGGGGGCCCCCCCTGCCCTTCATAAGGCAACAAAGTTATGTAAACATAACCCCCCATGTGCATCTCTCACCCCCCCATGTGCAGCTCTCATCCCCCCCATGTGCATCTCTCATCCCCCCCATGTGCATCTCTCATCCCCCCCATGTGCATCTCTCATCCCCCCCATGTGCATCTCTCATCCCCCCCATGTGCATCTCTCATCCCCCCATGTGCATCTCTCATCCCCCCCATGTGCATCTCTCACCCCCCCATGTGCATCTCTCACCCCCCCATGTGCATCTCTCACCCCCCCATGTGCATCTCTCACCCCCCCCATGTGCATCTCTCACCCCCCCCATGTGCATCTCTCACCCCCCCATGTGCATCTCTCACCCCCCCCCATGTGCATCTCTCATCCCCCCCCATGTGCATCTCTCATCCCCCCCCCATGTGCATCTCTCATCCCCACCGTGCATCTCTGATTCCCCCCACTCCTAGTTAATTAATTGTATTTAAAAAAAATAAAACTTGTTATACTTACCCCCATGCAATCCCTGCAGAATCCTGGCGCTCGTCCACGTCGCTGCCACCAGGTTCTCCTGACGTTCGGCCATGTGACGGCGCCACATACATAGCCATCAGCTTTTGTTTTGGCCAAAAGATTTTTAAAGCCGCCACCACGATAAGGTAGACTCTTCTGGGCGGGCCCTACTCTAACCTATTAAAATTTTCTTAAAATATCCAATACTCTTTTTAGATATATTTTTATTTAGTTTTCTTTAAGGGAATGTGTCATATACATTTTTTTTTAAATGACCAATAATACCACATACAGGGAATACCGCCACACCATGACCAGACCACATATTACCACAACATAGTGACCGAATAATACCACACAGAAGGGAGAAAAACTGCCACACCATGACCAGACCACATATTACCACTACATTACTAATATTACCACCACATTACTAATATTACCATAAGTGTCATTATACACGGGAGCTCTATACATGGTATGTATAACGTAAGTGTCCAGGTAATCTAGTGATCACCAGTGAAATTATACACAGGAGCTCTGTATATAGTGTCAATGTACAGGTAATACAGTGACATTATACACAGGAGCTCTGTATATAGTGTACAGGTAATACAGTGATCATCAGTGACATTATACACAGGAGCTCTGTATATAGTGTCAGTGTACAGGTAATACAGGGATCACCAGTGACATTATACACAGGAGCTCTGTATATAGTGTCAGTGTACAGGTAATACAGTGATCACCAGTGAAATTATACACAGGAGCTCTGTATATAGTGTCAGTGTACAGGTAATACAGTGATCACCAGTGACATTATACACAGGAGCTCTGTATATAGTGTCAGTGTACAGGTAATACAGTGATCACCAGTGACATTATACACAGTGTACATGTAATAGACTAACTCACCGGTGACGTCTCTAGGTGAAGTCCTTCATCTTCGCTTTTCTCCTTCATCCAGCACAGACCGCCATCACGTCTTCCAGCCAGGACTCGTCTCTGCATAAAATAACACAGTTATCTAGAGCACATTCCCCAACTTCTACATTACGCAGCTGAATACAGACGTGCATCCACCATCAATATATGGTTAGTTATTAGGCAACCTACCATTCCAAATATAAATTGTAATCCACCACTGTGCCCCCATTAACTGTAAATAGGCACTTAATATATAATTTAATTAGAACCTCTACTCTTTCCGCCAATTTGTTACCAGTCACACTCCTGCATCCGCAACGCCCCCTACTCTATACTTCCTGCTCCCCGCATTCAATATTTACATGCACCCCCTGCCCCAATTCATTATATCATGTCCGTGCTCTCACCACCCCATCATCATTTATCATTTACTCTCCCCCACCCCACATTCGTTATGTGCAGCTCATTATCCCCCTACTCCCAATTCCCCCATGTGCAGCTCTCAAACCCCCCCATGTGCAGCTCTCATCCCCCTCCATGTGCCCCTCTCTCACCCCCTCCCCCCCACATGTGCCCCTCTCTCATCCCCCTCCCCCACATGTGCCCCTCTCTCATCCCCCTCCCCCACATGTGCCCCTCTCTCATCCCCCTCCCCCACATGTGCCCCTCTCTCATCCCCCTCCACCACATGTGCACCTCTCTCATCTCCCCCCACATGTGCATCTCCCATCTCCCCCCCACACACATGTGCATCTCCCATCTCCCCCCCCCCACACATGTGCATCTCCCATCTCCCCCCTACACATGTGCATCTCCCATCTCCCCCCCCCACACACGTGCATTTCCCCCCCACACATGTGCATCTCCCATCTCCCCCCCCACACACGTGCATCTCCCATCTCCCCCCCCCCACACACATGTGCATCTCCCATCCTCCCCCCCACATGTGCATCTCCCATCCCCCCCCACATGTGCATCTGCCACCCCCCCCACACACACATGTGCATCTCCCATCCCCCCCACACACACATGTGCATCTCCCATCCCCCCCACACACACATGTGCATCTCCCATCCCCCCCACACACACATGTGCATCTCCCATCCCCCCCACACACACATGTGCATCTCCCATCTCCCCCCCTACACACATGTGCATCTCCCATCTCCCCCCCCTACACACATGTGCATCTCCCATCTCCCCCCCCTACACACATGTGCATCTCCCATCTCCCCCCCCTACACACATGTGCATCTCCCATCTCCCCCCCTACACACATGTGCATCTCCCATCTCCCCCCCTACACACATGTGCATCTCCCATCTCCCCCCCCACACACGTGCATCTCCCATCTCCCCCCCCCACACACATGTGCATCTCCCATCTCCCCCCCCACACACACACATGTGCATCTCCCATCTCCCCCCCCCACACACATGTGCATCTCCCATCTCCCCCCCACACACACACATGTGCATCTCCCATCTCCCCCCCCACACACACACATGTGCATCTCCCATCTCCCCCCCCCCACACACACATGTGCATCTCCCATCTCCCCCCCCCCCACACACACATACACACACACATGTGCTTCTCCCATCTCTCCACTCCTAGTTAATTGTATTTTAAAAAAAATAAAACTTGTTATACTTACCCCCATGCGATCCCTGCAGAATCCTGGCGCTCGTCCAAATCGCTGACAGCAGGTTCTCCTGACTTCCGGCCATGTGACGGCACCGTCACATGACCGGAAGTCAGGGGAATCATGAAGGCGCTGCTGCAACAGCGCAGCTCAGCGCTGAAATGTCCCGGACCCGGCGCATAGCATGGGGCCGGGGGCCCCATGAGGAGAGAGACGCACAAGAGGGGGGCCCCCGAGGGGGCCCCTACCGGCCGGGCCCCATACTGGAGTCAGGGCAGTCATGCCCTGATGGCGGCCCTGCTGGAGGCTGGAGGGGCCCCCTCTCCCTCGGGGCCCCCGTTCAATGAACCGGCTGCACGGGCGGTAGTTCCGCCCCTGTACTACACCATACAGGAGAGCTGACAGATCCTCTATATACTACACCACACAGGAGAGCTGACAGATCCTCTATATACTACACCATACAGGAGAGCAGACAGATCCTCTATATACTACACCACACAGGAGAGCTGACAGATACTCTATAAACTACACCACACGGGAGAGCTGACAGATCCACTATATACTACACCACACAGGAGAGCTGACAGATCCTCTATATGCTACACCACACAGGAGAGCCGACAGATCCTCTATACACTACACCACACAGGAGAGCTGACAGATCCTCTATATACTACACCACACAGGAGAGCTGACAGATACTCTATATACTACACCACCCAGGAGTGCTGACAGATCCTCTATATACTACACCACACAGGAGAGCTGACAGATCCTCTATATACTACACCACACAGGAGAGCTGACATATCCTCTTTATACTACACCACACAGGAGAGCTGACAGATACTCTATATACTACACCACACAGGAGAGCTGACAGATCCTCTATATACTACACCACACAGGAGAGCTGACACATCCTCTATATACTACACCACACAGGAGAGCCGACAGATCCTCTATATACTACACCACACAGGAGAGCTGACAGATCCTCTATATACTACACCACACAGGAGAGCTGACAGATCCTCTATATACTACACCACACAGGAGAGCTTACAGATCCTCCATATACTACACCACACAGGAGAGCTGATAGATCATCTATATATTACATCACACAGGAGAGCCGACAGATACTCTATATACTACACCATACAAGAGAGATGACAGATCCTCTATATACTACACCACACAGGAGAGCCGACAGATCCTCTATATACTACACCACACAGGAGAGCTGACAGATCCTCTATATACTACACCACACAGGAGAGCTGACAGATCCTCTATATACTATACCACACAGGAGAGCTGACAAATCCTCTATATACTACACCACACAGGAGAGCTGACAGATCCTCTATATACTTCACCACACAGGAGAGCTGACAGATCCTATATTTACTACACCACACAGGAGAGCCGTCGGATCCTCTATATACTACACCACACAGGAGAGCTGACAGATCCACTATTTACTACACCACACAGGAGAGCTGACAGATCCTCTATATACTACACCTCACAGGAGAGCCGACAGATCCTCAATATACTACACCACACAGGAGAGCCGACAGATCCTCTATATACTACACAATACAGGAGAGCTGACAGATCCACTATATACTACACCACACAGGAGAGCTGACAGATCCTCTATATACTACACCACACAGGAGAGCCGACAGATACTCTATATACTACACCATACAAGAGAGCCGACAGATCCTCTATATACTACACCACACAGGAGAGCTGACAGATCCTCAATATACTACACCACACAGGAGAGCTGACAGATCCTCTATATACTATACCACACAGGAGAGCTCACAGATCCACTATATACTACACCACACAGGAGAGCTGACAGATCCTCTATATACTTCACCACACAGGAGAGCTGACAGATACTCTATATACTACACCACCCAGGAGTGCTGACAGATCCTCTATATACTACACCACACAGGAGAGCTGACAGATCCTCTATATACTACACCACACAGGAGAGCTGACATATCCTCTTTATACTACACCACACAGGAGAGCTGACAGATACTCTATATACTACACCACACAGGAGAGCTGACAGATCCTCTATATACTACACCACACAGGAGAGCTGACACATCCTCTATATACTGCACCACACAGGAGAGCCGACAGATCCTCTATATACTACACCACACAGGAGAGCTGACAGATCCTCTATATACTACACCACACAGGAGAGCTGACAGATCCTCTATATACTACACCACACAGGAGAGCTTACAGATCCTCCATATACTACACCACACAGGAGAGCTGATAGATCATCTATATATTACATCACACAGGAGAGCCGACAGATACTCTATATACTACACCATACAAGAGAGATGACAGATCCTCTATATACTACACCACACAGGAGAGCCGACAGATCCTCTATATACTACACCACACAGGAGAGCTGACAGATCCTCTATATACTACACCACACAGGAGAGCTGACAGATCCTCTATATACTATACCACACAGGAGAGCTGACAGATCCTCTATATACTACACCACACAGGAGAGCTGACAGATCCTCTATATACTTCACCACACAGGAGAGCTGACAGATCCTATATATACTACACCACACAGGAGAGCCGTCGGATCCTCTATATACTACACCACACAGGAGAGCTGACAGATCCACTATTTACTACACCACACAGGAGAGCTGACAGATCCTCTATATACTACACCTCACAGGAGAGCCGACAGATCCTCAATATACTACACCACACAGGAGAGCCGACAGATCCTCTATATACTACACAATACAGGAGAGCTGACAGATCCACTATATACTACACCACACAGGAGAGCTGACAGATCCTCTATATACTACACCACACAGGAGAGCCGACAGATACTCTATATACTACACCATACAAGAGAGCCGACAGATCCTCTATATACTACACCACACAGGAGAGCTGACAGATCCTCTATATACTACACCACACAGGAAAGCTGACAGATCCTCTATATACTATACCACACAGGAGAGCTCACAGATCCACTATATACTACACCACACAGGAGAGCTGACAGATCCTCTATATACTTCACCACACAGGAGAGCTGACAGATCCTCTATATACTACACCACACAGGAGAGCCGTCAGATCCTCTATATACTACACCACACAGGAGAGCTGACAGATCCACTATTTACTACACCACACAGGAGAGCTGACAGATCCTCTATATACTACACCTCACAGGAGAGCCGACAGATAATCTATATACTTCACCACACAGGAGAGCTGACAGATCCTCTATATACTACACCACACAGGAGAGCTGACAGATACTCTATAAACTACACCACACAGGAGAGCTGACAGATCCTCTATATATTACACCACACAGTAGAGCTGACAGATCCTCTATATACTACACCACACAGGAGAGCTGACAGATCCTCTATATATTACACCACACAGGAGAGCTGACAGATCCTCTATACACTACACCACATAAGAGAGCTGTCAGATCCTCTATATATTACACCACACAGGAGAGCCGACAGAGCCACTATATACTACACCACACAGGACAGCTGACAGATCCTCTATATACTACACCACACAGGAGAGCTGACAGATCCTCTATATACTACACCACACAGGAGAGCTGACAGATCCTCTATATACTACACCATACAGGAGAGCAGACAAATACTCTATATACTACACCACACAGGAGAGCTGACAGATACTCTATAAACTACACCACACGGGAGAGCTGACAGATCCACTATATACTACACCACACAGGAGAGCTTACAGATCCTCCATATACTACACCACACAGGAGAGCTGATAGATCATCTATATATTACATCACACAGGAGAGCCGACAGATACTCTATATACTACACCATACAAGAGAGATGACAGATCCTCTATATACTACACCACACAGGAGAGCCGACAGATCCTCTATATACTACACCACACAGGAGAGCTGACAGATCCTCTATATACTACACCACACAGGAGAGCTGACAGATCCTCTATATACTATACCACACAGGAGAGCTGACAAATCCTCTATATACTACACCACACAGGAGAGCTGACAGATCCTCTATATACTTCACCACACAGGAGAGCTGACAGATCCTATATTTACTACACCACACAGGAGAGCCGTCGGATCCTCTATATACTACACCACACAGGAGAGCTGACAGATCCACTATTTACTACACCACACAGGAGAGCTGACAGATCCTCTATATACTACACCTCACAGGAGAGCCGACAGATCCTCAATATACTACACCACACAGGAGAGCCGACAGATCCTCTATATACTACACAATACAGGAGAGCTGACAGATCCACTATATACTACACCACACAGGAGAGCTGACAGATCCTCTATATACTACACCACACAGGAGAGCCGACAGATACTCTATATACTACACCATACAAGAGAGCCGACAGATCCTCTATATACTACACCACACAGGAGAGCTGACAGATCCTCAATATACTACACCACACAGGAGAGCTGACAGATCCTCTATATACTATACCACACAGGAGAGCTCACAGATCCACTATATACTACACCACACAGGAGAGCTGACAGATCCTCTATATACTTCACCACACAGGAGAGCTGACAGATACTCTATATACTACACCACCCAGGAGTGCTGACAGATCCTCTATATACTACACCACACAGGAGAGCTGACAGATCCTCTATATACTACACCACACAGGAGAGCTGACATATCCTCTTTATACTACACCACACAGGAGAGCTGACAGATACTCTATATACTACACCACACAGGAGAGCTGACAGATCCTCTATATACTACACCACACAGGAGAGCTGACACATCCTCTATATACTGCACCACACAGGAGAGCCGACAGATCCTCTATATACTACACCACACAGGAGAGCTGACAGATCCTCTATATACTACACCACACAGGAGAGCTGACAGATCCTCTATATACTACACCACACAGGAGAGCTTACAGATCCTCCATATACTACACCACACAGGAGAGCTGATAGATCATCTATATATTACATCACACAGGAGAGCCGACAGATACTCTATATACTACACCATACAAGAGAGATGACAGATCCTCTATATACTACACCACACAGGAGAGCCGACAGATCCTCTATATACTACACCACACAGGAGAGCTGACAGATCCTCTATATACTACACCACACAGGAGAGCTGACAGATCCTCTATATACTATACCACACAGGAGAGCTGACAGATCCTCTATATACTACACCACACAGGAGAGCTGACAGATCCTCTATATACTTCACCACACAGGAGAGCTGACAGATCCTATATATACTACACCACACAGGAGAGCCGTCGGATCCTCTATATACTACACCACACAGGAGAGCTGACAGATCCACTATTTACTACACCACACAGGAGAGCTGACAGATCCTCTATATACTACACCTCACAGGAGAGCCGACAGATCCTCAATATACTACACCACACAGGAGAGCCGACAGATCCTCTATATACTACACAATACAGGAGAGCTGACAGATCCACTATATACTACACCACACAGGAGAGCTGACAGATCCTCTATATACTACACCACACAGGAGAGCCGACAGATACTCTATATACTACACCATACAAGAGAGCCGACAGATCCTCTATATACTACACCACACAGGAGAGCTGACAGATCCTCTATATACTACACCACACAGGAAAGCTGACAGATCCTCTATATACTATACCACACAGGAGAGCTCACAGATCCACTATATACTACACCACACAGGAGAGCTGACAGATCCTCTATATACTTCACCACACAGGAGAGCTGACAGATCCTCTATATACTACACCACACAGGAGAGCCGTCAGATCCTCTATATACTACACCACACAGGAGAGCTGACAGATCCACTATTTACTACACCACACAGGAGAGCTGACAGATCCTCTATATACTACACCTCACAGGAGAGCCGACAGATAATCTATATACTTCACCACACAGGAGAGCTGACAGATCCTCTATATACTACACCACACAGGAGAGCTGACAGATACTCTATAAACTACACCACACAGGAGAGCTGACAGATCCTCTATATATTACACCACACAGTAGAGCTGACAGATCCTCTATATACTACACCACACAGGAGAGCTGACAGATCCTCTATATATTACACCACACAGGAGAGCTGACAGATCCTCTATACACTACACCACATAAGAGAGCTGTCAGATCCTCTATATATTACACCACACAGGAGAGCCGACAGAGCCACTATATACTACACCACACAGGACAGCTGACAGATCCTCTATATACTACACCACACAGGAGAGCTGACAGATCCTCTATATACTACACCACACAGGAGAGCTGACAGATCCTCTATATACTACACCATACAGGAGAGCAGACAAATACTCTATATACTACACCACACAGGAGAGCTGACAGATACTCTATAAACTACACCACACGGGAGAGCTGACAGATCCACTATATACTACACCACACAGGAGAGCTGACAGATCCTCTATATTCTACACCACACAGGAGAGCCGACAGATCCTCTATACACTACACCACACAGGAGAGCTGACAGATCCTCTATATACTATACCACACAGGAGAGCTGACAGATACTCTGTATACTACACCACCCAGGAGTGCTGACAGATCCTCTATATACTACACCACACAGGAGAGCTGACAGATCCTCTATATACTACACCACACAGGAGAGCTGACATATCCTCTTTATACTACACCACACAGGAGAGCTGACAGATCCTCTATATACTACACCACACAGGAGAGCTGACAGATCCTCTATATACTACACCACACAGGAGAGCTGACACATCCTCTATATACTACACCACACAGGAGAGCTGACACATCCTCTATATACTACACCACACAGGAGAGCCGACAGATCCTCTATATACTACACCACACAGGAGAGCTGACAGATCCTCTATATACTACACCACACAGGAGAGCTGACAGATCCTCTATATACTACACCACACAGGAGAGCTTACAGATCCTCCATATACTACACCACACAGGAGAACTTACAGATCCTCCATATACTACACCACACAGGAGAGCTGATAGATCATCTATATATCACATCACACAGGAGAGCCGACAGATACTCTATATACTACACCATACAAGAGAGATGACAGATCCTCTATATACTACACCACACAGGAGAGCCGACAGATCCTCTATATACTACACCACACAGGAGAGCTGACAGATCCTCTATATACTACACCACACAGGAGAGCTGACAGATCCTCTATATACTATACCACACAGGAGAGCTGACAGATCCTCTATATACTACACCACACAGGAGAGCTGACAGATCCTCTATATACTTCACCACACAGGAGAGCTGACAGATCCTATATATACTACACCACACAGGAGAGCCGTCGGATCCTCTATATACTACACCACACAGGAGAGCTGACAGATCCACTATTTACTACACCACACAGGAGAGCTGACAGATCCTCTATATACTACACCTCACAGGAGAGCCGACAGATCCTCAATATACTACACCACACAGGAGAGCCGACAGATCCTCTATATACTACACAATACAGGAGAGCTGACAGATCCACTCTATACTACACCACACAGGAGAGCTGACAGGTCCTCTATATACTACACCACACACGAGAGCCGACAGATACTCTATATACTACACCATACAAGAGAGCCGACAGATCCTCTATATACTACACCACACAGGAGAGCTGACAGATCCTCTATATACTACACCACACAGGAGAGCTGACAGATCCTCTATATACTATACCACACAGGAGAGCTCACAGATCCACTATATACTACACCACACAGGAGAGCTGACAGATCCTCTATATACTTCACCACACAGGAGAGCTGACAGATCCTCTATATACTACACCACACAGGAGAGCTGACAGATCCTCTATATATTACACCACACAGTAGAGCTGACAGATCCTCTATATACTACACCAGTCAGGAGAGCTGACAGATCCTCTATATATTACACCACACAGGAGAGCTGACAGATCCTCTATACACTACACCACATAAGAGAGCTGGCAGATCCTCTATATATTACACCACACAGGAGAGCCGACAGAGCCACTATATACTACACCACACAGGACAGCTGACAGATCCTCTATATACTACACCACACAGGAGAGCAGACAGATCCTCTATATACTACACCACACAGGAGAGCTGACAGATCCTCTATATACTACACCACACAGGAGAGCTGACAGATCCTCTATATACTACACCACACAGGAGAGCTGACAGATCATCTGTATACTACACCCCACAGGAGAGCTGACAGATCCTCTATATACTACACCACACAGGAGAGCTGACAGATCCACTATATACTACACCACACAGGAGAGCTGACAGATCCTCTATATACTACACCACACAGGAGAGCTGACAGATCCTCTATATATTACACCACACAGGAGAGCTGACAGATCCTCTATATACTACAACACACAGGAGAGCCGACAGATCCTCTATATACTACACCACACAGGAGAGCTGACAGATCCTCTATATACTACACCACACAGTAGAGCTGACAGATCCACTATATACTACACCACACAGGAGAGCTGACAGATCCTCTATATACTACACCACACTGGAGAGCTGACAGATCCTCTATATACTACACCACACAGGAGAGCTGACAGATCCTCTATATACTACACCACACAGGAGAGCTGACAGATCCTCTATATACTACACCACACAGGAGAGCCGACAAATCCTCTATATACTACACCACACAGGAGAGCTGACAGATCCTCTATATACTACACCACACAGTAGAGCTGACAGATCCTCTATATACTACACCACACAGGAGAGCTGACAGATCCTCTATATACTACAGCAGAGAGGAGGGCTGACAGATCCTCTATACACTACACCACAAAGGAGAGCTGACAGATCCTCTATATACTACACCACACAGGAGAGCTGACAGATCCTCTATATACTACACCACACAGGAGAGCTGACAGATCCTCTATATACTACACCACACAGGAGAGCTGACAGATCCTCTATATACTACAGCACACAGGAGGGCTGACAGATCCTCTATACACTACACCACAAAGGAGAGCTGACAGATCCTCTATATACTACACCACACAGGAGAGCTGACAGATCCTCTATATACTACACCACACAGGAGAGCTGACAGATCCTCTATATACTACACCACACAGGAGAGCTGACAGATCCTCTATATACTACACCACACAGGAGAGCCAACAGATCCTCTATATACTACACCACACAGGAGAGCTGACAGATCCTCTATATACTACACCACACAGGAGAGCTGACAGATCCTCTATATACTACACCACACAGTAGAGCTGACAGATCCACTATATACTACACCACACAGGAGAGCTGACAGATCCTCTATATACTACCCCACAAAGGAGAGCTGACAGATACTCTATATACTACACCACACAGGAGAGCTGTCACATCCTCTATATACTACACCACACAGGAGAGCTGACAGATCCTCTATATACTACACCACACAGGAGAGCGGGCAGATCCTCTATATACTACCTGTGAAGCACCTGAAGGGTTAATACACTTCTTGAATGTGGTTTGAGTACCTTGAGGGGTGCAGTTTTCAGAATGGTGTCACTTTTGGGTATTTTCTGTCATAAAGGCCTTTTAAAGTCACTTAAAATGTGATGCGGTCCCTAAAAAAATGGTTTTGTAAATTTTGTTGGAAAAATTAGAAATCGCTGGTCAAATTTTAACCCTTATAGCTCTCTAATAAAAAAAAAGTAGACATGTGGAAATGTTATTTATTAACTATTTTGTGTGACATCTCTCTGATTTAAGGGCATAAAAATTCAAATTTTGAAAATTGCTAAAGTTTCAAAATTTTTGCAGATTTCCTTTTTTTTCACAAATAAACGCAAGTGTTATCGAAGAAGTTTAACCACAATCATGAAGTACAATATGTCAAGAAAAAAGAATCTCAGAATCAGGGGGATCCATTGAAGCGTTCCAGAGTAATTACCTCATAAAGTGACAGTGGTCAGATTTGTAAAAATTGGCCCGGTCATTAATGTGTAAACCACCTTAGGTTGTAAAGGGGTTAAGCATTATATATGGGGATTGGAAGAAAATAAGAATTGTCCTTTATTAGAATGCATATAGAATAAATGTACAGGCAAAAATAAAATAAAACCTGGTGAAAAAAAAGCTGGTGAAGTTTGAAGGATTGCTGTATGCAATTAGGCTACTTTCCCTGCATCTTTGACGGTGATTTAATAGCGCTATACCGCTGTTTTGCGCATGCGCCGATGATTCTAAGATGTTTCCCTTACGAAGAAAACGCTGGGAAGCTTCATAGCATGCTCGCGCATGCGCAAAGTGTTTGTTTTCCACTACCTTTCTGTTTTGACATGCGCATTGTACCCAGCAGGACGCCGATGTTGGCGCTTTTTTCACAAATTGTATGGGGTGAGTCATCAAGTGATCAATCATATAAAGCTGTTCTTAAATAATAATAATGACTCTTTTCATGTATTTTGTATGTTATCTTCACAGCACAGGCACTAGAATGAACTTTAACTTGATTGTATATACTTGAATTGCCATTCACTCCTTGTATATCGTATCTCCATTATATGATATGCTCCTATTTGTATAATTACTGTTAACACTATTTGTAATTGTTATACTATATAAGGTTCACTATGTTCACTTTGTTAATACTTGAGAGGCTCACACCTGTCTGTCTATCTATCTATCTATCTATCTGCCTATCACTCTCTCATTATGACATCAGGGTAAAATCTACAGTAAGTCACAGTGATGTGATGACATCATCACATTCTATATCCCAGTGTTACAGCCCAAGGGAAATCACTGCCTCACAGACTTACAAGGGTGAGGGAGTACCTTTTGTTTTTCGTGACGAACGAAGCAAAAATTTATTCTAAAATGGAGAGAAGACGAGCCCAAAGAGATCGGGTTCTGAGAGAAAGGAGAGGAATAAATGAAGAGCAGGTATTGTTGTTCGCTTTAGGGCGAAAAGACATTAATCTACCGGACATGGACCCTGACGCCTCAGAAATGGCGTCCAAACGACAACATTTAGAGAAAATGAGAAAGTCCAAAAGACAAGAGATCCTTACACAGAGAAGGAACATGGAGAACCTCATGGCGTCTGACTCTGCTGCCTCCGCTGAGCTTCAGAGGGCCTTTATTATCTCCTTGAAAAAAATCGGAGATCTGGTCCCTGAAATAAGGAGGAGGAATAAAGAAGCCATCCTCAATAAGCAGAGAAACATCAGCGCAGAGATAGAGCTGGAGGAAGTTCTCCAAGAAACTCCAAGACAGGTCTCATCCAAGGCTGAAAGCCAAGACACCCTGAACCTGCAAAGAGCTGCAGCCCAGAAAAGAATGAGGAACAGCAGAGACTGGGTTGTCCAATGCAGGAGACATCTGAGATATGCTACACCCATCATTAATGGGAATGGTGCCCTATGGAGATCCCACTCATCAACCAAAACCATCTCCATCCCGGATTTTCTGTTCCATCTGAGTGTTTCTTCACCAGACAGATCAATGGATAAAGATGAACCAGGTAAGAAATAAACTTACTCAGTATAATAAGACTGGGGGTGAGGGGGATTATACTCCTAATATTATGTACAGGCCTCAATTATAAATGCTGACTAATGGAAGAACTGTCCTTGTTGCCCATAGCAACCAGTCACCTTTCAGTGTTCTATAGAATGTTGAGAAATAGAATCTGTGCTGTGAATCGTTGCTATGGGCAACAGGGTCAGTTTTGCTATTAGAGAGTTTTGATAAATGAAGGACCAAATATTAGACATTTCCTGCTCATTTACATAGTTTTGTTTAAAATTATAATATATGCGCTGGAGCTATATCTATTAACCCCCCTTTGACCGGAAAAACTTTCGCTTTTTTTCTTCCTTCTTCGAAAAGCCATAACTTTTCTTTTATTTGCATGTGAGCTTGCTTTTTTAGTGGACCGAGCTGCAGTTTTGAAGAACACTATTTATTTTGTCTTTCAATTATTTAGAAAAGAGGGGAAAAAATCAAAGAGTGGTAAAATTGTGGGACGGGGGGAGGGATTCCGACATTGTTCTTTTCTATTGTGTTCATTGTGTGGTAAAAATGACCTCATAAAATAATTCTCCATGTCAGTGACAAGTGTGGTAATGCTGAACATGCATGGGTTTCCTTTTGACATAAGTGGTGGAAGAAAATTAAAAATGTAATAAAAAACATTGATTTGTGTCTCCATATTCTGAGACATTGTAACTTTGTGATTGTGATACCTCAATGGCGCAGTGTAAAGGCTTCTTTATTGTGTATGAAGCTGTAGCTTTTAATGATCCTTTCTTGGGTAGACAGGACATTACGATATCTTTTTATTGCTATTGTTAGATATTTTTTTTTCTCATTTTAGTATTTACTGTTTGGGAAAATTATTTTTATATTTTTGTATAACGGACTTATACTAATGCCGTGATCCCAGTTATGCTTATTTTTCATTTTTTATTATTATTATTATTCATTAGGAAAGTTGTTTCATTCAAATTATATTTTTAAATAATTTTTTGGGTTTATTAATTTTTTTAAATTTATTTAATTTTTTAGTCTCCTTAGAAGACTTGAACCTGCAATTTTTTGATCGCTTGTACTACAAGTGCTTCTCACTAAATTAGAATATCATCAAAAAGTAAATTTATTTTTAGTTTTTCAATACAAAAAGTGAAACTCATATATTATATAGAGTCATTACAAACAGAGTGATCTATTTCAAGTGTTTATTTCTGTTAATGTTGATGATTATGGCTTACAGCCAATGAAAACACAAAAGTCATTATCTCAGTAAATTAGAATATTTTATAACACCAGTTTGAAAAATGATTTTAAAATCTGAAATGTATGTTCAGTAAATGAACTCAATACTTGGTCGGGGCGCCTTTTGCATCAATTACTGCATCAATGCCGCGTGGCATGGAGGTGATCAGCCTGTGGCACTGCTGTGGTGTTATGGAAGCCCAGGTGGCTTTGATAGCAGCCTTCAGCTCGTCTGCATTGTTGGGTCTGGTGTCTCTTATCTTCCTCTTGACAATACCCTATAGATTCTCTATGGGGTTAAGGTCAGGCAAGTTTGCTGGCCAATCAAGCACAGTGATAGTGTTGTTTTTAAACCAGGTATTATTTTTGTATTGAAGAACTGAAATAAATTAACTTTTTGATGATATTCTAATTTAGTGAGAAGCACCTGTATGTGCTGTAATGGAACTGTATCGCTGTATATGGCTATATTATATGTTATCATAAGAAATTAAACCAGGCTGGTCTAAACAGGAGGACAAAAGTGAAAGATATGGGTTTTCAGTAGGTCCAGATAGTCATTACAGTTAATTAACCTCTTGCAATTGTGACCTGGTAGGGGCTAATGGGTGCTGGTAGCAAATTGGCAATCACTTCATTTAAATACCACTGTCAGCATTGAAACGGTTAAACCGCAGTAATCAGAGTGTGCTCCAGTCGCTGTATTTATTGGCACGTGGCAACTATGTAATACAGCCGGTATCAGCCTGGTAAAATGCAGGCTCAGCGACTGAGCCCGCTCCATACACTTACCACACAACATGACAAACATTTCCATTATGTCTTCTCAAAGAGACTAACAAATCTTGTATCATCTCAGCAGGTGGAAGCCTTATGATGCCCTCTGACATAGCAGACATGCCAGCACATGCTGATGCCAGATCCCTTCTTTTACCCCAGAGAGAACTGGTTAAAATGGAAAATCCTGTTGACCTGTGCAGCCTTGAATTCCACAAAGATCTTGGAGTGGGAGGCTTTGGAAAGGTAAGTGTGAATTTCTCCTTCTCTGTGTTCCTCAATGTATCCTGCACCAGATACACATGAGGATATACATATTCATTACAGGATGTTCATATGTAATGGTGATTGGGATAAACCAGTGATCCATTACACAGATCCCTATAATAGATGGGAGTTTGGTCTGATCTCCTTTGATTTTTCTCCAGGTCCTCTTGGCATCAGATCCGGTCAGCGGAGAACTGCTGGCTATTAAAATGATGGACAAGAGTCGTATTGATGAGGACACAATCTCTACAGAATTAGACATCCTCTGTATGGCCACTGGCTGCCGCTTCCTAACATCTCTGCGGGGGTTTATGGAAACACCATTAGAATATATATTAGCCATGGAGTATATGGCCGGAGGAGATCTGTTTCACCACCTGGCTCCATCTAATTCATTTGATATGGAAACATCAAGGTAAACTTCTAACAGCCAAATCCTAATAATCTGCTGCCCGTACATTGTAGTCCTAGAGTGTATGTAACCACTGATCCATCCTCTACTTTCTACTCCACAGACTCTTTGCGGCAGAAATGGTTTGCGGACTCCAGTTCCTCCATGAACACGGCGTGATACATTGGTAATCAGTTCATCTTCATAAATCTCTGTTGTCTCCTTACATATCTATTGTATAAAGTTATTTTCATGAATTATCCTCACAATCAGTATCTGCTCCTTCTCCCTTCAGTGACCTGAAGCCACAGAACATTCTCATCGATGACATGGGACATATAAAAATCTCTGACTTTGGCTTATCAGTCATGAATATGGGCGAAGATGACCTATTAGAAGAACAAGTTGGCACTCAGGGTTACATCGCACCTGAGGTAAAAAACATCCCAGTGTGATTGATGGCGATAGTAGGACTGAGTATTAATCTGAGTATCCTGCTCATATCTAATCACAGACTGGTCCTCATGGCCTCTGTGTGTAAATCCCCTCCCCGGTATATTCACCTCATCTCCTATATTATGTTCCCACAGATAATGGATGGAGAAGCCTTCAATCATCTGGCAGATTCCTTTTCATTTGGTGTCATCCTGTACATGATGATTGTGGGGAGCCAACCGTTCTATGGCAGCGGCACACTGGAGGAATACCACCGGTCTCTGCAGGAGGACGTCCCAGATATTCCAGACTGGATGCCCAACGATGCCCTTGACATCCTAGAAGGCGTAAGTAGGATCAGAGAAAGAAGGAAGATGAAGGACTATAAGGAAAGCTATAAGATATGATGTGGAGAGTCCATGGACATTGTGTAATAACGTATCAGTAATAATCCGTAATATAATGATTAATGGTCTCTCTCATTTTCCAGCTTCTTTGCAAATCTCCATCTGCCCGGTATGCTATAACATCCTTCATCCGAGAGCGCCCATTCTTCTACCCTATATACTGGTTCGACGTGGAGTCCGGCGAAGCCGACCCACCATTCCGATGGGGCGATGATGTAAGTATAGCACATAGGGACATCCATAGTGTTATCAATGCCCAGTAACACACATATCCACTATACACCTTATCATTATATCCCCCCGGTATACATTATATATGTGAGGAGACGATTCTCAGATGTGTATATTTCTCGTCTTAAAATGGAGAATAGCGGCGCACACCATATCAAATTACTTCTTTATTAATGTCCTTTAAAACATATCAGCAGGGAGAGAGAGAAGGAGCAGGTGTGGCTGGTCAGACAGACCCGACAATATGTTTTAAAGCACATTAATGAAAAAGTAATTTTATACGGTGAGTGACGCTTTTCTCTATTTTTGGACAGCAATTGTTTCCCCAGTCTGGGGTGTATTTAGCTGAGCACTACTGTGGTCCACGAACTCTTTCTTAATTGTGCAACTCGCAACATTGTACTCAGACTTTATGATAGTGCAGAATCGCCTAACTTTCTTTATTTTGAATATATTTCTCTCCTTACAGGAGGATTAGGCTGATATAAATCAGCCCCATTCCAGTAACATCTAGGAATGAAGCTTTCCATTAATCGGATGAGACAATTACACTGGACTTTCTTATTTACCGGACTGTGACAAACTTACCGATCTTCCACCACATAACATCAACGTACATTTGAGCACCAAACATCCAGGGATTCATTCCGATCGCCATATTTGGGGTCAGGAAGGAATTTTTTTCCCTTGATATGAGGATGATCCAACAACGAGTCCTCAGGGTTATTTTTCGCCTTCCTCTGGATCAACATAGCAAGTAATTAAAGGATGAAATTGAAGGATTTCTTTCAGCCATACTTGCTATGTCACCATCTGGACGACTCATCTACAATGTGGTGGTAAGGAGACGACTATCAGATATGGACAGACAGAAGGCAGCCGCTGCTCCTTCTCCTACCAGACAGGAAAAAAAGAAGGTAGCGGCTGCTCCTTCACCTACCGGATATGGACAGACAGAAGAAAGCGGCTGCTCCTTCTTATAATTGGCCAAGTAAAGAGAGATGGAAGCGGCTGCTCCTTCTCATACTTGGCCATGTAGCGACAGAATGAAGCGGCTGCTTCTTCTACTACCTGGCTGTGGACAGAGAGAAGAAGCGGCTGCTCCTTCTCATACTTGGCCATGTAGCGACAGAATGAAGCGGCTGCTTCTTCTACTACCTGGCTGTGGACAGAGAGAAGAAGCGGCTGCTCCTTCATCTACCTAGCCATGGTGAAACAGAAGGCCGTATGGTTGATCGCAGTGCTGTAGGAATCCAGGAAAACTCCAACTGCATAGATCACACATTCCTGCTCTTCTCCTCTCCGTCATGTGTGATCCAGACCTGAATGTCCAAAAACAGCTCAAGTGCAACCAAAGGCCTGAAGAGCGGAATCATCATCTGCTCCTTTCTATAGAAAGTGACTGTATCTACAGACTTTCTTTTTTCATCTTTGCATATTATTAACAACTTATATGCACAAATATATATATTGAACATCTATGGTGTTTCTGGTTAGATTATTCTTATATACAGAACTGCTTGTTGGTATGTTTAATAATATCATAATTGAGCGAACCTTTCAAGGGTTGGTTTGGTTCTGCTCGGCGAACTTACCGATGTTCGTCGAACGGTTCGACGAACATATCCGAATCCCATTGCATTCAATGGGAGGCAAAACCAAACGCATACACAACACGTTCAAAGGGACCGAAAAGCTGCCAAAACAGCTCAAATTATGGGCAGACACCAGGAAAAGTGGCATCAATTGACCCACAGTACAAATTTTATAATGGCACAGCAGCAGTCAGCCATGGGCCATGCATGAGGTATCAGGGTATGGGCCAGCATTTATAGCTTTGAATTTAACTTCAAATTAAGACGAGGTGGGTGAGGGATCGGTGTAGGCCTGCTGTGCTGGGAGCCCTGATACCACATGCAACAGTTCAACCTGCTTTTCTGGTCAGCCACACTCAGGTGGCACAAACATCAGTTTCATAGACTACTATTGATAGAAAAATGTAAGGATAGTAACACAGGTAGTTGACTGAAAGTAAGTGCACGCCTTCCGATCTGAGAGCCCTAGCGCTACAGGCAACACACATGAAGGAGATCCAAAGAGGAGTCTCCAGATTTAAAAAAATTAAAGGCAGACACCACCAAAGTGGCATCAATTTCACCAGAGTAAAAATAGTATAATGGGGACCGACACCTCTTCCACTACAGGAAACCCAGCAGATGGAAACCCAACTTGGAGTCTCCATGTTTTGAAAAAATAGGGGCAGACACCAACAAAGTGACATCAATTTCACCAAAGTAGAAATAGTATAATGGGGACCTACTCCCCTTGCACTACAGGAAACACACCAGATGGACACTAGAGATGAGGAAACTTTCAAAGTTCGGTTCTGCTTGGCGAACTTCCCGATGTTCGCTGAACGGTTCGCCGAGCAAATCCGAATCCCATTGCATTCAATGAAAGGTAAAACCAAAAGCATACACAACACCTTCAAAGGGACCCAAAAGCTGCCAAAACAGCTCAAATTAGCTGCAGACACCAGGAAAAGTGGCATCAATTGACCCACAGTACAAATAGTATAATTATTATTATTTATTATTACAGCGCCATTTATTCCATGGCGCTTTACATGTGAAAAGGGCTATACATAGCAAACAACAAGTACAATAATCTTGAACAAAAAAAAGAGTCACCGACTGGTACAAGAGGAGAGCGGACCATGCAAGCGAAGGCTCACAAACAATCTACTAGGAATGGGTGAGGATACAGAAGGTGAGGGTAGAGATGGTCGTGCAGCGATATGGTGGAGCGAGGATTACTGCAAGTTGTACGCTTGTCCGAAGAGGTAAGTCTTCAGGTTCCTTTTGAAGGTGTTCACGGTAGGCGAGAGTCTCATGTATGTTGGGGTTGAGAGTTGCAGAGTAGCGGAGATGCACAGGACAAATCTTGTATGCGATTGTGGGAAGAGGAGATAAGAGGGGAGCAGAGAAGGAGATCCTGTGAGGAACGGAGGTTGTGTGCAGGTAAGCACTGGGAGACTAGTCATAGATGTATGGAAGAGACAGATTTTGGATGGCTTTGTAAGCCAAAGTTAGGGTTTTGAACTGGAGTCTTTGGGCAACAGGGAGCCAGTACAGGGATTGACAGGTGGATAAGTCGGTCAGCAGAGTTTAGGATAGATTGGAGGGGTGCAAGAGTTTTAGAAGTGAGGCCACAGAGCAGGAGCTTGTAGTAGTCGAGGCGGGAGATAATGAGGGCGTGCACTAGTGCTTTTGCAGATTCATGGTTGAGAAATGTGCAGATCAGAGAGATATTTTGGAGTTGGAGTCGGCAGGAAGTGGAAAGTGCTTGGATCTCAGGTTTGAAACTAGATCTCAGGTTAAACTAGAAGAAGAGGGGATGGGAAGAAAAACGCCGGACACGATCATGCAACCAGAGAACATACTAATGAAAGATATGAAGTGCGACAAAGAAGGTCCAAGACAAGATACTTGGAAGGGAGGTAAGAAAATTTCTAATACAATCCACAGGGAGAAGATTGGAACAAAACAAAATCGTGTAAACTGCGTGCTAGCAAATGCCAGGAGCCTGACAAACAAGATGGATGAACTGGAAGCAGAAATATCTACAGGTAACTATGACATAGTGGGAATAACCGAGACATGGTTAGATGAAAGCTATGACTGGGCAGTTAACTTACAGGGTTACAGTCTGTTTAGAAGGGATCGAAGAAGTCGGAAAGGGGGTGGAGTCTGTCTATATGTAAAGACGTGTCTAAAGCCTACAATACGGGAGGATGTATGGGAGGGAAATGAGGAGGTCGAGTCCTTATGGGTGGAGATACATGGGGCAAAAAACAATAATAAAATTATCATAGGAGTCTGTTATAAACCACCAAATATAGCAGAAGCCACGGAAAGTCTATTAATGAGACAAATAGACGAAGTAGCAAAAAATAACGAGGTGATTATTATGGGGGACTTCAACTACCCCGATATAGACTGGGAAACCGAAAGCTGTAGATCTCAGAAAGGAAACAGGTTTCTGTCAATTATCAAAGACAATTATTTGTCACAACTTGTGCAGGAACCAACTAGAGGGACGGCCCTTTTAGACTTAATATTAACTAACAGGCCAGACAGAATAACTGAGGTGCAGGTCGGGGGGCACCTGGGAAATAGTGACCACAACATTATACAATTCCACATGTGCTTCAGTAGGGTGCCCAGCAAGGGAGTCACAAAAACACTGAACTTCAGGAGGGCAAAGTTTGATCAGCTAAGAGATGCCCTTCACCTTATAGACTGGGATAGTATCTTTAGTAATAGGAGCACGGATAGAAAATGGGACATTTTCAAAACAGTTCTACATAGTCACTGTAGAAGGTACATACCTTATGGGAATAACAGGGCTAGGAATAGGAGGAAGCCAATGTGGCTAAATAAGGAAGTCAAGAGGGCAATGAAAAACAAAAAAAGGGCTTTCGGTAAACTTAAACAAGAAGGCAGCGAGGAAGCGCTAATATCTTATAGGGAAAAAAACAAAATCTGTAAGAAACAAATAAGAATAGCAAAAGAGGAGACAGAGAGACTAATTGCCAAGGAAAGTAAAACGAATCCCAAACTGTTCTTTAACTATATAAACAGTAAAAGGATTAAAACTGATGGCGTTGGCCCATTGAAAAATAACCTGGGTAAAATCATAGAGGGCGATGAGGGTAAAGCAAACCTACTCAATAGCTTCTTCTCCACTGTTTTCACAAAAGAAAACAATTTATCGGAGGAAATGCAGAGTGATAAAGGAAATCCTCCGCTAAATATCACCCACCTAACCCAGGAGGATGTTCAGAAACGCCTAAATAATATCAAAATAGACAAGTCACCAGGCCCAGATGACATACACCCCCGGGTACTAAAAGAATTAAGTAATGTGATAGACAGGCCGCTGTATCTTATATTCAAGCACTCTTTATGGACAGGGACTGCCCCACTAGACTGGCGCCAAGCAAATGTGGTACCAATATTCAAAAAGGGGTCTAAAAGTGACCCTGGGAACTATAGACCAGTCAGCTTAACGTCTGTTGTGGGTAAATTGTTTGAAGGATTTTTTAGAGATGCTATTGTAGAATATCTTAATGATAATAACTGTCTAACTCCATATCAACATGGATTCATGAGGGATCGCTCCTGCCAAACAAACCTGATCGCCTTCTACGAGGAGGTGAGCTCACAGCTGGACCGGGGAGAGTCAGTGGATGTTGTATACCTTGACTTCTCCAAAGCGTTTGATACCGTGCCACACAAAAGGTTGGTATATAAAATGAGAATGCTTGGTCTGGGGGATAATGTGTGCAAGTGGGTAAATAGCTGGCTGAGTGATAGAAAGCAGAGGGTGGTTATCAATGGAGTAAGCTCAGGGTGTGTCAGGGTTACTAGCGGGGTGCCTCAAGGGTCTGTCTTGGGCCCTATATTATTTAATATATTTATTAATTATCTAGTGGAAGGGTTGCATAGTAAAATAGCAATATTTGCAGATGATACTAAACTTTGTAAAGTAGTTAATACAGATGAGGACAGGGCACAGCTACAGGAGGATTTAGATAAATTGGGGAGTTGGGCCAAAAAATGGCAAATGGGGTTCAATGCCGATAAATGTAAGGTCATGCACATGGGAAAGAAAAACAGCAGTCACCCATACATATTAAATGGGAAACCGTTGGGGAAATCTGACATGGAGTCTTGGTTAACAGCAAATTAAATTGGAGTGCCCAGTGTCAGGCAGCAGCTGCGAAGGCAAATAGAGTCATGGCATGCATCAGAAGAGGAATAGGGGCATATGATGAGAACATTGTTCTTCCTCTGTATAAAGCGCTGGTAAGGCCGCACTTAGAATATTGTGCACAGTTCTGGGCTCCGGTGCTCAGGAAAGACATATTGGAGCTAGAGAGGGTACAAAGGAGGGCGACTAAGGTAATAAAGGGAATGGAGGGACTAGAATACCCAGAGAGGTTGTCAAAATTAGGCCTATTTACATTGGAAAAGAGAAGGCTTAGGGGAGACCTCATAAACATGTATAAATACATCAGGGGGCAGTACAGAGATCTCTCCCATGACCTGTTTATACCAAGGATGGTGACAAAGACGAGGGGGCACACTATGCGTCTGGAGGAAAGGAGGTTCCTGCACCAGCATAGAAGGGGATTCTTTACGGTCAGAGCCGTGAGACTCTGGAACTCTCTGGGAGAGGAAGTGGTGATGTCCAACTCACTTAAAGAGTTCAAGAGAGGCCTGGACGCCTTTCTTGAGAACAATAAAATTACATCTTATGCTTAGTTAATTAATCCAGGGATTTAATCTTACTGCCAGATTGGTGTCGGGAAGTGAATTTTTCCTCAGTGATGTAAATTGGCCTATACCTCATGGTTTTTTGTTGCCTTCCCCTGGATCAACGCTGCGGAATAGCTGCAGTGCACAAGAAATAGGCTGAACTGGATGGACGCTTGTCTTTTTTCGGCCTTATAAACTATGTAACTATGTAACTATGTAACTATGTAAGATCAGAGTCAAGTTTGTAGGACTGGGGAGAGTGGGTAGCCATTGACTTTGATGGATAGGTCAGCTGAAGGGGTTGAATGAGATGGTGGAAAGATAATTGTGACATGCAGAAGCAGGGCTGTTGCTTCCAAAGCATCCAGCAACTGTTACAAATAACACAAGCACAGGAGACAGGAAGTGTTGTGCTTCAGAAGCATCCAGCAACTAGAGGGCTTAACACGGTCACAGGAGACAGGGAGTGTTTTAGCAGAGCCCCAGGGGGACTGTGGTGAACTTGTTATTGTAGTCTGGCTCAAGCCGAAGAGAGAGGTGGTGTGTATCTGACAGAAGGCAACTAAACAGGATTGAAGAGAAGACTGAAGGCAGATGAGAGGGGTGTCGGTACAGGGGTAGCACTGCTGCAGCAAGGCATGTCCCCTGAAAGCCGGAGGAGTGTCAGCTCCAGTAAGGGGGCAAATAGGAGAGCAGGGCAAGTCAGGCAGGTGCTGGTAGTGGGGGACTCAATTATTAGGGGAACAGATAGGGCAATCTGTCACAAAGACAGGGATCGTCGAACAGTGTGCTGCCTACCTGGCGCTCGAGTCCGGCACATCGCTGATCGGGTTGACAGATTACTGGGAGGGGCTGGTGAGGACCCAGCGGTCATGGTGCACATTGGCACAAATGACAAAGTTAGAGGTAGGTGGAAGGTCCTTAAAGATGATTTCAGGGAATTAGGCTGCAAGCTTAGAGCAAGGACCTCCAAGGTGGTATTCTCGGAAATACTACCTGTACCATGTGCCACGCCAGAGAGGCAACGGGAGATTAGGGAGAAAAATAAGTGGCTCAAGAACTGGTGTAGGAAGGAGGGATTTGGGTTCCTGGAGAACTGGGCTGACTACGCTAGGGAACGGCTGCACCTCAATGGGGAGGGTGCAGCTGTGCTGGGGAGAAAATGGCTAGAAGGTTGGAGGAGTGATTAAACTAGGGATTGGGGGGAGGATGTTCATTTTATAGCTGGGGAAGATAGTGCAGAGAATGACCTGGGCACAAATAAAGAAATTGGGGGTGGGGTTAGAACAGTCAATAAAGTAAGAAGGAATAGAGGTACAGAGAGATACATAAAATGCATGTACACTAATGCCAGAAGCCTCACCAACAAAATGGAGGAATTAGACTTAATTTTGTTGGAAAATAATTATGGCATGGTGGGGATAGCTGAGACATGGCTGGACGAGAGCCATGACTGGGCAGTTAACTTACAGGGCTATAGTCTGTTCTGAAATGATCGTACAAACAAGCGAGGGGGGTGTGTGTTTATATGTAAAATCATCCTTAAAACCCATCTTGCGGGAGAATATATGTGAATATAATGAAAATGTAGAGTCCCTGTGGGTGGAGATAAGGGGAAGGGGAAAAAATAATAAATTACTGATAGGGGTTTCTTATAATCTCCAAAAATAATGGAAGCAGTGGAGAATATCCTTGTAAAGCAAATAGATGAAGTAGCGACTCAAGGAGAACTCATTATTATGGGGGACTTCAACTACCCTGAAATACATTGGGGGACAGAAACCTGTAGTTCAAGCAAAGGTAATAGGTTTTTGACTACTATGAGAGACAATTACCTTTCACAACTGGTTAAGGAACAAACAAGAAGGGGGGCACTGCTAGACCTAATATTTACCAACAAGCCAGACCGCATATCAAATATACGAGTTGGGGGTCACTTGGGTAATAGTGATTACAAAATAATAAGTTTTCATGTAACCTTTAATAAGATGGGTAGTAGAGGGGTTACAAGGACACTAAACTTCAGGAAGGCAAATTTCCAACGGTTGAGAGATGATCTTAGTGCAATATACTGGGACGATATCCTGAGACATAAAGCTACACAAAGCAAATGGGAGACATTTATTAGCATCCTGAATAGGACCGTTGCACAATGTATACCCTATGGGAATAAACATGCTAGAAATAGGAGGAAACCACTATGGCTAAATAGAGCTGTAAGGGGCGCAATAAGTGACAAAAAGAAAGCATTTAGAGAACTAAAGCTAGTAGGTAGTGATGAGGCATTAAATAAATATAGAAAATTAAATAAATTCTGTAAAAACCAAATCAAGGCAGCAAAGATTGAGACAGAGAGAATCATTGCCAGATAAAGTAAAAATAATCCCAAAATATTCTTTAACTACACAAATAGTAAAAAACTAAAAAATGATAGTGTTGGTCCCCTTAAAAATAGTCTGGGTGAAATGGTGGATGAGGATGAGGAAAAAGCCAATATGCTAAATGATTTTTTTCAACCGTATTTACACAAGAAAATCGCATGACAGAAAACATGATAAGTCAGTGATAACAAAAATTCTCCATTAAATGTCACTTGCTTAACCCAGCAGGAAGTACGGCGGCGTCTAAAAATCACTAAAGTTGACAAATCCCCGGGCCCGGATGGGATACACCCACGAGAACTGCAGGAATTAAGTAACGTCATAGATAGACCATTATTTTTAATCTTTAAAGATTCCATAATAACAGGGTCTGTACCACAGGACTGGCGTATAGCAAATGTGGTGCCAATATTCAAAAAGGGGACAAAAACTGAACTTGGAAGTTATAGGCCAGTAAGCTTAACCTCTACTGTGTGTAAAATCCTGGAGGGTTTCCTAAGAGATGCTATACTAGAGTATCTGAGGAGGAATAACTTCATGACCCAATATCAACATGGGTTTACGAGGGACCGTTCCTGTCAAACTAATTTGATCAGTTTTTATGAGGAGGCAAGTTCCGGACTGGACCAAGGAAATGAAGTGAATGTTGTGTATATGGACTTTTCAAAAGCTTTTGATACAGTTCCACGCAAAAGATTGATACATAAAATGAGAACAATGGGGATAGGGGAAAATATATGTAAGTGGGTTAAGAATTGGCTCAGTGATAGGAAACAAAGGGTGGTTATTAATGGAACGCACTCAGACTGGGTCTCAGTTAACAGTGGGGTACCACAGGGGTCAGTATTGGGCCCCCTTCTTTTTAACATATTTATTAATGACTTTTTAGAGGGCATACAGAGTAATATTTCAATATTTGCAGATGACACTAAACTCTGCAGGGTAATCAATACAGAGGAGGGTAATTTTATATTACAGGAGGATCTGTGTAAACTAGAACCTTGGGCTGATAAATGGCAAATGAGCTTTAATGGGGATAAATGTAAGGTAATGCACTGGGACAGAGGAAATAAATTGTATAATTATATGCTTAATTGAAAAACACTGTGCAAAACTGGAACTGAAAAAGACCTGGGTGTATTGGTGGACGACAAGCTCACGTTTAGTGGCCAGTGTCAGGCAGCTGCTGCAAAGGCAAATAAAATAATGGGATGCATTAAAAGAGGCATAGATGCTCATGAGGAGAACATAATTTTACCTCTATACAAGTCACTAGTGCGACCACACTTAGAATACTGTGTACAGTTCTGGTCTCCGGTGTATAAGAAAGACATAGCTGAACTAGAGCGGGTGCAGAGAAGAGCGACCAAGGTTATTAGAGGACTGGGGGGTCTGCTATACCAAGACAGGTTATTACACTTGGGGTTATTTACTGAGGAAAAACTAAGGCTTAGGGGTGATCTTATTACTATGTACAAGTATATGAGGGGACAGTACAAAGACCTTTCTACTGATCTTTTTACTCTGAGACCAGAGACGGGGACAAGGGGGCATCTTCTACGTCTGGAGGAAAGAAGGTTTAATAATAATCACAGACGCGGATTCTTTACTGTAAGAGCAGAGAGACTATGGAACTCTCTGCCGCATGATGTTGTAATGAGTGATTCACTATTAAAATTTAAGAAGGGCATGGATGCCTTTCTTGAAAAGTATAATATTACAGGTTATACAGTGGTGGCCAAAAGTATTGGCACCCCTGCAATTCTGTCAGATAATACTCAGTTTCTTCCTGAAAATGATTGCAATCACAAATTCTTTGTTATTATTCTCTTCATTTAATTTGCTTGCAAGGAAAAAACACAAAAGAGAATGAAGCAAAAATCAAATCATTGATCATTTCACACAAAACTCCAAAAATGGGCCAGACAAAAGTATTAGCACCCTCAGCCTAATACTTGGTTGCACAACCTTTAGCCAAAATAACTGCGAACAACCGCTTCCGGTAACCATCAATGAGTTTCTTACAATGCTCTGCTGGAATTGTAGACCATTCTTCTTTGGCAAACTGCTCCAGGTCCCTGATATTTGAAGGGTGCCTTCTCCAAACTGCCATTTTGAGATCTCTCCACAGGTGTTCTATGGGATTCAGGTCTGGACTCATTGCTGGCCACCTTAGAAGTCTCCAGTGCTTTCTCTCAAACCATTTTATAGTGCTTTTGGAAGTGTGTTTTGGGTCATTGTCCTGCTGGAAGACCCATGACCTGTGAGGGAGACCCAGCTTTCTCACACTGGGCGCTACATTATGCTGCAAAATTTGTTGGTAGTCTTCAGACTTCATAATGACATGGACACGGTCAAGCAGTCCAGTGCCAGAGGCAGCAAAGCAACCCCAAAACATCAGGGAACCTCCGCCATGTTTGACTGTAGGGACCGTGTTCTTTTCTTTGAATACCTCTTTTTTTTCCTGTACACTCTATGTTGATGCTTTTTGCCAAAAAGCTCTACTTTTGTCTCATCTGACCAGAGAACATTCTTCCAAAACGTTTTAGGCTTTCTCAGGTAAGTTTTGGCAAACTCCAGCCTGGCTTTTTTATGTCTCGGGGTAAGAAGTGGGGTCTTCCTGGGTATCCTACCATACAGTCCCTTTTCATTCAGACGCCGACGGATAGTACGTGTTGACACTGTTGTACCCTCGGACTGCAGGGCAGCTTGAACTTGTTTGGATGTCAGTCAAGGTTCTTTATTCACCATCCGCACAATCTTGCGTTGAAATCTCTCGTCAATTTTTCTTTTCCGTCCACATCTAGGGAGGTTAGCCACAGTGCCATGGGCTTTAAACTTCTTGATGACACTGCGCACGGAAGACACAGGAACATTCAGGTCTTTAGAGATGGACTTGTAGCCTTGAGAATGTTCATGCTTCCTCACAATTTGGTTTCTCAAGTCCTCAGACAGTTCTTTGGTCTTCTTTCTTTTCTCCATGCTCAATGTGGTACACACAAGGACACAGGACAGAGGTTGAGTCAACTTTAATCCATGTTAACTGGCTGCAAGTGTGATTTAGTTATTGCCAACACCTGTTAGGTGCCACAGGTAAGTTACAGGTGCTGTTAATTACACGAATTAGAGAAGCATCACATGATTTTTGAAACAGTGCCAATACTTTTGTCCACCCCCTTTTTTAGGTTTGGTGTGGAATTATATCCAATTTGGCTTTAGGACAATTCTTTTTGTGTTTTTTCATTGAAGACAAATTAAATGAAGATAATAATGCCAAAGAATTTGTGATTGCAATCATTTTCAGGAAGAAACTGAGTATTATCTGACAGAATTACAGGGGTGCCAATACTTCTGGCCACCACTGTAGTATATAATGGCCGACATATATTGCTCAATATAGTATCATGGCCCCATCTACTATATAATTGGCTTATCCCGTCTGTCTGTCCGTCCAGGAATTGCCGGCCGGACCAATCAGCGAAGCGGGATTTCAGAACAAGATGGCGGCCGTTAGCTCCATACTGTATATACTGGGCCCCATATATTGCTCCATACAGTATATACTGGGCCCTATATATTGCTTCATACAGTATAATGGCCCCATATAGTATATAATGGCAGACATATATTGCTCCATACAGTATAATGGCCCCATATAGTATATAATAGGCCCCATATATTGCTCCATACAGTATATAATAGGCCCCATATATTGCTCCACACAGTATATAATAGGCCCCATATATTGCTCCACACAGTATATAATGGGACCCATATATTGCTCCATACAGTATATAATAGGCCCCATATATTGCTCCACACAGTGTATCATGGGCCCCATATATTGCTCCATACAGTATATACTGAGCCCCATATATTGCTGCACAGTATAATTTCCCCTTATAATATATAAAGGGCCACATTTTTTGCTTCATACTGTATATACTGGGCCCCATATATTGCTTCATACAGTATACACTTGGCCCCATATATTGCTCCATACTGTATATACTGGGCCCCATATATTGCTCCATACAGTACTTACTGGGCCCCATAAATTGCTGCACAGTATAATGGCCCCATATAGTATATAATAGCCCCATATATTGCTCCATACAGTATATACTGGACCCCATATATTGCTCCATACAGTATATACTGAGCCCCATATATTGCTGCACAGTATAATTTCCCCTTATAATATATAAAGGGCCACATTTTTTGCTTCATACTGTATATACTGGGCCCCATATATTGCTCCATACAGTACTTACTGGGCCCCATAAATTGCTGCACAGTATAATGGCCCCATATAGTATAAAATAGGCCCGATATATTGCTCCATATAGTATAATGGCCACATATAGTATATAATGGGCCCTATATATTGCTCCATACAGTATATACTGGGCCCCATATATTGCTGCACAGTATAATGGCCCCATATAGTATATAATGGGCTCCATAAATTGCTAAACAGTATAATGGCCCCAATATAATATATAAGGGGCCCCATATATTGCTCCATACAGCATAATGGCCCCATGTAGTATAATGACCACATATAGTATATAATAGGCCCCATATATTGCTCCATACAGTATAATGGCCACATATAGTGTATAATGGGCCCCATATATTGCTCCATACAGTATATAATGAGCCCCATATATTGCTCCATACAGCATAATGGCCCCATATAGTGCTCCATACAGTATAATGACCACATATAGTATCTAATAGGCCCCATATAGTGCTCCATACAGTATAATGGTCCCCATATATTGCTCCATACAGTATATACTGGGCCCCATATATTGCTCCATACAGTATATACTGGGCCCCAGATATTGATCCACAGTATAATGGCCCCATATAGAATATAACGGGCCCCATATATTGATGCATACAGTATAATGGCTCCATATATTATATAATGGGCCCCATATATTGCTCCATACAGTATATACTGAGCCCCATATATTGCTCCATACAGTAAAATGGCCACGTATAGTATATAATAGGCCCCATATATTGCTCCATACAGTATAATGGCCCCATATAGTATATAATGTGCCCCATATATTGCTCCCATACAGTATATACTGAACCCCATATACAGTTATATGAAAAAGTTTGGGCACCCCTATTAATCTTAAGCTTAATGTTTTATAAAAATTGGTGTTTTTGCAACAGCTATTTCAGTTTGATATATGTAATAACTGTTGGACACAGTAATGTTTCTGCCTTGAAATGAGGTTTATTGTACTAACAGAAAATGTGCAATCTGCATTCAAACAAAATTTGACCGATGCATAAGTATGGGCACCTCACCAGAAAAGTGACATTAATATTTAGTAGATCCTCCTTTTGCAAAAATAACAGCCTCTAGTCGCTTCCTGTAGCTTTTAATGAGTTCCTGGATCCTGGATGAAGGTATTTTTGACCATTCCTCTTTACAAAACAATTCCAGTTCAGTTAAGTTTGATGGTCGCCGAGCATGGACAGCCCTCTTCAAATGACCCCACAGATGTTCAATGATATTCAGGTCTGGGGACTGGGATGACCATTCCAGAACATTGTAATTGTTCCTCTGCATGAATGCCTGAGTAGATTTGGAGCGGTGTTTTGGATCATTGTCTTGCTGAAAGATCCATCCCCTGCGTAACTTCAACTTTATCACTGATTCTTGAACATTATTGTCAAGAATCTGCTGATACTGAGTGAAATTCATGCGTCCCTCAACTTTAACAAGATTGCCGGTGCCGGCATTGGCCACACAGCCCCAAAGCATGATGGAACCTCCACCAAATTTTACTGTGGGTAGCAAGTGTTTTTCTTGGAATGCTATGTTTTTTTGCCGCCATGCATAACGCCTTTTTGTATGACCAAACAACTCAATCTTGGTTTCATCAGTCCAAAGGACCTTCTTCCAAAAAGAAATTGGCTTCTCCAAATGTGCTTTTGCATACCTCAGCCGACTGTTTGTGGTGTGCTTGCAGAAATGGCTTCTTTCGCATCACTCTCCCATACAGCTTCTCCTTGTGCAAAGTGCGTTGTATAGTTGACCGATGCACAGTGACACCATCTGCAGCAAGTTGATGCTGCAGCTCTCTGGAGGTGGTCTGAGGATTGTCCTTGACTGATCTCACCATTCTTCTTCTCTGCCTTTCTGATGTTTTTCTTGGCCTGCCACTTCTGGCCTTAACAAGAACTGTCCCTGTGTTCTTCCATTTCCTTACTATGTTCCTCACAGTGGAAACTGACAGGTTAAATCTCTGAGACAGCTTTTTGTATCCTTCCCCTGAACAACTATGTTGAATAATCTTTGTTTTCAGATCATTTGACAGTTGTTTTGAGGAGCCCATGATGCCACTCTTCAGAGGAGATTCAAACAGGAGAACAACTTGCAAGTGGCCACTTTAAGTAGCTTTTCTCATGATTGCAAACACCTGGCTATGAAGTTCAAAGCTCAATAAGGTTACAAAACCAATAAAAGTGCTTTAGTAAGTCAGTAAAAAGTAGGTAGGAGTATTTAAACCAAGAAAATGATAAGGGTGCCCATACTTATGCACCTGTCAAATTTTGTTTGAATGCAGATTGCACATTTTCTGTTAGTACAATAAACCTCATTTCAAGGTAGAAACATTACTGTGTCCAACAGTTATTACATATATCAAACTGAAATAGCTGTTTCAAAAACACCAATTTTTATAAAACATTAAGCTTAAGATTAATAGGGGTGCCCAAACTTTTTCATATAACTGTATTGCTGCACAGTATAATGGCCCCTTATAGCATATAATGGGCCCCATATATTGCTCCATACAGTATAATGGCCCCATATAGTGTATAATGTGCCACATATTTTGCTCCATACTGTATATACTAGGCACCATAAATTGCTCAATACAATATAATGGCCCCATATAGTATATAATAGGCCCCATATAGTGCTCCAAACAGTAGAATGGGCCCCATATATTGCTCCACACAGTATATACTGGACCCCATATAATGCTCCATTAAGTATAATGGCCCCATATAGTATATAATGGGCCCCACATATTGCTCCATACAGTATAATGGCCCAATATAGTGCTCCATACAGTATATACTGGACCCCATATATTGCTACATAAAGTATAATGGCCCCATATAGTATATAATGAGCCCCATATATTGTTCCATACAGTATACTGGCCACATATATTTCTCCATACAGTATAATAGCCCCTTATAGTATATAATAGGCCCCACATATTACTCCATACAGTATAATAGCCCCATATATTGCTACATACAGTATATGATGGGCCCCATATATTTCTCCATAGAGTATATAATGGGCCCCATATATTGCTCCATAAAGTATATACTGAGCCCCATTTAATGATCCATACACTATAATGGCCTCATATAGTATATAATACGCACCATATATTGCTCTATACAGTATAATGGCCCCATATAGTATATAATAGGCCCCTTATATTGCTCCATACAGTATAATGGCCCCATATAGTATATAATTGGCCCCATGTATTGCTCCATACAGTATAATGACCTCATATAGTATATAATGGGCCCATATATTGCTCCATACAGTATAATGGCCCCATATAGTATATAATGGGCCCTATATATTGTTCCATACAGTATATACTGGGTCCTCTAAATTGCTCCAAACAATATAAAGGCCCCATGTAGTATATAATGGGCCCAATGTACTGCTCCACACATTATATACTGGGCCCCATAAATTGTTCCATACAATTTAATTGCCCCATATAGTATATAATGGGCTCCATGTTTTGCTCTATGCGGAATATTCTGGGCCCCATAAATTGTTCCATACAGTATAATAGCCCCATATAGTATATAATGGCCTACATATATTGCTCCATACAGTATCATGGCCCCATATACCATATAAGAGGCCCCATATATTGCTCCATACAGTATATACTGAGCCCCATATATTGCTGCACAGTATAATTTCCCCTTATAATATATAAGGGCCACATTTTTTGCTCCATACTGTATATAATGGGCCCCATATATTGCTCCATACAGTACATACTGGACCCCATATATTGCTTCATACAGTATAATGGCCCCATATAGTATATAATGGCCTACATATATTGCTCCATACAGTATCATGGCCCCATATACCATATAAGAGGCCCCATATATTGCTCCACACAGTATATAAAGGGCCCCATATATTGCTCCATACAGTATATACTGAGCCCCATATATTGCTGCACAGTATAATTTCCCCTTATAATATATAAGGGCCACATTTTTTGCTCCATACTGTATATAATGGGCCCCATATATTGCTCCATACAGTATATACTGGGCCCCATATATTGCTCCATACAGTACAAACTGGGCCCCATATATTGCTCTATACTGTATATACTGGGCCCCATATATTGCTCCATACAGTACTTACTGGGCCCCATATATTGCTGCACAGTATAATGGCCCCATATATTGCTCCATACAGTATAATGGCCCCATATAGTGTATACTGTGCCACATATTTTGCTCCAAACTGTATATACTGGGTACCATAAATTGCTCAATACAGTATAATGGCCCCATATAGTGCTCCATACAGTATAATGGGCCCATATATTGCTCCATACAGTATATACTGGACCCCATATATTGCTCCATAAAGCATAATGGCCCCATATAGTATATAATGGACCCCATATATTGCTCCATACGGTATAATAGCCCCTTATAGTATATAATTGGGCCCCACATATTGCTCCATACAGTATAATGGCCCCATATAGTGCTCTATACAGTATATACTGGACCCCATATATTGCTCTATAAAGTATAAAGGCCGCATATAGTATATAATGAGCCCCATATATTGTTCCATACAGTATAATGGCCACATATATTTCTCCATACAGTATAACCCCTTCATATAGTATATGATAGGCTCCATATATTGCTCCATAGAGTATATACTGGGCCCCATATATTGCTCCATACAGTATAATGGCCCCATATATTATATAATGGGCCCAATATATTGCTCCATAGAGTATATACTAGGCCCATATATTGCTCCATACAGTATAATGGCCCCATATATTATATAATGGGCCCAATATATTGCTCCATACAGTATATACTGGGCCCTAGATACTGTTCCATACAGTATAATGGTCACATATAGTATATAATAGGTCCCATATATTGCTCCATACAGTGTAATGGCCATATATAGTATATAATAGGCCCCAAATATTGCTCCATACAGTATATACTGGGCCCCATATATTGCTGCAAAGTATAATGGCCCCATGTAATATATAAAGGGCCACATTTTTTGCTCAATACTGTATATACTGGGCCCCAATATATTGCTAAATACAGTATATACTGGGCCCCATATACAATATAATTGCTCCATATAGTATATAATGGGCTCCATAAATTGCTCCATACAGTATAATGGACCCATATATTATACAATGGGCCCAATATATTGCTCCATACAGTATATACTGGGCCCCATATATTGCTCCATAATGTATATACTGGGCCCAATATATTGCTCCATACACTTCTTACTGTGCCCCTTATATTGCTGCACAGTATTATGGCCCCATATAGTATAAAATAAGCCCGATATATTGTTCCATATAGTATAATGGCCACTTATAGTATATAATGGGCACCATATATTGCTCCATATAGTATATACTGGGCCCCATATATTGCTGCACAGTATAATGGCCCCATATAGTATATAATAGGCTCCATAAATTGCTAAATACAGTAAAATGGCCCCATATAATATATAATGGGCCCCATATATTGCTCCATACAGCATAATGGCCCCATATAGTGCTCCATATAGTATAATGACCACATATAGTATATAATAGGCCCCATATATTGCTCCATACAGTATAATGGCCACATATAGTATATATTGGGCCCCATATATTGCTCCATACAGTATATAATGGGCCCCATATATTGCTCCATACAGCATAATGGCCACATATAGTGCTCCATACAGTATAATGACCACATATAGTATATAATAGGCCCCATATATTGCTCCAAACAGTATATACTGGGCCCCATATATTGCTCCATACAGTATATACTGGGCCCAGATATTAATCCACAGTATAATGGCCCCATATAGAATATAATGGGCCCCATATATTGATGCATACAGTATAATGGCTCCATATATTATATAATGGGCCCGATATATTGCTCCATACAGTAAAATGGCCACATATAGTATATAATAGGCCCCATTTATTGCTCCATACAGTATAATGGCCCCATATAGTATATAATGGGCCCCATATATTGCTCCATACATTATATACTGAGCCCTATATATTGCTGCACAGTATAATGCCCCATATAGTAAATAATGGCCCCATATATTGCTCCATACAGTGTAATGGCCCCATATAGTGTATAATGTGCCACATATTTTGCTCCATACTGTATATCCTGGGCACCATAAATTACTAAATACAGTATAATGGCCCAATATAGTGCTCCATACAGTATAATGACCACATATAGTATATAATAGGCCCCATATAATGCTCCATACAGTATAATGGGCCCCATATATTGCTCCATACAGCATACACTGGACCTAATATATTGCTCCATAAAGTATAATGGTGCCATATAGTATATAATGGACCCCATATAGTGCTCCATACAGTATATACTGGATCCATATATTGCTCCATAAAGTATAATGGCCCCATATAGTATATAATGATCCCCATATATTGTTCCATACAGTATAATGGCCACATATATCTCTCCATACAGTATAATAGCCCCTTATAGTACATAATAGGCCCCACATATTGCTCCATACAGTATAATGGCCTCATATATTGCTACATACAGTATATAATGGGCCCCATATATTGCTCCATACAGTATATAATGGGCCCCATATATTGCTCCATACAGTATATACTGAGCCCCATTTATTGCTCCATACACTATAATGGCCCCATATAGTATATAATAGGCCCCTTATATTGCTCCATACAGTATATAATTGGCCCCATATCTTGTCCATACAGTATATTGGCCCCATATAGTATATAATGGGCCCTATATAGTATATAATGGGCCCCATGTATTGCTCTATACAGTATAATGGCCCCATATAGTATATAATTGGCCCCATGTATTGCTCCATACAGTATAATGGCCCCATATATTGCTCCATACAGTATAATGGCCCCATATAGTATATAATGGGCCCTATATATTGTTCCACACAGTATATACTGGGTCCTCTAAATAGCTCCAAACAATATAAAGGCCCCATGTAGTATATAATGGGCCCAATGTATTGCTCCTCACAGTATATACTGGGCCCAATAAATTGTTCCATACAATATAATTGCCCCATATAGTATATAATGGGCTCCATGTATTGCTCTATACAGTATATACTGGGCCCCATAAATTGTTCCATACAGTATATTATCTCCATATAGTATATAATGGGCCCCATATATTGCTCCATACAGTATAATGGCTCCATATAGTATATACTGGGCCTCATATACAGTATTGCTCCATACAGTATAATGGCCCCATAAAGTATATAATGGGCCTCATATAATGCTCCATACAGTATATACTGTGTCCCATATATTGCTTCATACAGTACAATGGCCCCATATATAGTATATAATGGCCGACATATATTGCTCCATACAGTATTATGGCCCCATATAGCATATAATAGGCCCCATATATTGCTCCACACAGTATATAATGGGCCCCATATATTGCTCCATACAGAATATACTGAGCCCCATTTATTGCTGCACAGTATAATTTCCCCTTATAATATATAAAGGGACACATTTTTGCCTCCATACTGTATATACTGGGCCCCATAAATTGTTCCATACAGTATATTATCTCCATATAGTATATAATGGGCCCCATATATTGCTCCATACAGTATAATGGCCCCATAGAGTATATAATGGGCCTCATATAATGCTCCATACAGTATATACTGTGTCCCATATATTGCTTCATACAGTACAATGGCCCCATATAGTATATAATGGCCGACATATATTGCTCCATACAGTATTATGGCCCCATATAGCATATAATAGGCCCCATATATTGCTCCACATAGTATATAATGGGCCCCATATATTGCTCCATACAGTATATACTGAGCCCCATTTATTGCTGCACAGTATAATTTCCACTTATAATATATAAAGGGACACATTTTTGGCTCCATACTGTATATACTGGGTCCCATATTTTGCTCCATACAGTATATACTTGGCCCCATATATTGCTCCATACTGTATATACTGGGCCCCATATATTGCTCCATACAGTACTTACTGGTCCCCATATATTGCTGCACAGTATAATGGCCCCATATAGTATTTAATGGGCTCCATAAATTGTAAAATACAGTATAATGGCCCCATATAATATATAATGGGCCCCATATATTGCTCCTTACAGCATAATAGCCCCATATAGTGTTCCATACGGTATAATGACCACATATAGTATATAATGGGCCCCATATATTGCTCCATACAGTATATAATGGGCCCCATATATTGCTCCATACAGTATATACTGAGCCCCATTTATTGCTCCATACACTATAATGGCCCCATATAGTATATAATAGGCCCCTTATATTGCTCCATACAGTATATAATTGGCCCTATATCTTGTCCATACAGTATATTGGCCCCATATAGTATATAATGGGCCCTATATAGTATATAATGGGCCCCATGTATTGCTCCATACAGTATAATGGCCCCATATAGTATAGAATTGGCCCCATGTATTGCTCCATACAGTATAATGGTCCCATATATTGCTCCATACAGTATAATGGCCCCATATAGTATATAATGGGCCCTATATATTGTTCCACACAGTATATACTGGGTCCTCTAAATAGCTCCAAACAATATAAAGGCCCCATGTAGTATATAATGGGCCCAATGTATTGCTCCTCACAGTATATACTGGGCCCAATAAATTGTTCCATACAATATAATTGCCCCATATAGTATATAATGGGCTCCATGTATTGCTCTATACAGTATATACTGGGCCCCATAAATTGTTCCATACAGTATATTATCTCCATATAGTATATAATGGGCCCCATATATTGCTCCATACAGTATAATGGCTCCATATAGTATATACTGGGCCTCATATAATGCTCCATACAGTATATACTGTGTCCCATATATTGCTTCATACAGTACAATGGCCCCATATAGTATATAATGGCCGACATATATTGCTCCATACAGTATTATGGCCCCATATAGCATATAATAGGCCCCATATATTGCTCCACACAGTATATAATGGGCCCCATATATTGCTCCATACAGTATATACTGAGCCCCATTTATTGCTGCACAGTATAATTTCCCCTTACAATATATAAAGGGACACATTTTTGGCTCCATACTGTATATACTGGTCCCATATTTTGCTCCATACAGTATATACTTGGCCTCATATATTGCTCCATACTGTATATACTGGGCCCCATATATTGCTCCATACAGTACTTACTGGTCCCCATATATTGCTGCACAGTATAATGGCCCCATATAGTATTTAATGGGCTCCATAAATTGTAAAATACAGTATAATGGCCCCATATAATATATAATGGACCCCATATAATGCTCCATACAGTATATACTGTGTCCCATATATTGCTTCATACAGTACAATGGCCCCATATAGTATATAATGGCTGACATATATTGCTCCATACAGTATTATGGCCCCATATAGCATATAATAGGCCCCATATATTGCTCCAAACAGTATATAATGGGCCCCATATATTGCTCCATACAGTATATACTGAGTCCCATTTATTGCTGCACAGTATAATTTCCCCTTATAATATATAAAGGGACACATTTTTGGCTCCATACTGTATATACTGGGCCCCATAAATTGTTCCATACAGTATATTATCTCCATATAGTATATAATGGGCCCCATATATTGCTCCATACAGTATAATGGCTCCATATAGTATATACTGGGCCCCATATACAATATTGCTCCATAAAGTATAATGGCCCCATAGAGTATATAATGGGCCTCATATAATGCTCCATACAGTATATACTGTGTCCCATATATTGCTTCATACAGTACAATGGCCCCATATAGTATATAATGGCCGACATATATTGCTCCATACAGTATTATGGCCCCATATAGCATATAATAGGCCCCATATATTGCTCCACATAGTATGTAATGGGCCCCATATATTGCTCCATACAGTATATACTGAGCCCCATTTATTGCTGCACAGTATAATTTCCCTTTATAATATATAAAGGGACACATTTTTGGCTCCATACTGTATATACTGGGTCCCATATTTTCCTCCATACAGTATATACTTGGCCCCATATATTGCTCCATACTGTATATACTGGGCCCCATATATTGCTCCATACAGTACTTACTGGTCCCCATATATTGCTGCACAGTATAATGGCCCCATATAGTATTTAATGGGCTCCATAAATTGTAAAATACAGTATAATGGCCCCATATATTATATAATGGGCCCCATATATTGCTCCTTACAGCATAATAGCCCCATATAGTGTTCGATACGGTATAATGACCACATATAGTATATAATAGGCCCCATATATTGCTCCATACAGTATAATGACCACATATAGTATATAATGGGCCCCATATATTGCTCCATACAGTATATAATGGACCCCATACATTGCTCCATACAGCATAATGGACCCATATAGTGCTCCAAACAGTATAATGACCACATATAGTATATAATAGGTCCCATATAGTGCTCCATACAGTATATACTGGGCCCCATATATTGCTCCATACAGTATATACTGGACCACATATAGTATATAATAGGCCCCACATAGTGCTCCATACAGTATATACTGGACCCCATATATTGCTCCATACAGTATAATGGCCCCATATAGTATATTATGGGCCCCATATATTGCTCCATACAGTATATACTGAGCCCCAGATATTGCTCCACAGTATAATGGCCCCTTATAATATATAAATGGCCATTTTTTTTGCTCAATACTGTATATACTGGGCCTCATATATTGCTCCATACAGTATATACTGGGCCCCATATATTGCTCCATACAGTATAATGGCCCCATATAGTATATAATAGGCCCCATATATTGCTCCATACAGTATAATGGTCCCATATATTACTTCATACAGTATAATAGGCCCCCATATATTGCTCCATACAGTATAATGGTCCCATATATTACTTCATACAGTATAATAGGCCCCCATATATTGCTCCATACAGTATAATGGTCCCATATATTGCTTCATACAGTATAATAGGCCCCATATATTGCTCCATACAGTATAATGGTCCCATATATTGCTTCATACAGTATAATAGGCCCCATATATTGCTCCATACAGTATAATGGTCCCATATATTGCTGCACAGTAAAATGGCCCCATATAGTATATAATGTGCCACATATTTTGCTCCATACTGTATATACTGGGCACCATAAATTGCTCAATACAGTATAAGGGCCTCATATAGTATATAATGGGCCCCATATATTGCTTCATACAGTATAATGGCCCCATATATTGCCCAGGGGAGGAAATTGTGCAACCCACCTCGGGGTCCTGGGATCCCCCAGTACCCCTGGAACACTTGTGTGCTGAAGATATAGCGGTAGCAAAACAAATGCTGAGAGAATAGTGTCATGTCTTCTCCAAAGATGACTCTGATATGACTCTGATATAGGCAGTATCCCGTCATTGCATTTGAAAATCAATTTGAAAGACACGACCCCAGTAACCAGAAGTGACATGTCTGTGCTAAAACCATTACATTGTGAAGTGAAAGAATATTCACAAGATCTCATCAAGAGAGGTTGGGTCCAAAAGTCGAAGTCATCTTATTCCTCTCCAATTTTCTGTGTTAGGAAGAAGGATGGTACGTTGTGACTCTGTTGTGATTACTGGGAGCTAAACCGAAAGTGAGTACCTGATCGACACCCGATACCAAAGATCCAAGATATGACGGATAGCCAATCAAGAAGCACCTGGTTCTCTGTCCTCGATCAGAGTAAGGCATACCACCAAAGGTTTGTCGAAGAGTCCAGTAGACCTTTGACAGCATTCATCACACCGTGGAGATTATATGAGTGGATCTGCATACCGTTTGGACTCAGTTCAGCTCCAGCATAATTTCAGATGAGCATGGAGTCATGTTTAGAAGGATTGAGGGACGATATCTGCCAGCCGTACTTGGATGACAATGTGGTACACAGCAAAACCTTCCGGGAGCATGTTGAACACGTGAGGACCGTATTTCAACGATATCAACAACATGGAGTTAAGTTGACCCCAAAGAAGTGTGAACTGTTCAAAAGACAAGTCCGCTTTCTAGGGAAAATTGTGTCCAGAGAAGGATATACCATGGACCCAGCAGAAATCGCTCCTGTACTAACCTTAAAAGACAGGCAGCCCTCGACCGTCGGGGAGTTGATGCAGATATTAGGATTCCTCTCCTACTATCGTACTTACGTTCGGAACTTCTCCAGGATTGTCGCCGTACTATACCTCCTCTTGGGGGGGATAACAGAGACAACAACACTCACGGAGAAAAAGAAGAACGCGGGTAGGACATGGCTTAAAAGAAAGAACGCTGTTTCATCCCATCAGCCCATTCTCTGGACAGCCGACCACCAGGAGGTATTGGAAAAACTATTAGACTACCTGGTAAAACCTTGGGATATCCTGATTTCAATTTACCATTTGTTCTTCATTGTAACGCTTCTCAAGTTGGACTGGGAGCTGTCCTGTATCAGCATCAAGATGGAAAAATGAGAGTGATCGGTTACGGTTCTAGAACGTTGACAGATGTCGAGAAGAAATACCATCTACATTCCAGAAAATTGGAGTTCCTGGCATTGAAATGGGCTATCTGAGAACGATTTAGAGATTAGTTCTACTAGAGGAAAGAGTTTGAGGTATGCACTGACAAAAACCCTTTGACCTATGTCCTTACTACAGCCAAACTGATTGCAACGGGTCAGAAATGGGTTGCTGAACTAGCTGACTTCAATTTCAGCATCAAGTACAGGCCAAGAAAATGCAATGTGGATGCTGACGGATTGTCAAGAATGCCACTAGAGCCTGAGGAGTTCATGCAAGAATGCTCGGAGGAAGTCAGTCTGGAAGCAATTGAGATCAGTACCCAAGCAGTACAAGCTTATCAGGAGGAAGACACACAATTATGGTATCCGTTGATGGTGGAAAACACCATAAAAACGAGAGCACAAGATCACCCCCGGTCTATTCAACAATTACCAAAACGGCAGCACAACGGGAAGATTAGATAATTGGTAGAATACTACTTTATGTGGACCAAAATCGGTTTCCAAGTAAACGAGAGAGAGCCAATGAGTCATCAGCAGTATCTGTTTTAATTAAAGAGTGGACGAAGCTCTACCTCACTGAAGACGGTATCCTGTATCGTAAAGGAGGACAAAAACGGCAGTTGGTACTACCCAGAGTATTCCATAGGTTGGTCTTCAAAGCACTCCATGAAAACATGGGACACCTGGGAGTGGAAAGGACAACCAACTTGATCCATGAACGTTTCTTCTGGCCGTACATACAGAGAGGTATTGAGAGGTACGTGACCAGGGAGTGTGCGTGTCTGAAACACATCAACACATCAACCCGGGCACCTATGGGAAACATCCAAACTACATATCCATTTGAGATGGTCTCAATAGACTTTCTACATCTCGAGACGTGCAAGGGTGGTTACTAATACATCTTGGTGGTGATGGACCATTTTACACGATTTGCTCAAGCATATGCCACCACCAATACATCGGGTCGAACAGCGGCAGAGAAGATCTTCAATGATTTTGCTGTGAGGTTTGGGTTCACTACAAGGTTACGCCACGGCCAAGAAAGAGAATTTGAGAACCAGCTCTTTGCCAAGCTCGGAAAGTACTGTAGAATTCAGAGATCCCACAAAACGCCCTATCACTCAGAAGGTAATGGACAAGTGGAATGTTTTAACCAAACATTATTGTCAATGTTGCGCACTTTAACTGCTGATGAGAAGAAAGACTGGAAGAGTTCTCTGTCAAAAGTGGTACATGCCTATAACTGTGCAAAGTCCAACGGGTTGCTCACCCTTTTTCCTATTGTATGGACGGTCGCCAAGACTGCCAATCAACATCATGTTCCATACTCCGGTGTCAGAGACTTACAGATTGTATCAGGAGTACGTTCGGAAATGGAAGGAACGGATGGCAGGGGCATACAATATAGCGCCCAAAGTAGTTACGCAAGGACTGAGCAAGAGTAATGAGTACTATGATCGAAAATGTTATGGAGCAGAATTGGCACCAGGAAGCCAGGTGCTAGTCAAGAAAGTACGTGAGAAAGGCGGTCCAGGAAAACATTCGTACTGGGAAGACGAGGTGTATGTGGTCGTAAGAAGAAAAGCTGATGACAGCCCAGTGTATGAAATCCGATTGGAAATGGGAGACAAGAAAACCAGAATAGTCCATCGGAATTTACTACTACCCTGTGACTATCTCCCACCACAACAAGACTTCCCAGAAGTAGACTGACATCGTCCGAGATTGACTAAAAGACCACCACAGACTGAAGCTCCGGAGGTGAATAGTGACCTTGAAAGTTCCGATGGAGAAGAACACACCATTGTATCTCTCGGACCAGCAAGGAGAGGGCTGTACCATCCTCAGGAGAGTTAACTAAACCCTGAGGCTCCAGAGTTCGTACCAAAGAGTATAGATGAAGTCCAATTCAGATCTGATGATCGAACACTGGCTCCTGAAGAGACCGATAGAGACTCAGGAGGAGCAAAATTACCAGACTGTGTGGAAACAAGCGACTCAGGAGAAGTACAGGAACTTACAGAGGCAGCTCCATGAACATTTGAGGATGCACGGGAAATGAGTGCGGCGGAAGAAACTTCTGTGACCGAAGAACCCGTGGTCTCTGAGGAACAACCCACCAGGAGGATGTCGACGCGAGAAGTGAGGAAGCCCATGATGCTGACGTATGAGACACTTGCTGAACCGAGTCAAGTGCCAAGGACTGTCGACAGGAAACAGGTATCTCTGCCTGTGGACTAGGTAAGCCCACTTGAGTGGTATTCACCAACGTGAGGCAGTATTGAAGATGTTGCCTGGTGGAAAGACTTGTTTTCATGCTTTGATTTTCCTTAAAAGACTTTGTAGAAACAAAGAACTGTTAAAGCATAGAGAGAGAGAGCTGGTTGAAGACGTACGAAAAGCTCCAGCTGAAGAGATGCTGAGTGTTTTAATTGTGTTAATTGTTTATTTCTTATAGGCATCCTACAAGAAAAAGGTTATAAGATTAGGTTGTTATCAATGTTTATGAACGTTATACTAATTTCACAATGCCAATTTGCATATAAAGTTATTCAACTTTCACCACTGTCTCAGAATTGGTTAGATTGATCAATTAAGACGAATGTCGAGGACGACATTCAAAAAGGAGGGAAATGTGTGGCATGCAGAAGTAGGGCTGTTGCTTTAAAAGCATTCAGCAACTATTAGAAGTAACACAGGTACATGAGACAGGAAGTGTTGTGCTCCAGAAGCATCCAGCAACTAGAGGGTTTAACACAGTCACAGGAGAAGGGGAGTGTTTTAGCAGAGCCCCAGGGGGATTGTGGGGAAGTTGTGTACTGTCTGGCTGGAGCCAAAGAGAAAGGTGGTGTGTGTGTTCTGTATCTCACAGAAGCACCACTGCAAGTGAAAAGGATTCAAGTCAGGAGTGAAGCTAAGCACAGGTCAGGAAGAGTTCCTGAACTAACAGTGCAGAGTATTGTCAGGCAGACAGATAAGGACTGTAAGAAATGGTGTCACAGGGATCATCTCCCTCAGCAAACCCATCCCCCCTCCTCCATCTCCCTCTGCTGTAAAGAATGCTGTGTTCATTAATGTGCCTTTGCATTAGAACTGTGCTGTTCTGTACTACTGGGAAGACTGTGCACTGCTGTGCTGCTAAGGAAACTGTATTGTTTGTTACTGGAGTCTGTTGCTCATAAGACTTAACTTGCACTGGCTGTGCGGTTTCTTATTAAAAGCTACTGTTCTACCGTTTATAAGGACTCTTGTCAAGTGTGTCTGGTCACCAAGTGAAACAACCTACGTGTTTGTGCCTGAGGGTCAATACCCCTGTGTGCCTGAGAGAAGCTGCAGCACATGGTCTATGGTCTCCCTGAGTAACTGTTCCCCCAGGATGTAACCTGTTTCGCCCCTACCTGAACCTAGAGGCGTGCGTGTAACATGTATATGTTAAAGGGTGAGAATTTCCAACAATCCCATGTCTCAAACAATATTTAATACTAAGTTCTATATGGCATGTGATACTGAATATGTTATCTATGTTTTACAATGCCCATGTAAATTGTTATATGTGGGGAAAACAACTTGGGATTTTAAAACTAGAATAAACCACCATCGATATACAATTAGGAAAAAGAAATTAGATTTACCTATGTGAAAGCATTTTGTGGAATTGGGACAAAAATGGAAGGATCTTATGTAAGCACTTTATATATGTAATTTTTATGATGTGCTGGAATGTTTATTTATTGATATCATTGCTGCACCTATTTAATATATCAATGTATACCATTGCACTGCTTGAGAAAGTTCCACACTTGGAACGAAACGTTGCCTTTTCACTATACTGTATATATATGTACAGTATATACTGTATATATATATACACCTATGTTAAAAATCAGGATGGTGGGCCATCCAAATCTTGCACCGGGGCCCAACTGCCTCCAATCACACCACTGTTTAGGGCCACACTGGCATCAACTATAAATCACAAGGTGCTTGAACATTATATTGCTTTTTGGGTGGTTTAGTGGAACAATTGTTATGTGGACTGATGGCAATTATATGGAGCCTGGTAACCACAGTATATAATTAATAGGAGGGGAAGGACATCTCATAATGTGAGTCAAATCATTCTGTATTTGCACAAGCTATTAAAATGTAAAAAACACATTTATGTATCTACAAGTGACATGGACGCCAGAACCCATCATATATAAAATGAGATGAAGGCCCGCCATACTGGTTCCATTTATGTGGCCTAGCAGAGCTGATTGTGCACAAATCTCTTGGTTTGCCTACAGGAACGTTTTACCAAAAGACAGAGGCAAGCTTGTGAGGAGCCATAGCACTCCGCAAAGGAAGGGCGGCAGCACCTCCTTATAAATTAAGCACCACTAGAATCAAATCAAATGGCACAGTTTAAACTTACCTGAGGGCGATAAAAAGATGTTCCTCTACCGAAATACAGCGCCTAATTGTTGTGTTTAGGAACTAAAGGCCAGGATGAAGCTCCTCCAACAGGCGATCAATGGTTACAAGGTGCATGCGGCAAAATGAGAACAATTTGTCAGGGTTGCGCTGTAGCTCCCCATACAGCCAGTAAGAAGTGGCCTTTAGAGACCTGTTGGCTAAGCAGAGGATAAACCCATAGGTTGAAACGCCTCCTTGGATCCACATCACTCTGCGTAGATCTCCAAATCACATTGGCACCACCCAGGTCTGAAGAACCCGCTCACCAGGGGTGAAGGATAAATTAGCCATATTGAGAGCTTGGTCAATACATCAGACCAACAATGAGTATTCACTCTGGGATATCCCAGCAAAATGGATGTGGTCTAATCCTATGACCTTATTGGGGTTGTTTTTATAGGGTTAGGATCATAGAGGACCTTCATTTTATAGGAAATTGAAGCAAAACAGACTAGAAAATCAGACTAGAAAAACTGCACTCAGGGATACTGGAGGCTGTGACTCTGTTCACTCATGTGTTCAGGTTAATGAGGAAAGGGCTTTACATGACAGTAGATAAAGCTGAAGTCTTTCTGTAAAGCTGAAATCCCCCAGCATTCCCTGCCACTTCAGTGTCTGTGCGGAGCTTACTCTGATCATTTGCATTAATGAGATGTCATCAGCCTCTGTACATTCATCTGATATAGGAATAACAAAATACCTTTCTGCGTTACAAGAGCTCATCTGATTGGGAGCCATCAATCCATCCAGCTTTCTGATTGTTTCCAAAACTTACCAGCAGAATTCTAAATGCAGTTATTCACGTTTGAATCATCATCATAATAATAATAGAATGTGCTACAGTGGTTTCTACCTCTATTTCCTTGGTCCATTTTGTCGACCGAAGGACTTGCCAGTTTTTTACAATAGTATCAGCAGGAAATTATCATTAGATGACTAGTAAACCTGTTGCCAGGTAATCCAACATAGCCCCCACCACTGATTGGCAGCTTTCTGCCTATGCACAGTGTAGACAGGAAGCTGCCAATCAGTGGTGTGGGTGGTGATATACAGAGCTCAGCATTCAGAGAACCGCTAGATCTGCCGCAGATAAAACAGTGATGTTATTAAGTAGTAGCAATAAAATACAGCACTCCTGGTAATTGTAGGTCCCCGGATAGGATCCCAATCTGTATCAATCAAATAGTAGAAAGAATCCGTCACTCTGAGGTGAGTAGAGTGAAAAACGTGAATCTTTTATTGCAGTGGTCCATATGGACAGTGTGTATTACATGTAACGTTTCCATCATCAAAGACCTTTGTCAAACATATACTGTAGAGGTAACTGAATCGCCCTCCCTGGGCTATGGGGGATACTCGGAGCCGGGCCTTGCAGATGTCGCGGGGATGCAGTCGTGGCCTTGGCCCGTTCCGTGCCCAGGGCTGTCACATGAAAAATATGGGCAATTGGATGAGTGGTTGTTTGACTTCGCCACCTGTGGTTTCTGGTGAAGGCCACGAGCGCTGCAACAGTCCTCTGAGGCTGATGTTATGGCAGCTCGGTTTGGTACTACTCCCCACAGGCGGAGTAGGCCTCAGGGCAGTGATCAATGAACGATCTGTGTGGAGGTATGGTGGGTGCAGTGCCGCGCAGGAATAAACAAGCGGAGGCGGTGGATGAAGTCATCCTGGTCTTTACTCACTTTAGATGTACTTTCAGCCGCAAAGCTTCTCTCTGCTACACACGGCGTACTGCGGCCACCGGGTAGGGGGTTCAGCACTTCCCAGGTAGATCAAGGGCACCTGTCAAGACCCCGCTGGTGTGTTCCTCTCCTTTTTCTCTCCTCCCGCTTGTGTTCCTCCTTGGGATCCACTAAGCCGCCGGGCTTTTCCAACAGTGACGTGAAGTACACAGTCAGATATCGGGAGCCGGTCACCCCTCTTGCAGAAGGAATCCCTCTGGCTAAGCCAGAGTGAAGAATACAGGTGGCGACTCCGCTCCGTCCGTATTCCCCTGGGATCCTTTTGCCTGTGGAGCCTATCTCCTCTGCTCCCCTCCAAGGCCTTCTTAGAACAGGACCCTGACCGGGCAGAGAAACTGGTTAACCCTGACCCTAACCCTGACCCGCTCCTCGTCTCAAGGCCAGAGAACGAGGACCGTGAATCTTCAGCCAGCTGCAGACTCTTGCTGGACCCTGACAGAAGACCACAATCAAAAGACCTTGAACTAAAGATGGCCATTTATTATATATGGTTCTATAAGTGCTTCCTGTAAGTGTTTCCTCCACCCTCACCCACTACTTGGTTCCCCCTATCTTTGGTTACCCCCCATCTCCTCTATCCCGGGCCATGGCAGCACCCTGGTGCATTTAGGCCCCCTACAGGACAGGAGTGGTGTAGTGTTGAGTGCGAAGTGGGGTTCTGAGTGATGCTCCATCCTTACTTGGGAGAGGAGATACCACATCTCTATCTGACGTGCAGTACCCCTGTGGCGACTGAACCCTCAGGGGCGCCACACAACAAATAAAAAAACAAAAGACTTAACATCAGAAATATAATACAGAACATGAAACTATAAAGATAGATATGACGTAATGCTTAAGTGAGGACCACAAGATCTGGCAGATACAGACACCAAGTCTATGAGCAATGGTGAAAAATATATATGTATTGCAGTTTGTAAGAGCCACCAAACAATATACATGAAGACCAGGGTTGGAGGTAGGCAGGTCCCTAACTCCAAAATATATATAGTGTAGAAGATACTATGTCTCTATGGGGAAATAAATATGCAGGGTACAACGCAAAATAGAAATAAGCAATACTTAACATGGGACTATAAAAAATGAAACAGATGGTACATAGAAGGTGGGGGGATTGAATGGTGGTCACAAAGAAGCCCCAAGTCCAAAGTCCACTGGAGAGTCCTGATCTAGAACTAATTTATCCCAAACTGTAAAATAAGATACAAAGCGGAACCTTATCATATACAGTACAGACCAAAAGTTTGGACACACCTTCTCATTGAAAGATTTTTCTGTATTTTACATTCACACTGAAGGCATCAAAACTATGAATTAACACATGTGGAATTATATACTTAACAAAACAGTGTGAAACCACTGAAAATATGTCTTATATTCTAGGTTCTTCAAAGTAGCCACCTTTTGCTTTGATGACTGCTTTGCACATTCTTGGCATTCTCTTGATGAGCTTCAAGAGGTAGTCACCGGAAATGGTCTTAGAATAATCTTGAAGGAGTTCCCAGAGATGCTTAGCACTTGTTGGCCCTTTTGCCTTCACTCTGCGGTCCAGCTCACCCCAAACCATCTTGATTGGGTTCAGGTCTGGTGACTGTGGAGGCCAGGTCATCTGGCGTAGCACCCCTTCACTCTCCTTCTTGGTCAAATAGCCCTTACACAGCCTGGAGGTGTGTTTGGGGTCATTGTCCTGTTGAAAAATAAATGATTGTCCAACTAAGCGCAAACCGGATAGAATAGCATGCCATTGCAAGATGCTGTGGTAGCCATGCTGGTTCAGTATGCCTTCAATTTTGAATAAATCCCCAACAGTGTCACCAGCAAAGCACCCCCACACCATCACACCTCCTCCTTCATGCTTCACGGTGGGAACCAGGCATGTAGAGTCCATCCGTTCACCTTTTCTGCGTCGCACAAAGACACGGTGGTTGGAACCAAAGATCTCAAATTTGGACTCATCAGACCAAAGCACAGATTTCCACTGGTCTAATGTCCATTCCTTGTGTTCTTTAGCCCAAACAAGTCTCTTCTGCTTGTTGCCTGTCCTTAGCAGTGGTTTCCTAGCAGCTATTTTACCATGAAGGCCTGCTGCACAAAGTCTCCTCTTAACAGTTGTTGAAGAGATGTGTCTGCTGCTAGAACTCTGTGTGGCATTGACCTGGTCTCTAATCTGAGCTGCTGTTAACCTGCGATTTCTGAGGCTGGTGACTCGGATAAACTTATCCTCAGAAGCAGAGGTGACTCTTGGTCTTCCTTTCCTGGGGCGGTCCTCATGTGAGCCAGTTTCTTTGTAGCGTTTGATGGTTTTTGCAACTGCACTTGGGGACACTTTCAAAGTTTTCCTAATTTTTCGCACTGACTGACCTTCATTTCTTAAAGCAATGATGGCCACTCGTTTTTCTTTGCTTAGCTGCTTTTTTCTTGCCATAATACAAATTCTAACAGTCTATTCAGTAGGACTATCAGCTGTGTATCCACCAGACTTCTGCACAACACAACTGATGGTCCCAACGCCATTTAAAAGGCAAGAAATCCCACTTATTAAACCTGACAGGGCACACCTGTGAAGTGAAAACCATTTCCGGTGACTACCTCTTGAAGCTCATCAAGAGAATGCCAAGAGTGTGCAAAGCAGTCATCAAAGCAAAAGGTGGCTACTTTGAAGAACCTAGAATATAAGACATATTTTCAGTTGTTTCACACTTTTTTGTTAAGTATATAATTCCACATGTGTTAATTCAAAGTTTTGATGCCTTCAGTGTGAATGTACAATTTTCATAGTCATGAAAATACAGAAAAATCTTTAAATGAGAAGGTGTGTCCAAACTTTTGGTCTGTACTGTATGTCAGGCCACTAACGGATGGAGCAGAACATGAGGAATGGGTGGGAAAGCAGGAGGGGTAGTTTTATTGTCATAAAAAAACAGAAGAGAGAAAGAGGTGGAAAATGAAACCATGCTAGGAGCAGATAAAAAGTGTAGAGGAAGGGAAAAAAACATAGGAAAAGACTGAATAAGAGGAAAGAAAAATACAATAAAAATGAAAATGAAAAAAAATAAAGGAAAAAATAAAATTAATAAAAAATAAAATAAAATAAAAAAATAAAGATGAAAAAAGGGGAAAAATAAAGATAAAAGATGAAAAATAAAGAAAAATAATGAAAAATGAACCATAAGGAATAAAAAATAATAGGTTATTCAGAAAGAATAAATAATAATAATCAAAGAAATTAAAAAATATGTAGCAGCCCGATGTGCTCCAGGTTCCTAAATACATGGGATGATGAGATTCCTGATATAAAATGGATCAAGAAGACTGTCCTCCTGTCTTGAATAATAAATACTTTGATCTCTGTAATATTCACATAATTCCGATACTTCAATGTCCTATATATTAATACTAGATGGTGGCCCGATTCTAACGCATCGGGTATTCTACAATATGTACGCGGCCGACCGGGTGCATCCAGCAGAGCGTTGTTTAAATTTGGCGCCAAAATCGCTGATTGGTCGCGGCCGGCAACCGCGACCAATCAGCAAAACGGTGTTTAAATTTGGCAGCAATATCGGTGATTGGTTGCGGGTGGCGGCCGCGACCATTCAGCGAACTGTGTTAGTGAGGACCGGAGAGCTTGTTTAAATTTGGCGCTAAAATCGCTGATTAGTCGCGACCGAGACCAATCAGCAAAACGGTGTTTAAATTTGGCGCCAATATCGCTGACTGGTCGCGGCCAGCGGTCGCGACCAATCAGCAGAGCGGGGTTTAGATTTGGCGCCAATAATGCTGATTGGTGGCGACTGCGACCAATCAGCAGAGCGGTGTTTAAATTTGGCGCCAATCTCCCTGATTGTTCGCTGCTGGCGGCCGCGACCAATCAGCAGAGCGTTGTTTAAATTTGGCGCCAATCTCGCTGATTGGTAGCGGCCGCGACCAATCAGCAGAGCGGTGTTTAAATCAGCGAACCGTATTACTGAGGACCGGGCAGCGTCGCCGTCCCTCCCTTCACACTTGCCGTCGGGAGATCAGCGGCCCAAGCAGCTGATCTCCCGACAGTAGCCGCATGGAGGTCAGCGGCGCCGCCCGTCGGGGTACTTGTGCTGCCAGCAGCGGGGAGATGAGCAGCTAGCGCCGCTCATCTCCCGGCTGCATCGCCGCTGACTTCCGTCCGGCAGATGAGCCGCTAACGGCCGCCATCTTTTTCTGAAATCCCGCGTCGCTGATTGGCCCAATCAGCGACGTGGGATTTCCTGGACAGACAGACAGGATAAGACGATTATATATATTAAATATTTTACTGTATTGCAGTTATCTATTGTTAAACGTGTGATACAATACCTGCAACATTGTTTTAAAATGGATATTTACTGATGTTTATAACAGGATTCGGATTTCTATCTTATTGCTGTATATTTGTAACATTTATTATAAAGAATTCTTCAAGAAACGAGTTTAAAAAAAACAATAATAATTCTGCACACATAGATATTCTCATAAGAAAGACAAAACCTCACTTTTATTTTCCTAAATATTCAGGGTTCAGGTTTATTAACGTTTTAAATTGACCGACTGCACTGGAGTTGTTCAATATTAAAATGAATAATCAAAAATGCAAATTGAGCACACAGTGCATATATATATATATTTATTTATTTATAAGCAAAAGTTTGGTTCAGCATCCTCCAAATTTGATATCTATCTATCTATCTAATCCAAAAATATGGAGGCAGCACACAGTTGAAGAAAATTTTTTTTTTATTATTTAATAGCCCATGTGGCGACGTTTCGGTCCAGTATTGTGCACCTTTCTGAAGCTACATGGGCTATTACATAATATAAATTTTTCTACTTCATCTGTGTGCTGCCTCCATATTTTTGGATTATATAAGAGGACTGGTATATAACAGGGGGCTTTTCACCTAAACTTTTTGCTTGTGCTGTTTTTTATCTTTTTTCTTATCTATCTATCTATCTATCTATCTATCTATCTATCTATCTATCTATCTATCTATCCATCTATCTCATTGTGAGGTGAGATCAGAATAAAAATGATGTCACAAGTGATGTGATGACATCACCGCATTCTATATCCCTGTGTTCCGGCCTAAGGGAAATCACTGCCTTACAGACTCCCAAGGGTGAGGCAGCCCCTTTTGTTTTTCGTCACGAACGAAGCAAAAATTGATTATAAAATGGATAAAGAGAGAAGAAGAGCCCATAGAGATCGGGTTCTCAGTGAGAGGAGAGGATTAAATGAAGAGCAGGTACCATTGTTCGCTATTGGGCGAAAAGGCTTTATACTACCGGACGTGGACACTGACGCCTCAGAAATGGCGTCCAAACGTCAAACTCTGGACAAAATGAGAAAGACCAAAAGACATGAGATCCTTACAGAGAGAAGGAAAATGGAGACCCTCATGGAGTCTCACTCTGCAGCCTCCGCTGAGCTTCAGAGGGCCATACTTATCGCCTTGAAAAAACTCGGAGATCTGGTCCCTGAAATACGGAGGAGAAACAAAGAAGCCATCCTCAATAAGAGGAGAAACATCAGCGCAGAGTTAGAGCTGGAAGAGGTTCTCCAAGAGACACCGAGACAAGTGACATCCTCCAGATCTGAAAGTCTGGAGGCACCGAAACTACAAAGAGCGGCAGCCCAGAAGAGGATCAGGAACAGCAGAGACTGGGTTGTCCAATGTAGAAGACGTCTCATCTACGCTAAATCCATTATAAATGGGAATGGTGCATTGCGGAGGTCGAGGTCATCAGCTGAAAACATCTCCATCCCAGAGAACAAACAGCTGAGTGTTTCTCCACCAAACACATCACTGGATACAGATGGACCAGGTAAGATGGATCTGCTCAGTGTAATAAGACTGGGGGTGAGGAGGATTATACTCCTAATATTATGTACTGGCATCAATTATCAAAAGTGCAGAAAAACTGTCCTTGTTGCCCATAGCAACCAATCACAATGCAGCTTTCATTGTTCCATAGAATGTTAAGAGATGGAATCTATGTTGTGATTCGTTGCTATGGACAACAGGGACAGTTTTGCTATTGGACAGTTTTGATAAATGAGAGCCCAAATATTAGACATTTCCTGCTCATTTACATAATGCCATTTAAAATTATAATATTTTCTCTGGAGCTACATTTGTTAACCCCTTATTGACCAGGCAACCTTTTTTTTTCTCCCCCTCCTTTGAAAACCCATAACTATTTATTTATTAATTTTTCTGGCAATGTAGCTGTATGTGGACTTGTTTTTTCAGTGGGCCGAGCTGTAGTTTTGAACATTATTTATTTTACCATTCAATGTTCTGGAACACGGGGAAAAAGATTTAATCTGTGGTAAAATTGTGGAAAAAAAGTGATTCCAACATTGTTTTTTTCTAGATGTTCATTGAGTGGTAAAAATGACCTGACAAAATGATTCTCCATGTCAGTTACAGCTATGATACTGCTGAACTTGCATAGGGGTTTCTAAAAAATACTTAAGAATTTTATTTAAACAAATGGTTTGTGTGGCCATGTTCTGAGACATTGGAACTGTGTGATTGTGATCGCTGGATGGAGATGTGTGAGGGCTTGATGATTTTTTGCGTGGTGAACTGTAGCTTTTATTGATACCTTTCCTGGGTAGACAGGACATTGTGATATCTTTTTATTGCAATTTTTTAGGTGAATACAGCGCCCCCCAAAAATGCAATTCTAATGTTTAATTTTTTTATCATGTTAGTGTTCACTGTTTGCAATATTTAATTTTATATTTTTGTAAATCGGACTTATGCGGATGTCGTGATACAAGATGTGCTTATAAATATGATTATAATTATGTCAATTTGGTGATTCAAATATTTTTTACATTTTCCCTCTTTTTTAAACTATTTTTTTTTATTTACTTCACTTTTTAGTTTCCTTGGGGGACTTAAACCTGTGATTTTCTGATCGCTTGTACTGTATACTGTGGTAGAACTGTATATAGATAAATTGACATTCTCGTATGAAATTAAGCCAGGCTGGTCTTAACACTAGGCCAAAAGTGACAGACTGGGGCTTTCAGCAGTAGGCCCAGGTAGTCATTTTAAACAATTGACCCCCTGCAATAGTGTCCTGGGGGGTTAATAGGTGCTGGTGCACTCAAATCGGCAATAGCTTCATTTAAATATCACTGTCAGCATTGAAATGGTTAAACTACAGTAATTGGAGTGTGCTCCAGTCGCTGCAGTTAAAGGCAAGTGTCAGCTATGTAATACAGCCAGCATCTGCCTGATATGGTGCATGCTCAGCTAATGAGCCCGCTTCATACATTTTATGCACAACATGACAAACATTTCCATTATGTGTTCGCAAAGGGTTTAATATATCTTGTATTTTCTCAGCAGATGGAGGCCTTATGATACCCCCTGACATAGCAGACATGCCAGCAGAAGACCCCGGTGATGCTAGAATCTGTATTTCACCCCTGAGAGAAGTGGTCAACACTAATAATACTATTGACTTTGACAGCCTTGACTTCCAGAAAGTTCTTGGAAAGGGAGGCTTCGGAAATGTAAGTGTGAATTTATCCTCCACCATGTTCATCAATGTATCCTGCACCAGATGCACAGGAGGGTTGTACATATTCATTACAGGATTCTCATATGTAATGATATATGAGATAAACTAGTGAACTACTACACACTAATAGATGGGAGTTTGGTCTGATCTGTTGTGATTTTTCTCCAGGTCATCTTGGCATTAGATCTGGTTAATGAAGGACTTCAGGCCATTAAAATCATGGACAGAAGTTATTGTAGAGAGGACATATTCTCTACAGAGCTAGAAGTCCTGAGAATGGCTGCCGGATGCCCCTACCTAATGACTATGCGGGCGTTTATGGAATCACCATTGGAGTATGTGATAGCCATGGACTATATGGCCGGAGGAGACCTGTTTGACCACATGGCAGATTCAATGCTGTTTAACACAAGGACAACAAGGTAAATGTCTTATACTGAATATTAATAATCCGTTGCCCTCGCACTGTAGTCCTAGAGCAATGGACAACGACAACAGGAGAAAATAATGACATGAAAAGGACACGTGTGTGATCTCCTCATGTTCTCTGTATGATTGTGCATGTAACCACTGATCCATCCTTTCTACTCCACAGACTCTTTGCGGCAGAGATGGTGTGCGGACTCCAGTTCCTGCATGAACGCGGCATCATACATCGGTAATCATTTCACCTTCATAAATCTGTCACCTGTGACTCTCTGTTGTCTCCTTACATATCTATTGTAGAAAGTTCTTTCCATGAATTGTCCTCACAATCAGTGTCTGCTCCTTCTCCCTGCAGTGACCTGAAGCCAGATAATATCCTCCTCCAAGACACCGGACACATCAAAATCTCCGACTTTGGCTTAGCAGCCATGAATGTATTTGAGGATGGCATAGTGAAGAACAAGGTTGGCACTAAGGGTTACATAGCGCCCGAGGTAAGGAACATCTCTGTGTGATTGATGCCAATAGTAGGATTGAGGGATAATCTGATCCCAATGTATCCTGCTGATATCTAATCACAGACCGGTCCTCATAGTCTCTGTGTGTAAATACCCTTCCCGGTATATTAAGCTCCTCTCCAATCTCATGTTTCCACAGATAATGGACAGTAAAGGCTACAACCATCTGGCAGACTCCTTTTCCTTCGGCGTCATCTTATATATAATGAGTGTAGGTGACCAGCCATTCTATTGCAAAGGCACAATGGATGAATACCACCAGTCTCTGCGTGATGACATCCCTTATTTTCCACCTGGGATCTGCTGTCATACCATGGACATCATAAAAGGGGTGAGTAAGATCAGATGGATAAGTATGATGGGGGGATTACTAAAAGAGATAGAAGATAAGATGGGAATAGTCCATAGACATTGTGTAAAAACTTGTCAGTAATAATACATAATATAATGACTAATGGTCTCTATCATTTTCTAGCTTCTCTGCAAATCTCCATCTGCCCGATCTGCCATTACATCATCCATCAGATCGCATCCGTTTTTCTATTCTATAGACTGGAGCGATGTGGAGTCCGGCAGAGCCGACCCACCATTCCCATATTGCTATGTAAGTACAACACATACAGACATCCATAGTGTTATCACTACCCAGTAACACACTTACCCACTATACACCTTATTGCTATATCCCCCTAGTACTGTATATACTGTATGTGAGGGGCTGATTCTCAGACGTGTATATTTCTCTTCTTACAGCAGGAGTATTAGGCTGATAAAAATCAGCCCCATTCCAGCAACATCCAGGAATGAAGATTTACATTAATCGGATGAGACAATTACACTGGACTTTCTTATTTACCGGACTGTGACAAACCTACCAAGCTTCCACCACATAACATCCAAGTAGATTTGAGCACCAAACATCCAGGGATTTATTCCGATCGCCATATTTGGGGTCAGGAAGGAATTTTTTTCCCTTGATATGAGGATGATCCAGCAACGAGTCCTCAGGGTTATTTTTCGCCTTCCTCTGGATCAACATAGCAAGTAATTAAAGGCTGAAATTGAAGGACTTCTTTCAGCCATACTTGCTATGTTACCATCTGGACGACTCATCTACAATGTGGTGGTAAGGAGACGACTACAAGATATGGACATAAAGAAGGAAGCGGCTGCTCCTTCTCCTACTTGGCCATGTACAGACACAAGGAAGCGGCTGCTCCTTCTCCTACTTGGCCATGTACAGACAGAAGGAAGCGGCTGCTCCTTCCTCTACCAGGCCATGGTCAGACAGAAGGAAGCGGCTGCTCCTTCACCTTCCTGACCATGGTCAGACAGAAGGCCATATGGCTAATCGCGATGCTGAAGGAATCCAGGAAAACTCCAACTATACAGATCACAAGTCACACATTCCTGCTCTTCTCCTCTCTCATGTGTGATCCAGACCTGGATGTCCAAAAGCGGCAAAAGTGTAAGCCGAGGCCTGAGGAGCAGAATCATCTGCTCCTTTCTATAGAAAGTCACTGTATCTACACACTTTCTTTTATCATCATTGCAAATTTGTAACAACTTTATTGCACAAATATATATATATGTATATATAAAACATCTAAGTGTCTTTTGTGCGTTTGGTTAAATTCTTCTCATATACAGACCTGCTTTTTGTTATTTTTATTAATATCATGATAAGGACAAGGTATTTTGGTGCCTTAGGCAAATGAAGCCTATGGTGACCCCCACCAAAGGAATAGGCAAGAAACTGAGGTAACAGGACCCCTAATACTGCACCTCCTCCCTCCGATCAGTCCGATAATAATCTCTGACGACCACTTCCACTCAAATTATTACTTTTCTCACCAAAAAAATACCAGCACAAGTAAAAAAAATGTGGCGTACTTTAGGGATGAGGCTTAAAAGGGAGCGCAATGTCAAAGTTCTATATAGAATCGTTCATTGTTTGTGGACCAATTACACATTACAAGGGACAAATAGCGATATTCATCCCTGATATTCTATATTTTAAATGTCCTACCCAAGGATAGTGATGGAAACTAATATAGCTGTTAGTATAATGGAGGCCGTGGGTTTCAATTAAGGTCATGTGACAGATGACCTTAATTGAAAGAATGAAGTGATTAACCAGAGTCAGCATGGGTTTGTAACTAACAAGTCATGTCAGACTAACTTAATTTCCTTCTATGACAGAATCACTGACTGGGTGGATCAGGGAAATGCTGTAGATATAGTATATCTTGACTTCAGCAAAGCATTTGACAAAGTATCTCACACCATCCTTATTGAAAAAATGACCAAGTATGCAATGGACCAGGCAACTGTTAGGTGGATTCATAACTGGCTTAGTGATCGGACTCAAAGGGTGGTTGTAAATGGCTTCACATCCAACTGGATGAATGTCTCAAGTGGGGTACCACAGGGCTCCGTCCTGGGACCTGTATTGTTCAACATCTTTATCAATGATTTAGATGAAGGAATTGAGGGTAAACTGATTAAATTTGCTGATGACACAAAGCTAGGAGGGATAGCTAATACTAGAGAAGAGAGAGAGAGGATTCAAAAAGACCTAAATAAACTGGAGCAGTGGGCAGCAACCAACAGAATGGTTTTTAACAGGGAAAAATGCAAAGTACTACATCTGGGCAATAAAAATGAAAAAAGCATATACAGAATGGGAGGAATAGAGCTAAGCAACAGTACATGTGAAAAAGACTTAGGTATACTAATAGATCATAGACTGAACATGAGTCAACAGTGTGATGCAGCAGCAAAAAAGGCAAATACAATTCTGGGATGTATTAACAGAAGCATACAGTCTAGATCACGTGAAGTCATTATCGGTCTTTACTCCTCTTTGGTCAGACCTCATCTGGAATACTGTGTACAGTTTTGGGCACCACATTTTAAAAAAGACATAGACAAACTGGAGCAAGTTCAGAGAAGAGCGACCAGAATGGTGACTGGTCTGCAAACCATGTCCTATGAGGAACGGTTGCAGGATTTGGGAATGTTTAGCTTGCAAAAAAGAAGACTGAGAGGAGACTTAATAGCTGTCTACAAATATGTCAAGGGCTGTCACATTGTTGAAGGATCATCTTTATTCTCATTTGCACAAGGAAAGACTAGAAGCAATGGGATGAAACTAAATGGGAGGAGACACAGATTAGATATTAGAAAAAACTTTTTGACAGTTAGGGTGATTAATGAGTGGAACAGGCTGCCACGAGAGGTGGTGAGTTCCCCTTCAATGGACGTCTTCAAACAGAGGCTGGACAGACATCTGTCTGAGATGATCTAGTGAATCCTGCTTTGAGCAGGGGGTTGGACCAGATGACCCAGGAGGTCCCTTCCAACTCTACCATTCTATGATTCTATGATTCTAGATGCAACTTGTAACAAAACTGATGGCGTTTCTAGTGCCGTATTCCTGTGTGGCGCCATCCTGTAACAGAGAACACACCGGAAGTAGCCTGCGTCTTGTTGGAGTTACCGGCAGGGGAGGGAGCTGATTACAGCTCTTTTGCTCTTGTCCTGGGCAGCGCTCAGATTGTCTTAAAGAGGCAAATACAATTCAGTGCAGAGAGGGAGCGACAGGCGGTGAGCGGTGTTAGTGACTCACTGAATGCCTGTGACTGGAGGAAGGGGCCGAAACAATGTCATTTTTTTTTTTAAACTGAGCCCCCTCGGGGAGACAAGGGGTAGCGCCCTAGGCTAGTGCCTACCCTGCCTACCTGTCGAACCAGCCCTTATTATGAATCATGTTTGATAATTTTTTTGTGATCTTTATTAATTCATTCTTCGTTCACTTTTTTCCTAATAAATACTATAATCAATGTAGTCTTGACCTATATTTATATCTGTATATGGGCACTTTGTGGTAGTAACAAATCCACATTGTATCAATTTTTCAAAGACCCCGGTGCTGTCATCTTTTTCATATGTTTTTATTATTTTCGAGGAGCTTTTCCAGCCTAATGGCAATGTGCCCAGGGCATTCTGGTTAATACCAGATGAAGGGGAACGCAGTCTCCATTATTTGATAGGACTACACATGATAGGATGAGATACACAGCTCAGCAGACTGTATTATTTGATTGAACTGCACATGATAGGATTAGATACACAGCTTAAAGGGAAACCGTCACCAGAAATAACGCTATTAGCCTGCACATATGGGGTTAATCTGCAGGATAACAGCGTTATTATGCTGCCCGGCGCCTGCACTCAGCCAAATACCTGCAGAATCAAAGCTTTCCTGTATTATAAAAACACATTTAAAATACAGCTTCAACATCTACACCAAAAACACATCAAATAAGGGAGAAAATTCATAAAAAAGGCAGCGAAAATGCAATAATGAGTATTTACTCTCTGTGTGAACTCGGCCTTAAAGACACCAAAAAAGCCAGATGTCATATAGTGATGCTTATGTAAAAATGAAAGAGTTCTGACTAATGTGGCGTCCCTGCAGGTCCAGTTGCCACAGAGGTACTGCATCTCACCCAGAGGTGTGGTACCCCACTCTTAGGTAAGGATGGAGTACTACCCAGGACCCACACATCTACATCCAACACTACACCACGCCAGACCAGCAGGCGGTGCAATATGCACTTGTTCACAGCGGAGCCCTGTCCCTGGCTGGAAGGGGGGGAACCAAGAGAGGGGGAACCATGTAGTTTGTGTGGATGGAGGAAGAAGTTCAGTAGAGCACAGACTTGGAGTCAGGAGAAAGAGTTGAGTGGAGAGGAGTCTGTGAGAGCTCAGGAGGAGCTCTGCTCAGGAGAGCAAGGAGGAGAGAGAGAGAGAGGAAAGAAGAGAGGAGCAGTGAGGAGGGTTCCAGGAAGACAGAAGGGATCCCAGAGGCACGGCGAGTGCAGAGGCAACCCGTGACCCCGAATTCACGCTGACGTGGAGGGATCAGGCTGCAGAAGGGGACCGGCCCCAAACTAGTTGAGAACAACCACTCTCAGCTAGCCAACCGGAGGCAGCAGCATTTTCAAGGTGTTGCAGCCAAAATCCACAATTACATCGCCGAAAAGGTGGCCGCATAGGGTCCAGGGGACTGAGAGCACGTCGCCCGACAAGACCCGAGGCCACTAGCTTGGGACACTGATTGTGAGGTGCAGGGCAGGAGGGTGAGAGCCAGCGCAGTGAGACGACCGAAAAAGGTACATAGAACGGGGTCCCGTGTAAGTGCTCCTGAGATACCTGAGGGTTTGCTGGACCCCTACCCCGGAGGACACAGGACGATGTTACACACCGGTAACTGTAACCTGGAGTCTTGAACAACTGTGAGTAAAACCTGAAGACCCACTGTGTCCTTGAATAATTGATGCGCCATCAACTGCCCTGCACTACACTGCACCGACAACATCTACCTCATAAAATCACCATCTACACTGCCCTGGAGCTAAGCTCTGCCTGTGGAGAACTGAACCAACTTTGCTGCGTCACCATCGGCTCCAGTGGATCTGCACCGCAGCGGTAGCCCTATATAGCCGCATACCACAGGTGGCGTCACAAAATATTATTCTCCAAAAACTTTATTCCCGTTTTACTTTTCCTTTAATTGACCGCTCTGGGTCGCGGACCGGGTCACCGCCACCATGACATCCCCAGCATCGACCGACCCGGCTACCGAGTACCCCACGGCCCAGGGGGCGCTTCAGATACAACTAAAAATGACAAAAATAAATCCAAGTCCCAATTTGAGATGAGCGGATCGATTTGCAAGACTCCAGTTCATGTTCCAGGGCAGTGGCACCTGGCAGGTAGACGGGAGGCCTGCGGATCTCTTACATTCGGAGTCTCTAGGACAGCCTTTGATTTGTCATGACTGTTATGACATCATCAGTCTGTAAAAAGTTGACTGTAAAAGTTTGAAGTTGTGAAATAGGACCTGCTGTACTATGAATGTTATGTGTTGTATTTAAGTTGATTTTCTCCCCTAGAATTAATGCAATCTTTTCCACTCTGATTCCTGCAGAATTTTAGAGAAAAACCTCCTTATAAATTGGAGTTGTATATACAGTTGACACCAGAAGTTTACATACACTATATAAAAAGACACATATGCATGTTTTTCTCAATATATAACTTGAAATCAGAATAAACCTTTCCCATTTTAGGTCAATTAGGATTACCATAATTTTTAATATTTGCCAAAATGCCAGAATAATGAGAGAGAGAGAATGTTTTAAGGCATTTTTATTACTTACTACAAAGTCAAAAGTTTACATACATTTCATTAGTATTTGGTGCCATTGCCCTTAAACTGAATGACTTGGATCTGACTTCCACAAGCTTCTCACAATAGTTGGTCGGAATTCGGGCCCATTCCTCCTGACAAAACTGGTGTAACTGATCCAGGTTTGTAGGTCGCCTTGCTCACACCTGCGTTTTCAGCTTTGCCCATAAATTTTCAATAGGATTGAGATGAGGGTTCTGTAATGGCCACTTCAAAACATTGACTTTGTTATCCTTAAGCCACTTTGTTAGCATTTTGGCAGTATGTTTCTGTAACATACCTGGCGGCGTCCTTGCATAGTGGTCCATCTCCCACTGTGCAAGAGCGCGCACTTGATCTCCAGTCCAGTCTGCTAGCCTGGCTTCCCTCCATGCTGTTTGCTTGCCTCTGTGTCTGCTGCTTAAGGGCGGCGCCCGATCACTTCCTGTTTCTTGTACCTGCTGCAGGCACACCCCTTGTGTGTTCTCAGCCTATTGCTGTCTGTCATCTGCTATTTAACCCAGCTACTCCAATGAATCCCTGCCTGAGCATTGTGTTTCATTCAGTGTGGTCTTTCACTCTGATTGTGCCAGGTCCCCTTCTGTGTTCTCTTGTCTGCCTATCCTGGAGGCTGTATTTCCAGGCCTGTCTGAACACGCTCCTTGCCTGTTCGTCTCGCCTTCTAGGGGCCGCATACCTAGACCCGCTCCTGTATCTTGTCTGTCCTGTCTGAACACGCTCCTGGCCTGTTCCTCCCACCTTCTAGGGGCTGCATTCCTAGACCCGCTCCTGTATCTTGCTACTGTGTCTGTTCTTGTCTGTATACTCTTCTAGCCTGTTTTCCCGTGTTTCTCTACGTCCGTACCTTTCCTTTTTCTGCACAGTCTGAACTCGTACCTAACTCCTGCTCGTTGTCACTGTACTCCCGGTTGTGAGTTTGTGGTCCACTCGCTACTTCACTGCAAGTACCCTGTGGGTATCTGGTTCTGCCTTTCCCTTCCTGTCTGTTCCGTGTGAACAGAGCCCTGTTCTAGCCTGCTCTGCCTTTGCTCACTGCTCCGGCGGTTCTAGCCTGCTCTGCCTTTGCTCACCGCTCCGGCGGTTCTAGCCTGCTCTGCCTTTGCTCACCGCTCCGGCGGTTCTAGCCTGCTCTGCCTTTGCTCACTGCTCTGGCGGTTCTAGCCTGCTCTGCCTTTGCTCACCGCTCCGGCGGTTCTAGCCTGCTCTGCCTTTGCTCACCGCTCCGGCGGTTCTAGCCTGCTCTGCCTTTGCTCACCGCTCCAGCGGTTCTAGCCTGCTCTGCCTTTGCTCACCGCTCCGGCGGTTCTAGCCTGCTCTGCCTTTGCTCACCGCTCCGGCGGTTCTAGTCTGCTCTGCCTTTGCTCACCGCTCTGGTAGTTCTAGCCTGCTCTGCCTTTGCTCACCGCTCTGGCGGTTCTAGCCTGCTCTGCCTTTGCTCACCGCTCCGGCGGATCTAGCCTGCTCTGCCTTTGCTCACCGCTCCGGCGGTTCTAGCCTGCTCTGCCTTTGCTCACCGCTCCGGCGGTTCTAGCCTGCTCTGCCTTTGCTCACCGCTCCAGCGGTTCTAGCCTGCTCTGCCTTTGCTCACCGCTCTGGCGGTTCTAGCCTGCTCTGCCTTTGCTCACCGCTCCGGCGGTTCTAGTCTGCTCTGCCTTTGCTCACCGCTCTGGTAGTTCTAGCCTGCTCTGCCTTTGCTCACCGCTCTGGCGGTTCTAGCCTGCTCTGCCTTTGCTCACCGCTCCGGCGGATCTAGCCTGCTCTGCCTTTGCTCACCGCTCCGGCGGTTCTAGCCTGCTCTGCCTTTGCTCACCGCTCCGGCGGTTCTAGCCTGCTCTGCCTTTGCTCACCGCTCTGGCGGTTCTAGCCTGCTCTGCTCTTGCTCACCGCTCCGGCGGTTCTAGCCTGCTCTGCTCTTGCTCGCCGCTCCTGGCGGTTCTAGCCTGCTCTGCTCTTGCTCGCCGCTCCAGGCGGCCTTGTCCTGCTCTGCTCTTGCTCCGAGCGGCCTTGTCTTGCTCTGCTCTTGCTCGCCGCTCCGGGCGGCCTTGTCTTGCTCTGTTCTTGCTCGCCGCTCCAGGCGGCCTCGTCCTGCTCTGCTCTTGCTCACCGCTCCGGGCGGCCTCGTTCTGCTCTGCTCTTGCTCCGGGCGGCCTTGTCCTGCTCTGCTCTTGCTCGCTGCTCCGGGCGGCCTTGTCCTGCTCTGCTTTTGCTTTCCGCTCCAGGCGGCCTCGTCCTGCTCTGCTCTTGCTCGCCGCTCCGGGCGGCCTCGTCCTGCTCTGCTCTCGCTCGCCGCTTTAGGCGGTCTCGTCCTGCCCTGCTCTCGCTCGCCTCTCTGGGCGGCCTCACTCTGCTGTGTTTGTCCGCCACATCTGTGGTTCTGTTCCTGAGTCCCACTGTGTACTGGGTCCTATCCCGCCTGTGTTCCTACCTGCTAGCGCCTCCCTGTCTGCACTCTAGCCGTGCTTGCCTGTACCCCCCTGCCTGCATACCCGCCTGCCTGCATACCAGTCGTGCCTGCCTATACCCACCAGTCTGTGTGCCAGCCTAACCTGTCTGTTCCTGTATTCCCCTGTGTGGGTCAACAGCTGTGTCCGGGGTCTGTCCTGGAGTAGCACCTGGTCCCTCTGCTCGGTTCCTCCTTGGTGCACTGGCATCGTATGCCGTCGTGCGACCCTGGTCGGATCGGGTGAATACCTAGTTACGCCCCTCCAGGCATTCACTCTCCGGCATGGTCCAGTGGAATCGCACGCACACGCCGCTCAGCCCGGGCGTGTGCATTACAGTTTCAGGTCATTGTCCATTTGGAAGACGCATTTCTTACCAAGCTTTAACTTCCTAGCTGATGTCTTGAGATGTTGCTTCAGTATTGTCACATGATCTTCTTTTCTCATGATGCCATCTATTTTGTGAAGGGCACCAGACCCTCCTGCAGCAAAACAACCCCACAACATGATGATGCCACCCCCGTATTTCACAGTTGGGATGGTATTCTTAGGCTTCCAAGCTTCTCCCTTTTTCCTCCAAACTTAACGATGGTCATTATGCCTAAAAAGTTCAATTTTAGTTTCTTCAGACCACAGGACAAGTTTCCAAAAATTAAGGTCTTTGTTCCTGTGTACATTTACAAATATTAATCTGGTTTCTTTATGTTTCTTTTGGAGTAATGACTTCTTCCTGGCAGCATGGACTTTCAGCCTATGTTGATACAGTACTCGTTTCACTGTGGATATTGACACAATCTTATCAGCTTCTGCCATCATCTTCACAAGGTCTTTTGCTTTTGTCCTTGGATTTATATTCACATGTTGGACCAAAGCACGTTCATGTCTGGGACACAGAACCCATTACCTTCCTGAGCAGTATGAATGCTGGACATTCCCATCTTGTTTGTACTTATGTATAATTGTTTGTACAGATGAGCGAGGCACCTTCAGGTATCTTGAAATTGTACCCAAGGATGAGCCAGACTTGTGAAAGTCCACATTTCTCTTTCTGATATCTTGGCTGATTTCTTTACACTTTCCCATGATGCTACACAAAAAAGAAGTGTGTTTCAGGTGTGCATTAAAATACATTCACATCCAAATTGTTTTTGCTCTTAATCCTGATTATTTATATATATAACGCCACTGCTTAAAACCGTGGTCAGACGTGATATGATATTACTTCTGTAATAATCGTGACATTTTTTGGAGCATGCCAAATTTTACCCTCCATTTAAAGTCTGCAAGTTATGTGTTGTTCAACATATTCACACTTGGTCGCTGACCAATGCCACATCTATAAGGCCACTGCCTAAAACCATGGTCATCAGACATTATCCGATATTACTGCTGTAATAATCATGACATTTTTTGGAGCATGCCAAATTTTACCCTCCATTTAAAGTCTGCCAGCTGTGTGTTATTCATGCTATTCACACTTGGTCTATGACCAATACCACATCTATAAGGCCACTGCCTAAAACCGTGGTCATCAGACGTCATCTGATATTACTGCAGTAATCATGACATTTTTTGGAGCGTGCCAAATATTACCCTCCATTTAAAGTCTGCCAGTTGTGTGTTGTTCATCCTATTCACACTTGGTCGCTGACCAATACCACATTTATAAGGCCACTGCCTAAAACCGTAGTCATCAGACGTTATCCGATATTACTGAGGAGATAATCGTGACATTTTTTGGAGCAAGCTACATATTACCCTCCATTTAAAGTCTGCCAGTTGTGTGTTGTTCATCCTATTCACACTTGATCGCTGACCAATACCACATCTATAAGGCCATTGCCTAAAACCCTGGTCATCAGACGTGATCCGATATTACTGCAGTTATAATCGTGACATTTTTTTGGAGCGGGCCAAAAATTACACTCCATTTAAAATGGGCAAAACGCTTGGCAAGGGACAGTGAAGTGGACGTAATGGTGATGGTGCACGCAAAGGCCTATGCCGTGGGCAAGCTGAAATTATGTCTGCTGAGTGAGCACAACAAGCACCCACATCATGGTCACCCTATCTTCCTGTCCCACTTTGTAGGGGGCAGCGGAACCCCACTCTTAAAGCCAGAGCAGTGTGAAAAGGTTGTTGGTTGGATAGCATATAATGCTTCCAGTCACTTTGCCACCACCACCACCGTCTTTCACACTGTCCAGTCTCAGTAGCCATGAGTATGGACTACATATTCCTCACCCTGATCCTCCTTACTCCCACTATGCCGAGTGCCCAGAGACAACTGATCCCACACTTGAACGCTCAGAAGAGCTGTTTACTTTCCCATTTATAGATTTGGGCCTCTCTCCTGGCCCGTTTCAAGTGGGGCAAGAAGAGATCACATGTAGCTATGCCCAAATATTTGAGCAGCCATGGTTACATAAAGGCGACGGTCGAAAAGTGCAATTACTGTCGCAAGAGGTGGATGATGATGATGAGACACAATTGCCAGCGAGTCAGAAGGAGGCCCAGGGTGCATACGGGGAAGACGAGGTGGGACATTAACATGAGGAAAGTTGCCAGTCCAACTGTTAGGTCTTCCAGAGTCTGGCTCTTTTTTAAAAACTGTCCAGTTAACCCAAAAAAAGGCTATTTGCAAAATCTGCCATGCCAGCATCATCAGGGGCAGCAAAACTACCAGCCTGACCACCACCAGCAAGCTCAGGCACATGACAGCAAAGCACCCGACTAGTAATGCCAGAGTCCAGAAACAGTGTCTAAGGGTGACAAAACTGCCTGTACCGCTGTTGTGCGTGCACACCAATCCTCTGTCCATGGTGCAGGCAAAGATGCCTCCCGCCCTGCACCTGTAGTTTGACACTCACAACCACCACCATCAGCAACCACGTGCACATCCTTGTCCCAGGGCTGCATTCATTTGTTCCTGCCCCAGTCCTTTGAACGCAAGCGCAAATATGCAGCCAACCACTCACAGGCCATAGCACTAAACTGCCACATTTCTAAAATGCTTGCACTTTAAATATTGTCTTTTAGGCTCGTGGAGACACAATCTTTCTTCAACCTCATGGTGGCGGCCATCCCTCAGTACTCGGTTTCCAGCTGCCACTATTTCTCCCTGTGTGGTGTCCCTGCCTTACACAAGCACGTGTCCCAGATCATTAGCCGTGCCCTCAACAATGCAGTTACAGGGAAGGTCCACCTAACCACGGACACATGGACAAGTGCTTGTGGCCAGGGACGATACATCTCGCTGATGGCACACTGGGTTAATAGGGGAAGCCGGGACCCAGTCGGACGGAACACATCCTCCTGACGCCAAGGATTGTGGGCCCTGGGTCAATCAGGGTTGCCCCTACATTATAAAGCTCCTGCACCTCCTTCTCCTCTTCAGCCTCCATCTCCGAAATTAGCAGCACTGCATCGGCCAAGTGGCAACAGGCTGTGCTGAAGCTGATATGCTTATGGGACAAACCGCACACCTCTATGGTGTTGTTGACAGCTTTAACAGAGCAGGCAGAACTCTGGCTGTCACCGCTGCACCTACAGCCAGGCATGGTGGTGTGTGACAATGGCCAGAACCTGGTGGTGGCTCTGAAGCTTGGCAACCTCGCACAAGTACCATGCCTGTTCCATGTGCTCAACCTAGTGATTCAGCGGTTTTTCAAAACTTACCCGGATCTGCCGGAGCTGGTTGTCAAAGCAACCCCACAACATGATGATGCCACCCCCGTATTTCACAGTTGGGATGGTATTCTTAGGCTTCCAATCTTCTCTCTTTTTCCTCCAAACTTAACGATGGTCATTATGCCCAAAAAGTTCAATTTTAGTTTCTTTAGACCACAGGACAAGTTTCCAAAAATTAAGGTCTTTGTTCCTGTGTACATTTACAAACATTAATCTGGTTTCTTTATGTTTCTTTTGGAGTAATGACTTCTTCCTGGCAGCATGGACTTTCAGCCTATGTTGATACAGTATTCGTTTCACTGTGGATATTGACACAATCTTATCAGCTTCTGCCATCATCTTCACAAGGTCTTTTGCTTTTGTCCTTGGATTTATATGCACATGTTGGACCAAAGCACGTTCATGTCTGGGACACAGAACCCATTACCTTCCTGAGCAGTATGAATGCTGGACATTCCCATCTTGTTTGTACTTATGTATAATTGTTTGTACAGATGAGCGAGGCACCTTCAGGTATCTTGAAATTGTACCCAAGGATGAGCCAGACTTGTGAAAGTCCACATTTCTCTTCCTGATATCTTGGCTGATTTCTTTACACTTTCCCATGATGCTACACAAAAAAGAAGTGTGTTTCAGATGTGCATTAAAATACATTCACATCCAAATTTTTTTTTGCTCTTAATCCTGATTATTTATATCTATAATGCCACTGCTTAAAACCGTGGTCAGACGTGATATGATATTACTTCTATAATAATCGTAACATGTTTTGGAGCATGCCAAATATTACCCTCCATTTAAAGTCTGCAAGTTATGTGTTGTTCAACATATTCACACTTGGTCGCTGACCAATGCCACATCTATAAGGCCACTGCCTAAAACCATGGTCATCAGACATTATCCGATATTACTGCTGTAATAATCATGACATTTTTTGGAGCATGCCAAATTTTACCCTCCATTTAAAGTCTGCCAGCTGTGTGTTATTCATGCTATTCACACTTGGTTTATGACCAATACCACATCTATAAGGCCTAAAACCGTGGTCATCAGACGTTATCTGATATTACTGCGGTAATCATGACATTTTTTGGAGCGTGCCAAATATTACCCTCCATTTAAAGTCTGCCAGTTGTGTGTTGTTCATCCTATTCACACTTGGTCGCTGACCAATACCACATTTATAAGGCCACTGCCTAAAACCGTAGTCATCAGACGTTATCCGATATTACTGAGGAGATAATCGTGACATTTTTTGGAGCAAGCTACATATTACCCTCCATTTAAAGTCTGCCAGTTGTGTGTTGTTCATCCTATTCACACTTGATCGCTGACCAATACCACATCTATAAGGCCATTGCCTAAAACCCTGGTCATCAGACGTGATCCGATATTACTGCAGTTATAATCGTGACATTTTTTGGAGCGGGCCAAAAATTACACTCCATTTAAAATGGGCAAAACGCTTGGCAAGGGACAGTGAAGTGGACGTAATGGTGATGGTGCATGCAAAGGCCTATGCCGTGGGCAAGCTGAAATTATGTCTGCTGAGTGAGCACAACAAGCACTCACATCATGGTCACCCTATCTTCCTGTCCCACTTTGTAGGGGGCAGCGGAACCCCACTCTTAAAGCCAGAGCAGTGTGAAAAGGTTGTTGGTTGGATAGCATATAATGCTTCCAGTCACTTTGCCACCACCACCACTGTCTTTCACACTGTCCAGTCTCAGTAGCCATGAGTATGGACCACATATTCCTCACCCTGATCCTCCTTACTCCCACTATGCCGAGTGCCCAGAGACAGCTGATCCCACACTTGAACGCTCAGAAGAGCTGTTTACTTTCCCATTTATAGATTTGGGCCTCTCTCCTGGCCCGTTTCAAGTGGGGCAAGAAGAGATCACATGTAGCTATGCCCAAATATTTGAGCAGCCATGGTTACATAAAGGCGACGGTCGAAAAGTGCAATTACTGTCGCAAGAGGTGGATGATGATGATGAGACACAATTGCCAGCGAGTCAGAAGGAGGCCCAGGGTGCATACGGGGAAGACGAGGTGGGACATTAACACGAGGAAAGTTGCCAGTCCAACTGTTAGGTCTTCCAGAGTCTGGCTCTTTTTTAAAAACTGTCCAGTTAACCCAAAAAAAGGCTATTTGCAAAATCTGCCATGCCAGCATCATCAGGGGCAGCAAAACTACCAGCCTGACCACCACCAGCAAGCTCAGGCACATGACAGCAAAGCACCCGACTAGTAATGTCAGAGTCCAGAAACAGTGTCTAAGGGTGACAATACTGCCTGTACCGCTGTTGTGCGTGCACACCAATCCTCTGTCCATGGTGCAGGCAAAGATGCCTCCCGCCCTGCACCTGTAGTTTGACACTCACAACCACCACCATCAGCAACCACGTGCACATCCTTGTCCCAGGGCTGCATTCATTTGTCCCTGCCCCAGTCCTTTGAACGCAAGCGCAAATATGCAGCCAACCACTCACAGGCCATAGCACTAAACTGCCACATTTCTAAAATGCTTGCACTTTAAATATTGTCTTTTAGGCTCGTGGAGACACAATCTTTCTTCAACCTCATGGTGGCGGCCATCCCTCAGTACTCGGTTTCCAGCTGCCACTATTTCTCCCTGTGTGGTGTCCCTGCCTTACACAAGCACGTGTCCCAGATCATTAGCCGTGCCCTCAACAATGCAGTTACAGGGAAGGTCCACCTAACCACGGACACATGGACAAGTGCTTGTGGCCAGGGACGATACATCTCGCTGATGGCACACTGGGTTAATAGGGGAAGCCGGGACCCAGTCGGACGGAACACATCCTCCTGACGCTAAGGATTGTGGGCCCTGGGTCAATCAGGGTTGCCCCTACATTATAAAGCTCCTGCACCTCCTCCTCCTCTTCAGCCTCCATCTCCGAAATTACCACATCAGTAGGAAGCTGGAAGCACTGCAGTACTGCCTCGGCCAAGTGGCAACAGGCTGTGCTGAAGCTGATATGCTTATGGGACAAACCGCACAACTCTATGGTGTTGTTGACAGCTTTAACAGAGCAGGCAGAACTCTGTCTGTCACCGCTGCACCTACAGCCAGGCATGGTGGTGTGTGACAATGGCCAGAACCTGGTGGTGGCTCTGAAGCTTGGCAACCTCGCACAAGTACCATGCCTGGTCCATGTGCTCAACCTAGTGATTCAGCGGTTTTTCAAAACTTACCCGGATCTGCCGGAGCTGGTTGTCAAAGTACGCCGTCAGTCTGCCCATTTCGGAAAGTCAGCTACAGCTTCCACCACCCTCGCTGTGCTTCAGCAGCGCTTGCAGCTTCCAGCTCATCAACTGGTGTGTGATGTCACCATACAGTAGAACTCAACCTTGCATATGTTGGGGAGGATTTGTGAGCAGCAGAGGGCAGTCGTTGAGTACCAGCTTCAATACGCCTGTCGGTATTCAAGTCAGCCTCCACACATAAGAGCTGATGAGTGGGCATAAATGTCTGACATCTGTGCCATCCTCCAAAACTTTGAGGACTCCATCAAGATGGTGAGCGGCGATGACGTCACCATCCTTCTTCTCTGTCTAATGAAACGCTTGTTGCTCACAATTAAAGAGGAGGCATTGCAGGCGGAGCATGATATGGAGCAAGGAACTATACAGGTTGATGCTACACAGCCTAGCCTCATCTCATCTCAATGCAGGTTGGGTGATAATGAGGAGAAGGAGGACCAGGAGGAGGAACAGGAGCTGGTTTCATGCGCTACAGATGTTACTACCCACACAACATTCATACCGCCTGGTCAGCGTGGATGGCGTGAGGAGAGGGAGAATGAAGAGGTGGAAAGGTGGAGGATGAGGAGGAGGAAAGCATGGACAGTCGTCCTCTTTGTCAGGAAAGGGAAGTCTTGGCTGTTGGCAGTCTGGCTGTTAGAATCTATGTTGTTTTACTATCGGCCATCTTGTTGTGGTTTGCTGGCTTCTAGTCTTTTCCTCTGGTGCTGGGTGTCTTGGTCACGTGATCTCTTCACTCTTTATTACTTAGCACCTGTCTCCCATTCCATGCTGCACATCAGTGTTGTTACGCTTGTGCTCTGGCTAAGTAGCCTTGTTAAGTTCTTTGTGCTTTGGACAATTGATTGCTTGGGACTTCTTGTTCCACCAGTTTTGTTCCCTTTTATCTTCGTTTCTGCAACTAACTTTTCTGTTAGGAGGTCTCCAGTTTTGCTCCCAGTCCTTAGATCTTTTAGGGACCCCTTTTCCCCTTCCTTCATGTCTTCGTTTGAGTTCAGTGCAGGAGTTTAGGTGCGGCTATTCATAATAGGGCACCCACTCCAGCGTAGGGTTAAGCTGAGTCTCCGTGAAGGGACAGCTTTTCCCTCCTATTCCTTAGTTCTAAGTTGCAGTACATAACAGTATGTCCCGCCCTGTTTAAAAAAAAAAAAGTTTTTTTTTTTTTTCTCCTCTCCTCTTCCTGGGTTATCTTCAGTATGTGTACCATCCAGGAGCTTGCTCAATGCTTGAAAGGATTGACTCTGGAGGTTGCCGATCTTCAGCAGTACATGAGTAAATACCCTGCAGAATGCTATGAAGAACTTAAGGTAGGATTACCTGAGTGTTTCTCGGGTAAACAACAGAATTTTTTTTCATTTAAAAACGCTTGTTTGTTGTATTTTCGGCTCAGACCTAAATCTTCTGGGAGTGAACTACAGTGTGTAGGCATTATTATTAGTGATGAGCGAGCACTAAAATGCTTGGGTACTCGTTGCTCGGGTCGAGCACATTGTAATACTCGGGTGCTCGACCCGAGCAACGAGCCCAATGTAAGTCTATGGGAAACTCGAGCATTTTTCAGGCGGCTCCACCCGGCGGTCTGCAGAGGGCCTAAAAATTTCCCAAATCGATGGGAACAGTGCCCAAATGACATGGGAACAGCATGGGGAAGACCCCTGGAAGCATTTCTGACTCCCAAGTCACTGCTGTCAACAACGTTGTCAGAGTATTACGCCACTTTTACGGACTCACAATAAAACATACAAAAACAAAACCAAAATGGATTTTCCTGGGAAATATATTAAGGAACATCCTTTCCAGGGTAATGACTTGTATATATGGCAAAATAAATAACCAAAACCAAAAATACTCCTCCACACATTGGGCTATGTTCACACGTAGTTTTTGATGCGATTTTGCACTTCTGCATTGCTTTCAGCAAAGACAAATGCATACACTGGGAAATGTCATTTTAACATTTTACAACCTTATCTGGCCATGTGGTGTGTGACACATCATCAGACACATGCATACAGTGCTGAAAAGACATGGGACCAGCATGGGGAAGACCTCTGGAACCATTTCTGACTCCCAGGTCACTGCCTAAAAGTGTGCCCATCATAAGTGATTCTTGGCGCATGCGAAGATGCCTCCCGCCATGCACCTGTCGTTGCAGACATCACCGTCCACGTCCTTGTCCCAGTGCAGCATTCAGTTTTCCCTACCCCATTCCTTGGAATGCAAGCGCAAGTATGCAGGCAGCCACCCACCCACAGGCTGCAATACTATACTGCCAAATTTTTGACAGCTGCTTGCACTTGAAATGTGGCCTTTTAGGCTCGTGGAGGCGGAAGCTTTTCATAACCTCATGCCTGCGGCGGCCGGGTGTCCATACTCGGTCCCCAGCCGCCACTGTTTCTCCCGGTGTCGTCTCCGCCTTCCACAAGCATGGGTCCCACAACATTACCAGTGCCCTCCCCAGTGCACTTACTGGGAAGGACCGCCTAACCACAAACACGTGGACAGGTGAATGTGGCCAGGGACGGTATGGAGCCACTCCACAGCTTTTTTTGCTGAGAGTTGTATTTAGCTCGGCGAAAGGTCTGGCATAGAGGGAAACCATATCTATTCTGGGTGTCATTTCTCCGTCACCAGGTTCCGGACATTGACACACACGACCATGCCTGGCTGTATGTTCAGCGGTGAGAGCCACAGATCAGACTGCTGTGTTACAGCTTTCAACAACTCTGCAGCGCTGGGCGGTTTGTCAATTAAGTATTAAGCATGTTATCTTCAGCACAGCCTGTTGCTGCTTGGCCAAGACAGTGCTGCAGTGCTGTCAGCTTGTGACTGATGTGGTCATTTCGGAGATGGAGGAGGAGGTGCATGAGCTGAACAATGTGATTACATTGTTGCTAAATTGGTGACGCTGTTTTTTATACTAAAGAAAGATCCTATTGTTTTGTTTTTTTTTATGTATTTTTTTAAGACAAATGCATTCACCGGGAAATGTCATTTTAACATTTTACAACCTTAGCTGGTAATGTGGTGTGTGACACATCATCAGACACTTCCTGTTTTATTTATGATGGAGGGACTCTGAAAGTCATAAAGCCTATTTTTATAGGGACATCAGACGGCCCTTACTATTCTTAAAAGGCCAGCAGTCGGCCCTAGCTATTGTTAGAGAGCCATCAGCCGGCTATGCTTTGTTGTTCCCATTATTAACAAGTGGGTCTCCTATACTGTTATAGCTTATCCAGTGACTGCAAGGGCTGCCAGAAATTTGGATGCAACCCAATACCCCTTTGAAGAGACATAGAGGAGGGTCTCAGTAAAAAAATGTTCCCATTATAAAGGATCGGGTCTCCTATAAGTGGTAATGCCCATGCTGTGACTGCAAGGGCTGCCAAAATTTGGGAAAAACCCCATTAAGAATTTAAAGACACATAGAGCAGGGCCACAGTAACAAGGTACGACATGTTCCCATTAGAAAGGAGAGGGTCTGCTATACAGTTATAGGGTATGCAATGAGTCCAATGGCTGACAATTTTAGGAAAAAACCCACTAAGAATTTAAAGACACACAGAGCAGGGCCACAGTAACAAGGTACGACTTGTTCCCATTAGAAAGGAGAGAGTCTGCTATACAGTTATAGGGTATGCAGTGAGTCCAGCAGCTGACAATTTTAGGAAAAACCCCACTAAGAATTTAAAGACACATGGAGCAGGGCCACAGTAACAAGTACGACATGTTCCCATTAGAAAAGAGAGAGTCTGCTATACAGTTATAGGGTATGCAGTGAGTCCAACGGCTGACAATTTTAGGAAAAACCCCACTAAGAATTTATAGACACATGGCCCCGGAGCTGGGCTCACTGAGTGACAGGACACCGCTCCTGAGCTCAGCTCCGGGGCCCGCTCGCTGGTGCGGCTCATTATCCCTGGCTCCTCAGCATCAGCGGTCAGAGAATTAAAGCTAGGGACACATAGGACATGTGAGTATAAGGATTTTATTATTTTATTCTTATTTTTACAGGTGGACACTGCGGGAGCAGACACTACTACCCTCATCATTGTCTCCTGCTGGTGCTGATCGCAGCACCGGTAGGAACCATGATGAGGGCAGTGTTCAGCACCCCGCGCATGGGAACAGTGCTAACTGTACAGTGATTCCCAGGCACCGTTCCGTGTGATCTTGATGCTGCTCAGGGGTGGCACATGGTTGCCACATGTGACACACAGGGAAACATGAGACACGGATATCTCTGGTACCGGTTTATACCGAAATATACGGACATGTGAAACCGGCCTAAATCGGCTGCGAAAAATCCTCCGAATAAACAAACTGCTCAATCGTCAGGTGAAATGATCTTTTGGCATGCACACAACATTATCATTCTTGGCACAAGACTTGTGCTGCCGAGAACAATGACAGCCAATGAACAATTGTCTAATACAGATCATTCAGAGTGTATCTGAAGCGCAGTATTCCTGTGTAAATTGTCTATTAACCCCTTAGTGACTGAGACAATTTGGACATTAATGACCAGGCCAAATTTTTGAATTCTGACCAGTGTCACTACATGTGGTAATAACTCTGGAACGCTTCAATGGATCCCGCTGATTCTGAGACTGTTTTTAGTGACATATTGTATTTCATGATAGTGGTAAAAAATTTTGATACGGCAATTTGGTGAAAATGTTGAAAATTTTGCAATTTTCAAACTTCTAATTCCTATGCCTTTAAACCAGAGAGTTATGTCACACAAAATAGTTAATAAATAACATTTCCCATATGTTTACTTTACAACAGCACAATTTTTAAAACATATTTTTTTTTTGTTAGGAAGTTAGAAGGTTTAAATGTTGACCAGTGATTTCTAATTTTTCCAACAAAATTTACAAAACTATTTTTATAGGGACCATATCACATTTGAAGTGACTTTGGGAGGCCGATATGACAGAAAATACCCAAAAGTGACACCATTCTAAAACCTGCACCCCTCCAAGTCCTCAAAACCGCATTCAAGAAGTTTATTAACCCTTCAGGTGCTTCACAGGAACTAAAGCAATGTGGAAGCAAAAATGAAAATTTTTTCATAAAAATTTTACTATAGCCCCAAATTTTTTATTTTCACAAGGGTAACAGGATAAAATGGACCACAAAATTTGTTGTGCAATTTCTACTGAGCATGTTGATTCCCCATATGTGGGGGAAAACTATTGTTTGGGCACACAACAAGGCTTGGAAGGGAAGGAGCACCGTTTTGACTTTTTGAACGCAAAAAAGACTGAATCAAGAGTGGATGCCATGTCACATTTGGAGAGCCCCTGACATGAAAAACAGCAGAAACCCCCACAAGTGACAGCATTTTGGAAACTAGCCCCCTCAAGGAATAACACATTTAGATGTGAGAACAAATTTTTTTTTTTTTTTACAAAAACACTGTTTTAGCACCAAATTTGGACCCAACAATTTGTTCTGCAATTTCTCCCGCATGTGGCAGCATTCTATATGTGGATATACACTACTGTTTGAGCACCCGGCAGGGATCAGATGGGAAGGAGCGCTACTTGGCTTTTAGAACGCAGATTTCTTTTGAATAGATTATGGGCTCCATTAGTTTAGCCCCTGAGGTGCCAAAACAGCAGAACCCCCACCCCCAGGTCACCCCATATTGGAAACTCCACTACCTAAGGAATTCATCTAGGGGTGTAGTGAGATTTTGAACTCATGGATGCCTCACAGAATTTTATAACATTGAGACATGGAAATTTGTTCTCAGTAGCGATCTGGGAGTCAGAGATGCTTCCAGGGGTCTTCTCCATGCTGTTCTCCTTCCATTCAGCACTTTTACCATCCATTTCATCATTTTCAGTGCCCCCCAGACCTCCTTGTAGGGTCTTCTGGAAAAATGCTTTGATTTCTCATTGACGCTCATTATACTCGTTACTTGAAATGAGCATCCAAGCATTAGAAATTGTTTAGGTCGAGTAACGAGCATCTGAGCATTTTAGTGCTCACTCATCTCTAATTTTTACCTGTGGATTTTCAGCATTTTATGCAATGCAATGCAATTCTGACTTTAAACTCTGAATGTCCACAAGAAAATTGACATGTTGAGGATTTCAAACACACACGGCTGGTCAGTTTACGCTATGTAAAAAAAAATTAAACAGTGGACCCCAGGATGGGGGACATTATACAAGGAAGGGGCCTAGGATGGGGGTTATTATACCAGCAAGGAGCCCAGGATGGGGGACATTACACCAGGAAGGGGTTAAGGATCAGGATTATTATACCAAGATGGAGGTCATTATACCAGGAAGGGGCACAGTATACCAGGAAGGGGTCCAGGATGGGAGAAATTATACTAGGAAGGGGCTGGGAATTCTGGGACATGGTTATACAATGGAGGACATTATAACAGGAAAGGGTCCATGATGGTGTCAGGATGGTGTACAATATTACAGTAAGGGGCCCAGTACAGGAGACATTACACCAGGAAGCCCCCATGATGGGGGACATTATACCAGGATGGGTGACATTGTTACACGAAGGTACCAGAATGTGGAACATTATTACAATAAGGGGTCAAGGACAGGGGACATTATACCAGGAAGAGGCTCAGGATGGGGGACATTATTACTGGAAAGGGCTCAGGATGGAGGACATTTTACCAGAAAGAGTACAGGACAGGGGACATTATACAACCCCTGGCAAAAATTATGCTTGGTCTGAAAAAAATTACCCTTACTGAGTACCACATTTTTAATCTTGATTTCTTTTAGTGTTTCTTAAAGCCCTAAAGTTGCCATTTGAAATGACTTTAGTTTTGTGCCATGTCTGTGATCTGCTTTTTTTCAACAACATTAAACAACTGAATGAACATCCTCCGAGCCCGGTGATTCCATAATTTTTTCGAGGGGTTGTAATAGGAAGAGGCAAAGGATGGAGGAAATTATACCAGGAAGAGGTGTAGGTGGAGGTGACGCGCCCCCTGGGCCGTGGGGTACCAGGTGCTGGGCCTATGGATGCCGGTATGGGGGATATCACGGTGGCTGGCCCGGTCCGTGACCCAGTGTGGTCAGTAAAAGGGGGAATATGTATAGGGGATTTGGAAAGTTCTGGAGCCGTCCTCTGGAGCTGGTGTTACGGCAGCAGGGATGGTGTGGCTCTCCACAGGTAGAGCTAGCTCCAGGGCAGCGTGAGGTGTAATGGATGGTGGTGCAGGGAGAGACGGCAGGATGGTCCCGGAGGAAAGAAGGACACTCACACGGGGGTAAGCTTCTGTACCTTTACTGGTGATGTTGCAGGCACGGTCCAGGGTACTCCGGACAAGGGCGCACTTTTGGACTCTCCCTAGTGAGCGGGTATAGGACCTCCTGATCCGTGGCTTTACTCGCTAAGCTTCTGACCTGCCTGGAGCTAGGCCTAGCTTGGTTGCTGTCTCTCTTTTGCACCTGCTGACCTGGTGGTAGGGTCTACTCTTGCAGATCACTCTCCCTGGATGCTGGGGCCTCCGTGACTCCTAGCCCTGGTACTGCAATCAGTATTTGGTGAACCTGGGACCTGTAGTCCTCCAGGGGTTCCGGTGGTTCCTACTGGGTATTGAGGGTCCCTGTAGGCGCGGACCCGGTGTCCGGTATATATCTCGGGGTGAGCCTGGTAAGCTCCTCTGCCCCCTTGGCTACTTCTTCCTTCTCCTCTATCCTTCGGCCACACTCAGGGCCCTCACTAGGCCTTCACACGTGCTGTAGGCCTTGGCTCGCTAAGCACAGCAGCCAGCTTGCTGCCTCTTCGCTGCTCTCTGAGCGTCAGCACGCTCTCTGCTCAACTCTGAGCTCTGTCCCTCTCTGTGTCTGAGAGACTCACTAACTAGACTGAGCTGCCTGGCTCCACCCTCCCTTTATATATCCCTGAAGGACTCCCTCTGGTGGTCTGAGGTGGTAGGGTGGAGGTGTGTGAATGTGTGAGGGCCTCTTGTGGAGAAGTCCATCCATGCACCCTTCTGGGTTCTGTGGCACCAGTGCACAGCAGGGCGCCACAGAGGGACATTATTACAGGATGGTGGTCAAGATGGGGGACAATATTAAAGAAAGCGGCCAGGATGGGGAATATTGCAAAATCATTGCAAAATGAGCAGAAATGCAGACATGTATTGCACACTTAGGTATAGTTGTGAGAAGAACCAAATTTGTTTATATTATGTGATGTATTGGAATTTATGAATGTGTCTATCATAATGCAATGGCAATCTGAACTGTGGGTACAGTATAGAAAGTATAGAGTAGTAAAGGCACAGACAAGTGATGCGAACAAAGGATGATTATTTCCTCCATCAACAGATGACTTATGAAATAATAATAATAATAATGAAACAATTTATATAACATAACCATTATATCCCTAAATGTATTACACTGTAGTAAAACAAATAACCTTTCCTAAGGCTAGGGTCAAACAAGCATATATGTCTCATCCAAGGGAATTGGGTCGATTAGACAAATCACACTCTGATAAAACTCTAATTAGAGTTTTATCAGAGCATGATCATAGTGTGTTCCGATTCTGTTGGATGAGAAGATGGAGAACAAAATTTCTCCATCTTCTCCATTATGTCAGTCCATGAAAATCGGACTGCACTCAAATGTAATCTGAGTGCAGTCCAATATTTTCCTTCGACTCATAGACTTGCATTGCCAAGTGCGCTCCGAATTTTGGATCAAACTAGTACATGCTGCAATTGTTTTCCTCGGACCAGCTCTGTCTGAGAAAAAAATCTGACATTTGCACAGCCCTATACAATAATAATGATCTAAGTGCGATCCTATGTTTTGTTGGATCACACTAGGACTGATAATACGGTTGTCTGCTCAAGCCCTTAGAATAGGTCATCAATGTAAGAGTGATTGGGGTCTGACACACAGAAGCCCCACACAGGGCCAATTGTAGCTTTTCTGCAATCTAAAGGTCCGTTTACATGAACTGGCCAGTGGCACTATATGAACGCTGATCAATAAACTAAGTATCAATGGTTGTTTCAGTGGCAGTTTATGCAGGCAGACCAAAGCAAACGATGAAAACTGAGTGATCGATCATAGTTCTCGGCAGTGTGAGACCTGTTTATCCAGGACGATGCCAAGCTGAGAATGATGATCTTTTGTTTTGCACAAAATATAATTTCCCCCGATGAATGAGTGTTTTACTGATTTATGGAATGATTGGCAGCCTGATTACACGTCAAGATAACAGTGAAACCAGCGTTTTGAACAATGCTTGCTCCTTACTAAGTGGTTTGTCCCTCACTTAGGGGCATCTCCATTTAGAGTGTGATTGATTCTTATAATTGTTATTATTGTTTTTGCCGTTTTCATTTAAGGTATTTATTTCTATCATAATTCTGGATGATTACATCGATATGAAATGTTTTGCTGTAGTTTAATCATGGTTCTTTGAATTTCCCCATCATGTCTGGTGTAAGTAGTGACATTTGTTGTCCTATATTGCAGCCCTGTCTGCCTGTGAGATGGAAGCTGAGAGGAAGCTGCAGACGTGTCAGTTATAAGCGCACACAGCTCTGCAGTGAGATCAGGAGAGCAGAGAGCGGCCATCACACATCACACTGGGAACTCCCCTTCATGTGAGATAAGGAGGCAGAGTTATCTTCCAGGCAGCGTCGTCCCCAGAGCCAGGAAGAGGTCATTTACATAAAGTGATAAAAGATGATTTATCAGCAACAAGGCATCAGATATGAGGCATACAGGCATCACTCTCCTCTGCAGTCCATAACCTATATGCCCATATTAATAGTTTACAGCAGGCCAGAATTGCTAATCTGGCGCACCGGGCATTTTCCCAGTGGTCCACGGATGTGTGCATTGTAGTAGGCCACGGGGCCCGCTGATCCGGCCACCGGCCTGCTGATCCGGCCACCGACCCGCTTTTCTGGCCGCTGGCCCCTTAAATCTGGAGGCACAGCCGGGATTGGGGCGCTCTGCGCCTGCACGCAGGGTTCACTATTTGAACCGCTGCATGCGTCACATATAAGAACACATCAGCGTTCTCTGTGGGAGGAGAGCGCGATCCTCTCTCCCGCCTTTACAACACCGGCTGCAGCTGTTGGTGCAGCGCAGCCCGGTGCCGTACCGAATCAGGAAGCGGATCTCTGCAGCTCTGCTCCTACCTGGGTGAGTACAGTGGCATGATGATGTATGCTGTTGTTTAGCCAGTAAAAAACATGTTTCTGGTACCCAGGGGTGGGGGGTGGGGGATGACCTCTGGGGCTGGGGGCTTACATATGGGGCTAGGGGCTGACCTCTGGGGCTGGGGGATTACTTATGGGTTTGGGAGCTGACCTCTGAGGCTGGGGGCTTACTTATGGGGCTAGGGGCTGACCTCTGGGGCTGGGGGATTACTTATGGGGCTGGAGGCTTACTTATGGGGCTGGGGGCTGACTACTAACTTCCGGGGCTGACTGATGTGTTTATGGATCTGTGATACATATTCAGCAGTTGCTGTGTGTCCTATGTGATGTATATGTGTCTCCTGTGATGTGTGTTTCATAATATAGTATAATGTGGTCTTAATTATAATGTAAAGTTGGGTATATACATTACAGACCAAAAGTTTGGACACACCTTCTCATTTAAAGATCTTTCTGTATTTTCATGACTATGAAAATTGTACATTCACACTGAAGACATCAAAACTATGAATTAACACATGTGGAATTATATACTTAACAAAAAAGTGTGAAACAACTGAAAATATGTCTTATATTCTAGGTCCTTCAAAGTAGCCACCTTTTGCTTTGATGACTGCTTTGCACACTCTTGTCATTCTCTTGATGAGCTTCAAGAGGTAGTCACCGGAAATGGTTTTCACTTCACAGGTGTGCCCTGTCAGGTTTAATAAGTGGGATTTCTTGCCTTATAAATGGGATTGGGACCATCAGTTGTGTTGTGCAGAAGTCTGGTGGATATGTGTCACCCTGGCCTGGATGCCACAAGTGTAATTAAAGCTGTGTCTGAGAGCAAGGGGGAGGTTCTTTAGTCAGGGGAACATTAGCATGCAGTACCTCCTGTCTCAGGCCAGTAGGGGGAGCAGGCTGCCCCTATAAAAGCTGTTACTGGGGGCAGGGTTAGAGAGAACTGGATGGCCTGTCTCAGCACTGAGACTTGTCCCAGAGCAGAGCAGGGACAGAAAGTTGTATTGCACCTAAGAGGAAGTGTGGCAGGAGGAGAGCCACAAGCCAGAGACAAGAGGCGAAGAGAGCCTGTCTTGGCAGATAAAAGACTTACTTTACCAGACTTTGGTGTCTGAGGCTGGGAGGATTCTACATCCTCCAGCAGATAACCAGTCCGCAAGGGACTGTATATTCCTTGGCCTAAGAAGCCTGGAGGCCCTGCCACAACCGAAGGGACCAGTAAAGCCGTACAAGGCTGGGAGCAGAAAGGAACCCACGTCGCAGGCCAAACAGGTGATAATACACGGAAAGCTCGGAAACGTGGGCTGTTACCCTATAACGAGGAGATAGCCAGAAGGAGCGCAGAAAGCACGGTAGGCCTACACCCTCACCCTGACCAGGGCCAATTTCCCCGTTGCTCTCAGACATCCAGGTCCCCTCCTAGCTGGGACTGTTTATGAGTCAGTTTACCTGTTTCAGTAAAGACCCTGGACTGCAACCAATTGTCTGTGTGCTCCTTCGCGCCTCCAGCACTACCAGTACTGGGACTCTCACCACCATCACTCCCACCATCCACTACACTGCCTTGGGCCGCACTCTTCCCGTGGGGAGTCACACCATCCCAGCTGCACACATCATCAGCCCCAGCGGTCTGCCTTGCAGCGGCGGTTCCTAATGACCGCAAATCCACGGGTGGCGTAGTCGGACATAATCAACAACACATAACGGACTACCACTGGCCTGACCACCCTGAGCCACGGAACCGGGTTGCCACTACTACTCCCATCGTTCCCCCTATTGCCCGGATCCGAGTGCCCCACGGCCCAGGGGGCAAGTCAGATACACAGCTGATAGTCCTACTGAATAGACTGTTAGAATTTGTATTATGGCAAGAAAAAAGCAGCTAAGTAAAGAAAAACGAGTGGCCATCATTACTTTAAGAAATGAAGGTCAGTCAGTCCGAAAAATTGGGAAAACTTTGAAAGTGTCCCCAAGTGCAGTTGCAAAAAACATCAAGCGCTACAAAGAAACTGGTTCATATGAGGACCACCCCAGGAAAGGAAGACCAAGAGTCACCTCTGCTTCTGAGGATAAGTTTATCCGAGTCACCAGCCTCAGAAATCGCAGGTTAACAGCAGCTCAGATTAGAGACCAGTTCAATGCCACACAGAGTTCTAGCAGCAGACACATCTCTTCAACAACTGTTAAGAGGAGACTTTGTGCAGCAGGCCTTCATGGTAAAATAGCTGCTAGGAAACCACTGCTAATGACAGGCAACAAGCAGAATAGACTTGTTTGGGCTAAAGAACACAAGGAATGGACATTAGACCAGTGGAAATATGTGCTTTGGTCTGATGAGTCCAAATTTGAGATCTTTGGTTCCAACCACCGTGTCTTTGTGCGACGCAGAAAAGGTGAACGGATGGACTCTACATGCCTGGTTCCCATCGTGAAGCATGGAGGAGGAGGTGTGATGGTGTGGGGGTGCTTTGCTGGTGACACTGTTGGGGATTTATTCAAAATTGAAGGCATACTGAACCAGCATGGCTACCACAGCATCTTGCAGCGGCATGCTATTCCATCCGGTTTGCGTTTAGTTGGACCATCATTTATTTTTCAACAGGGCAATGACCCCAACACACCTCCAGGCTGTGTAAGGGCTATTTGACCAAGAAAGAGAGTGATGGGGGGCTACGTCAGATGACCTGGCCTCCACAGTCACCAGACCTGAACCCAATCGAGATGGTTTGGGGTGAGCTGGACCGCAGAGTGAAGGCAAAAGGGCCAACAAGTGCTAAGCATCTCTGGGAACTCCTTCAAGATTGTTGGAAGACCATTTCCGGTGACTTCCTCTTGAAGCTCATCAAGAGAATGCCAAGAGTGTGCAAAGCAGACATCAAAGCAAAAGATGGCTACTTTGAAGAACCTAGAATATAAAACATATTTTCAGTTGTTTCACACTTTTTTGTTAAGTATATAATTCCACATGTGTTAATTCATAGTTTTGATGCCTTCAGTGTGAATGTACAATTTTCATAGTCATGAAAATACAGAAAAATCTTTAAATGAGGTGTGTCCAAACTTTTGGTCTGTACTGTATAGTGTAGAGATGTTTATATAGTATGGTGCTGTGTACATAGTGTAGTATATAGTTTGGAATCCACACTATATACACTGGCACATCCCTACACTATATAATATATATAGTATATAAACAGCTCGACTCTATATTCTTTTGCACAGTATATAGTGTGGAGCTGGGTATATAATTGATTGTAGAATATATTGTGGAGCTGTGTATGATTTGTATACTTCCCCTGCCCTGTATACATGGTGTCATTCTCAGTATCTTCTCTTATTATGTTTGCGTGTGTGTGTACATACATACACGCATAATATAATAATATATATATCTCAACAATCTGATTAATTGTCAAAAAAATGGAGGACTCTTCTTTATTAGCCCATGTGGTTATGTTTCGGATTCATGTTCTGTTATGGAACTGAATTGTCGTCATAGAGGCTGGCATCTGCAGGGTACAAATGTATATATACAATGCACAGTACCACTCATCCTGTCCTGTATATATACAATGCACAGTACCACTCCTCCTGTCCTGTATATATACACTGCACAGTACCACTCCTCCTGTCCTGTATATATACACTGCACAGCACCACTCCTCCTGTCCTGTATATATACACTGCACAGTACCACTCCTCCTGTCCTGTATATATACACTGCACAGCACCACTCCTCCTGTCCTGTATATATACACTGCACAGTACCACTCCTCCTGTCCTGTATATATACACTGCACAGTACCACTCCTCCTGTCCTGTACATATACACTGCACAGTACCACTTCTCCTGTCCTGTATATATACACTGCACAGTACTACTTCTCCTGTCCTGTATATATACACTGCACAGTACCACTCCTCCTGTCCTGTACATATACACTGCACAGTACCACTCCTCCTGTCCTGTATATATACACTGCACAGTACCACTCCTCCTGTCCTGTATATATACAGTGCACAGTACCACTCCTCCTGTCCTGTATATATACACTGCACAGCACCACTCCTCCTGTCCTGTATATATACACTGCACAGTACCACTCCTCCTGTCCTGTACATATACACTGCACAGTACCACTCCTCCTGTCCTGTATATATACACAGCACAGCACCACTCCTCCTGTCCTGTATATATACACTGCACAGTACCACTCCTCCTGTCCTGTATATATACACTGCACAGTACTACTCCTCCTGTCCTCTATATATACACTGCACAGTACCGCTCCTCCTGTCCTGTATATATACACTGCACAGCACCACTCCTCCTGTCCTGTATATATACACTGCACAGTACCACTCCTCCTGTCCTGTATATATACACTGCACAGTACTACTCCTCCTGTCCTCTATATATACACTGCACAGTACCGCTCCTCCTGTCCTGTATATATACACTGCACAGCACCACTCCTCCTGTCATGTATATATACACTGCACAGTACCACTTCTCCTGTCCTGTATATATACAATGCACAGTACCACTTCTCATGTCCTGTATATATACAATGCACAGTACCACTCCTCCTGTCCTGTATATATACACTGCACAGCACCACTCCTCCTGTCCTGTATATATACACTGCACAGCACCACTCCTCCTGTCCTGTATATATATGACGCGCCCCTGGGCCTGTGTCGCGCTGCGTTGCGCACGCGGGAGCTTACCCGGAGCCGGATCTCTTGAGGGTTGTAGTCTCGTGGCGGTGACCCGGTCCGTGCCCAGGGAGTCAAACTGAGCGGCGATGTAACAGCGGTAGATGCAGGACGACTACGCCACCCGTTGAATGCAGCTATGGAGCTGCCGCTGCAGGACAGTCCGCTGAGGCCGGTGGATGGATGGTGCAGCGTAGATGGTATAACCCCCAACGGGAGGGGTATGGCCTCAGGGCAGCAGATGTGGATGATGGGGGTAGCAGGAACCACTCAGAGACGGTGCGGTGTAATTCAGGGTCTTTACTGGTAACAACGATAGACCCTCCCGGAGTACTTGCTAGTGAACGGGGCCTGGTCAGTCCTTGAGCAGATGGGATCTCCCCTGGCCAGGCGGAGTTGTAGGCCTCCCAAACTGACTGTACTCTTCTGGCTACCTTGCTAGAAGCGGATATAAGTAGCCCACGTCCCTGAGTGTACCGTGTGGTGCTCACCCGTATGGCCGGTGACTCGGGGCCTTCTAATGGCTTCCGCTCCACGATGGCGGTGCTGGTCCCAGGCGTGTGACCGTGCCTTCGGGTTTCTGGGCCTGAGGACCTGAAATCCCCTGCCGGTCGGCTTCTGCTGCTGGGTAAGAGTTAGTCCCCACAGCCTCGGACGCCGGGTCCGGTAAGAAAGCTTCTCAGTCAGGGCGAGCTCTGCAGCTGCCAGCCCCTGACTCATAGTAATATTGCTCCCAATGAGCTTCTGCTGTTTCTTCCTATGCTGCTTCTCTGTCTCTACTCTCCTTGACTGACTAACCCTGCCTCAGCCCAGGGTTTATACAGGGGAAGTTCTTCCCCTCCCAAGACTGGGCAGGAGGTGTGGCATGCACAGGATCCCTGACCAAAGGACCTCCCACCTGCTCTCAGACATAACATTACATTACTGTGGAAAACCAGACCCCTGGGGTGCCACATTCCCCCCTAGTGAAATTTAGTACTCCGGGACTAAACATATTTTAGAAAAACATAACAAGATATAACAACAATAACAGTACAATAAGAAGAAACACATAAAGGTGGTCACGGCATGTCCGTAACCGGGTGCAGTCTTTGAAGAAAAGCAAGGTGTCCGTTTCACCAAAACAGGGAGACGTAACCAGGTAGGGGTCTGTCCTACCCCGAGTCCTTAACAGTCTCTAGTCCATCCTGGGTTACGCTCCAACTATGTACAAGGATTCCCGGTAAATCCACCAAGGATTCCTAAAAATAACTGGAAACACAAAATTATACACAAGCACCAATACACAGATAAACATAAATAAAACAATTTATACACTTCAAATCCTCCAGCGTGCGGGTAACTGGCCTCTAGTGGCCCTAGTGGACCTACGGAGCTGACTGTCTGGCCCTGAACTACAGGGTGTAGGAGCTGTCAAGGGTAAACTGGGCAGCTGTCTACCGGCTCTTTGTCTCACTAGGGGTACGGCAGGCTCACTATAAGCAGAGGGTTGATCCTCCTGTTCTGCTTGTGTGGAGTCTTCTGCCTCCTGGACCGGCTGTTCTTCCAGCTCTACCTGTTGCTCCGTAGGTGCTTGGGATGCTGGTTGGAGGAAGGTGAGTACGGGTACCACAACTGCACCATTGACTTGAGTCCAAGACCGAGGGAAGTCTCCGAGCACAGTACTAACCATATCTTCCCTTTCCTCTACGGGTCGAGGGTCTTCTTGTTCCTCTTCAGGGTTCCTCAGTTGTTCGGGACACTTCTTCAGGTGGTCCCGGGATACAATGGCTGTGGTTTCCCCTCCGTCTTTACTGATGGTACAAACCTTCGGGTTCTCGTGGCTTGAGGGCAGTACGGTGTACGGGTCCTTCTCCCACTGGTCATCCAACTTGTGGAGCCGTCTCTTCCTCTTCAAGACCTGCTCTCCGGGTACCAGGGGAACAGCGGGAGCATACTGGTTGTAAGTTTTCTCTCGTCTTTCCCTAGCCTGACAGAGACTTCGCTCCACGCTCTCCTGTACTCTCCGGTACTGCTGCTGCCTCTCTGTGTCCCAGTCTGTTTCTGGTGAAGTGTCCTCGGGTGTCAGGACTCCCATTTCCAGGTCAACAGGTAACTTACCAGGTCTTGCCCTCATTAGGTAAGCCGGGGTACAGTTGGTGGAACCTACCGGGATGTGGTTGTATAGGTCCACCAGATCGGGCAACTTCTCAGGCCACAGACTGCGTTCTTCCAGGGGCAACGTTTTTAGAAGATCCATTACCACCTGGTTCATTTTCTCACAAAGTCCATTAGTTTGCGGATGGTAGGGTGTCGTCCTTATCTTCCGGCAGCCATACAGATTGCAGAATTCCTGGAAGACCTCCGCTTCAAAGGCAGGTCCCTGGTCCGTCAGCACTTGGTCCGGGTACCCGTGTGGACGGCAAAAGTGCTGCTGGAAGGCTCTAGCTGCTGTTTGAGCCGTTAAGTCCTTGACGGGGATGACAACCAGAAACCGGGAGTAATGATCCACGATGGTTAACGCGTAGACGTAGCCACTTCTGCTTGGGGTCAGTTTTACATGATCCAAGGCTACCAGTTCCAACGGTTGCCGGGTGACGATGGACTGCAGGGGAGTCTTCTGGCTGGCACGGTCCTTCCTTCTCAGGTTGCACGGGCCACAGTCTCTGCACCACTTCTCGATGGTTCCCCTCATGCCTACCCAGTGGAACCGCTCGCGCAGCAGGAACTCCAGCTTCTTCCACCCGAAGTGTCCAGCTCCGTCGTGGTATGCCTCCATCACCATGGCTGCGTCTCTTCGTGGCACCACTACTTGCCAGAGTAATTCATGCGTCCGGGAGTTAACCATTCTGCGGCACAACTTCCCTTTGTAAAGGAACAGTCGACTCTTCTCTGCCCATAGTTGTTTGGCTTCCTCCGGAGCGTCTGGTTCAAGGCGAGCCTCCGGCCGAGTCAGCATCTCCTTCACCAGTCGGACGGCAGGGTCGCTGTCTTGCGTTTCCGCCCAGTTGTAGTGGGGTAAGGGGTTCAACGTAGCAGCCTGCTTACTCCTTACCCGGTGGGAATACTGGATAGTCCCATGACGGTGGAATGCAGGGAGTTCAACTTCTTCCAGTCCCTCCGGATCTTCTCCTCCGTCCGGCAGGTTGGGCATCCTGGACAGGGCGTCCGCGTTGGTATTGGAGCGTCCTGCCCGGTATTTGATTGTGAACTCGTAGTTGGACAGACGGGCCATCCACCTCTGCTCCAGGGCACCGAGTCTTGCCGTGTCCAGGTGTGTCAACGGGTTGTTATCCGTGTACACGGTGAACCGAGAAGAAGCGAGGTAATGCTTAAAGCGCTCGGTGACTGCCCATACTACGGCCAGGAACTCTAACTTAAATGAGCTGTAATTCTCGGGGTTCCTTTCGGTGGGTCGCAGTTTTCGGCTGGCGTAGGCGATTACTCGTTCCTTCCCCTGCTGGATCTGAATAGAATCATAGAATCATAGAATGGTAGAGTTGGAAGGGACCTCCTGGGTCATCTGGTCCAACCCCCTGCTCAAAGCAGGATTCACTAAATCATCTCAGACAGATGTCTGTCCAGCCTCTGTTTGAAGACGTCCATTGAAGGGGAACTCACCACCTCTCGTGGCAGCCTGTTCCACTCATTAATCACCCTAACTGTCAAAAAGTTTTTTCTAATATCTAATCTGTGTCTCCTCCCATTTAGTTTCATCCCATTGCTTCTAGTCTTTCCTTGTGCAAATGAGAATAAAGATGATCCTTCTACAATGTGACAGCCCTTGACATATTTGTAGACAGCTATTAAGTCTCCTCTCAGTCTTCTTTTTTGCAAGCTAAACATTCCCAAATCCTGCAACCGTTCCTCATAGGACATGGTTTGCAGACCAGTCACCATTCTGGTCGCTCTTCTCTGAATAGAACAGAATCTTAATAGAATAATCTGAATAGAATAGAATCTTCTCTGGGACAGTACGGCTCCTAGCCCGATGTTACTGGCGTCGGTGTAGAGGATAAAGGGCTGGCTATAATCCGGGTACGCCAGGATTTCGTCCCCCGTGAGGGCCATCTTCAGCTGGCGGAAGGACTCTTCTTCCAGCTCCTCCCATTTGAAGGGCGGCTTCTGGTTCTTGGCCTTCCGGGACTGGCCTATCAGGAGGTCCTGCATAGGTGCTGCCTTTTTGGTGAAACCGGGAATAAACCTTCGGTAGTAGCCTACCAACCCGAGGAACTGCCGCACTTCTTTTACGCTGGAGGGGCTTGGCCATTCCTTAATTGCGGTGATCTTATCAGGGTCGGGAGCCACTCCGTCAGCGCTCACCACGTGTCCCAGGTACTGCACCTTTGGTTTCAGGAGGTGACACTTGGAGGGTTTCACCTTTAGGCCGTAACTTGCCAGAGCTTCGAACACTTCCGCCAGGTGTTTCAGGTGGTCCTCATACGTCTTGGAATATACGATGACATCGTCCAGGTACAACAGGACCGTCTCGAAGTTTCTGTGGCCCAGACAACACTCCATTAGTCGTTGGAAGGTTCCCGGTGCGTTGCAGAGTCCGAACGGCATGCAGGTGAACTCGCTAAGTCCCATCGGGGTGGTGAAGGCGGTCTTCTCCCGGTCCGCCTCTGCTACAGGAACCTGCCAGTACCCGCTAGTGAGATCCAAGGTAGAGAAGAAGTTAGCAGATCTTAAAGCAGCCAATGACTCCTCTATCCTTGGTAAGGGGTACGCATCCTTGTGTGTGATACGATTGATTTTCCGGTAATCTACACACATCCTCATGGTGTTGTCTTTCTTTCGGACTAAGACTAGTGGAGCTGCCCAGGGGCTACAGCTATCCCTGATCACCCCAGCCTCCTTCATGTCTCTAAGCATCCCCTTGGCGTGTTGGTAGTGGGCAGGGGGTACGGGTCGATACCTCTCTTTTATAGGAGGATGGTCTCCCGTGGGGATGTGGTGTTCTACCCCCTTGACTCGCCCGAAGTCTAACGGGTGTTTACTGAACACTCTCTCGTACTCCTGAACCACCCGATAGACTCCTTGTTTCTGGTGTGCGGGAGTGGAGTCAGTACCCAGATGTAGTTGCTGACACCAGTCCTCCATGTTTTTCTTAGAGCCGTTACCTTCCTCCGGGTGAGATGGAGGCAAGGGTTCCACAGATTGTATAGAATTTTGGTTAATGGTATATAATTTGGCTAGCATGGCATACCGGGGCAGGTACACTTCCCTCTCCCCGATATTTATTATGCGAACGGGCACCCTCCCATGGCGTACATCAACCACCCCCCGTGCTGTCAAAATGGTGGGCCTACTGTCCGAGTAAACTGGTTCTACCATTGCCTGGTAATCTCTACCTCTCAGACCAATAGCTGCCCGGCACCAAATCATCATTTCACTTTTTGGGGGCATGGCAATAGGAAAAGGGTCACACATTCTTACGCTACCAATCTCACCGCCGGAGAGTTCCACCTGTTGCCGTCGCATCAGTGCCCGGATCTCTTTCTGGAGCACCCGCTGCTCGCCGGAGCTGGCGTTCTTGGCAACCTGCTGTAAAAGGAAAATCACCTCTGCAAGACAATTTTCAATTACATTAGTTCCTAGAGTTATTTTTGGGTGACTCTCATGTTTGTCAATATCTACAATGATCAGTCCCTGTGCTGCCAGTTCGACTCTACCGATTTTGATGGTCACCTCTTTAAATCTGATCTGTGGCACGGGCTGGCCATTGCTGGCGATGATACTCAAGTCGTCGTCAGGGTAGCGGGTAATATCCGAGTCATTCCAGTACTGCTTAAAGAGCACGTACGGGATGGTGGTGACCTGTGACCCGGTGTCCAGTAGGGCACTCATGGGAATGCCATCCAGTACCACAGGCAAGACTGGACGTCCTCCCACATATCTGTCGCGCCAGTTCGATGGGCCTGGTGATCTTTTTCCTGGGGGTTGGCCCTCTACCCCAGGTTGTGCCCGTTTAAAGAACAGTACCTTGCCATATGTCCAGGTTGATTGCAGCGGCGGCAGATGGGTCGTCCGTCCTCGCTGTATCGGTCACTGGGTCTTCCTCTGGCCGGTGGGGTCCTCCTTGGTCGACGCCACGGGATGTCCTCCGGTCCGGATGCCAGCTGGATCTTCCCTGGGGTGGAAGCCTGTAAAGACTGCACAGTTCGGGTTAGCGCAGCAACGCTCTTAGCTAGCTCTTGGACCTGATGGTGTAGGTCTGGAGCCGGGTCATTGTCCAAAGCCTGCGCATCAGCTCCCACAGGCCCTGCCGACAAGGGCGCCGCCTCCTGGTGGTAAGTGATAGCAGGGCGCTTGTGGGTCACAACGCCACCCGGTGCCGGTTCTCGGAGCACCCGGATGGCTCTGTCCTTGAACTGTGCAAAGCCCAGATGGGGATCCTGTAAGGCCATTGCCCGCAACTGGGTTCGGTGGGTATTACAATACAGTCCCTCTATAAACTGTTCGGTCAACAGCCTGTCCTCGTTTCCCACTCCATCAGGGTCGGTCTGCTTAAAGGCCCTCAGGGCCTCTTGTAGGTTTAGTGCATAGTCCCTTATACTCTCATGCGCTCGCTGCTTGCACCCGTAGAATCTAAGCTTAATCTCGGCTGAGGTGCGGGTATCAAAGGTGTCCTTCAGCCGGGTTAGTATCCCTGCGACAGTCTTCCTCCCAGGTGGCCAGGATTTTACTTCCCTTTTGGCTGCCCCGGTTAGTTGGGCCACCAGGATGCTCACTTTTTGCTCTTCTGTGAGGGGGTACACCTGGAAGAGGCTATCCAGCTTTTCTCTAAAGTCATGCAGGGTATGTGACTCCCCTGAGTACTGGGGTAGCCAAGCTGCTCCCGGGATATAGGGCATGGTGAAGGGCATAACTGCAGCAGCGGTAGCGCTGGCGGGGGTTGAGGCAGTGAAGCTCTCCTCCGTATCCGACATCTTCCTCCCCCCTAGTGGACCGTGGCCTACCTTGCGATGATCCTGTTCCGTAGGCCGCGGCTCCGCAGTGGATCGTCAGGGTTGAGGACCTTCCGTCGCGCTCCTGTGACGTCGGCGTCTGCTGGGCTCCTTCCAGGACCTTACGCAACGTCCGGACGTGGGGCGGGGCTTCAGTTCTCGCGCACTTTCGGAGTCCACGCCCATCTTCTTCCCGCGCGGCGTCCTCAAGATGGCGTCCAATGGCGGGAAAACTCCACGGATGGCGGGAAGAAGGCAGAAGATGGCGCCAGATGGCGGGAAACTTCACCGATGGCGGGAAGAAGGCTGAAGATGGCGCCGGATGGCGGGAATCTTCACCACAGGTAAGTTTGAAAAGTCTCTTTTTCAGGCACGCAGTACCCGGTGGTTGCGGGCACGAAATCCTGCCGACTACGCCAAAGTTGACGCGCCCCTGGGCCTGTGTCGCGCTGCGTTGCGCACGCGGGAGCTTACCCGGAGCCGGATCTCTTGAGGGTTGTAGTCTCGTGGCGGTGACCCGGTCCGTGCCCAGGGAGTCAAACTGAGCGGCGATGTAACAGCGGTAGATGCAGGACGACTACGCCACCCGTTGAATGCAGCTATGGAGCTGCCGCTGCAGGACAGTCCGCTGAGGCCGGTGGATGGATGGTGCAGCGTAGATGGTATAACCCCCAACGGGAGGGGTATGGCCTCAGGGCAGCAGATGTGGATGATGGGGGTAGCAGGAACCACTCAGAGACGGTGCGGTGTAATTCAGGGTCTTTACTGGTAACAACGATAGACCCTCCCGGAGTACTTGCTAGTGAACGGGGCCTGGTCAGTCCTTGAGCAGATGGGATCTCCCCTGGCCAGGCGGAGTTGTAGGCCTCCCAAACTGACTGTACTCTTCTGGCTACCTTGCTAGAAGCGGATATAAGTAGCCCACGTCCCTGAGTGTACCGTATGGTGCTCACCCGTATGGCCGGTGACTCGAGGCCTTCTAATGGCTTCCGCTCCACGATGGCGGTGCTGGTCCCAGGCGTGTGACCGTGCCTTCGGGTTTCTGGGCCTGAGGACCTGAAATCCCCTGCCGGTCGGCTTCTGCTGCTGGGTAAGAGTTAGTCCCCACAGCCTCGGACGCCGGGTCCGGTAAGAAAGCTTCTCAGTCAGGGCGAGCTCTGCAGCTGCCAGCCCCTGACTCGTAGTAATATTGCTCCCAATGAGCTTCTGCTGTTTCTTCCTATGCTGCTTCTCTGTCTCTACTCTCCTTGACTGACTAACCCTGCCTCAGCCCAGGGTTTATACAGGGGAAGTTCTTCCCCTCCCAAGACTGGGCAGGAGGTGTGGCATGCACAGGATCCCTGACCAAAGGACCTCCCACCTTCTCTCAGACATAACATTACATTACTGTGGAAAACCAGACCCCTGGGGTGCCACATATACACTGCACAGTACCAGTCCTCCTGTCCTGTACATATACACTGCACAGTACCGCTCCTCCTGTCCTGTATATATACACTGTACAGCACCACTCCTCCTGTCATGTATATATACACTGCACAGTACCACTTCTCCTGTCCTGTATATATACACTGCACAGCACCACTCCTCCTGTCCTGTATATATACACTGCACAGCACCATTTCTCCTGTCCTGTATATATACACTGCACAGTACCACTTCTCCTGTCCTGTATATATACACTGCACAGTACCACTCCTCCTGTCCTGTACATATACACTGCACAGTACCACTCCTCCTGTCCTGTATATATACAGTGCACAGTACCACTCCTCCTGTCCTGTATATATACACTGCACAGCACCACTCCTCCTGTCCTGTATATACACTGCACAGTACCACTTCTCCTGTCCTGTATATATACACTGCACAGTACCACTCCTCCTGTCCTGTACATATACACTGCACAGTACCACTCCTCCTGTCCTGTATATATACAGTGCACAGTACCACTCCTCCTGTCCTGTATATATACACTGCACAGCACCACTCCTCCTGTCCTGTATATACACTGCACAGTACCACTCCTCCTGTCCTGTATATATACACTGCACAGCACCACTCCTCCTGTCCTGTATATATACACTGCACAGCACCACTCCTCCTGTCCTGTATATATACACTGCACAGCACCACTCCTCCTGTCCTGTATATATACACTGCACAGTACCACTCCTCCTGTCCTGTATATATACACTGCACAGCACCACTCCTCCTGTCCTGTATATATACACTGCACAGCACCACTCCTCCTGTCCTGTATATATACACTGCACAGCACCACTCCTCCTGTCCTGTATATATACACTGCACAGCACCACTCCTCCTGTCCTGTATATATACACTGCACAGCACCACTCCTCCTGTCCTGTATATATACACAGCACAGCACCACTCCTCCTGTCCTGTGCATATACACTGCACAGCACCACTTCTCCTGTCCTGTATATATACACTGCAGGTCTTTTTTTTATTGATAGAATAAGTACAGTACATGTCAGAACAATAATACATTACAGGACACCAAACATATGAACAAAACAAGACGACAAATCACAGAAAATAGAAACAAAATAAATCCCCCCAGGAATATATACATATACAAGAAATAAATATTATAAAACCTATAAAACCTCCGGCCCAGCTTCATTCATACTACTATATACAATCCCACACAACGCTCACACTGTCCTATATACACATAAAACACCGTCCTATATACAAGATTATATACAATAAAACGCTAGAAACACAAAACACTAAACCTAATATAACGTATATACAACCGGAAACTAACACTAACCTACTGGTCCCACTGCCTGACCTTACAGTCACACCCTTACCGCACCTCATTCACACCACAGAAAACCAAAAATAACAATATATACAATAGTGACATGAACAATTTTAAACCTTTTTTTGTTTTGTATATTTTTTTTTTTTGTATTTTTTTTTTTATATTTTTTTTGTAATTTTTTAATATATATATAAAACACACACCTACACTAACTATCCCGCCACCCCTGATCCAGCTCTGGCCACAAAGTTCAGGATTACTCCGAGCTAGGATCAGACCCCAAAGTTTTTCCCCAGGCGGGGCCTGGACCAGGCCAGATCAGTCCTCTTATCACCGCTGATGAAGAACTTCCCCAAATCCCCCACCCAACCTAACTAAAACCCCCTATTATACATTATATACAATATATACAGAACACAACCTACACACTCACCATCCAAGGCTCAAGTTCGATGCCGGCAAACCTTCTATTCAGGAGACAGAAATACAAAACAAAAATCTAGGGTGGAAAGACATCAGCCCACCACCAGGATATAGGAGTACTACCGGACTAAGGCACCCTGAAGGAAAAGCCCCTCCAGAGACGGGCCGCCCTCCGGGCACCCAGTCTTTCATACTCCAGAGAATGTACCTTCACCAGGTCACCTAGGATGTTCCTACAGACTTCATCTACATGGAGGATTTTACTCTGCGTCGAAACTAAAACTCGTGCGTTCCACGTGAAATACCTGACCACTGCGCTGACTATGAATAAAGTGTCTCGGTCCCTTCTCCCAAGGTCTCCGAACGCTCCATAGGCCCACCCGGGGTAGGACAGAGTAGCCAGCCGCAGCCAACCAATGGAAGTCCCCACCCTGTTGTACACCTCTGTATTAAAGGGACAATGAAGCAGGAAGTGCTCCATGCTTTCCAGCACGTTAGCACAAGCCTCACGGGGGCAATTCCTGTCCTCGGAGCTCCTGTACTTCAAATTGTCCCTCACATACAGCTTACCATGGAAGCAGCGCCAAGTCAAGTCCCAGTACTTCTCGGGGATCCTGCTAGAATTTAACAAACTCAACCCAACCTCCAGATCCCGACTTGGGCAGTCTTTGAGGGCCAATGGACTCTGAAAATGAGAAACCAAGACCCTCATATCGAGGAGTTTCCTCGGGAGGGACCTCACCTCCCACATTCCCAGACCCCACCGGCGGATTATTTTCAGAACCGGGGTAACATAAGCCGGGAGATGCCCGTGTGGTGTGCGAAGATCCTTCAATCTTCCCCCTGTCTCCCATTCCTGGAAGAAAGGCTGAAACCATCCCTTGCAGGAGAATACCCACGGAGGAGCCCTCTCTTTCCAGAGGTTTGACACGTTCACTTTCAAGAAGGTGTTCACTAGGAACACCACGGGGTTCACCATATTCAAACCCCCTAGTCTCCTCGTGTGGTAAGTGACCTCCCGCTTGACTAGGTTCAGTCTGTTACCCCATAACATCTGGAAGAACAGACTGTAGACCCGTGTCCAGAGAGGCTCTGGCAAGACACAGACGCTGCCCAGGTAGATTAGCAAGGGGAGCAGGAAAGCTTTGCACAGGCCAACCCTTTCCCTGAGGGTCAAAGAACATCCCCTCCATTGGTCCACTCTTTGGGCGACACCTTTGATTCTGCCTTCCCAGTTTTTCGTGGAGTAATCACCCTGGCCGAATTCGATGCCCAGGACTTTGGCATGTTCTTGGGGTTCGGGGAGGGTGTCCGGAAGATCAAACCCGGGATCTCCGCCTCCCAGCCAGAGACTCACACACTTATCCTGGTTGACCTTGGACCCGGATGCTCCGAGTAGCGCTCCACTCACTGCCTCCCCTTGCGAAGAAACAAATACGGTGACATCGTCCGCGTAGGCCACCACCCTCAGGATAGCCTCCGGTGCCGCCCCGCCCATCCGCACCCCCGCCAACGGTCCACAATCGATCCTTCTGAGGAAGGGATCGATTGCAAACGCGTAAAGCAAAGGGCTAAGAGGACAGCCCTGACGGACACCAGATCCTACCCCGAAAGGTCGTCCAATCCACCCATTCACCAGAGGGAAAGTCTCAGCCCCTGCATATAAGGTCTTAAGCCTGTCCACAAACCCTCCAGGCAGACCATACCTCAAAAGAGTGGACCAGAGGTACTCGTGGTTAACCCGATCAAAGGCTTTTGCCTGATCCAAGGTCAGCAAGAACCCCTTCCAGAGGCCCGCCCTGCCTTGCTCCACGGCCTCTCGGACACCTAGAACAGCACTAAAAGTGCTACGGCCAGGAACGCAACAGTGCTGAACCTCCGAAAGGAGCCGGGGTGCAAACTTCACCAGCCTGTTGAAAAGTATCTTAGCCAAAATCTTCCTGTCCACATTGAGAAGTGCTATGGGACGCCAGTTCTCAATGCGTGACGGATCCTTACCCTTTGACAAAATGATCAAAGCTGACCTCCTTAACGATCTCGGCAGAGTGCCCGAGGAGAGACACTCGTTAAGCACCTGAGTCAAGAGGGGGACCAAAGAGTCCCTAAAGGTCCTAAAGAACTCGGATGTTAAGCCATCCGGACCTGGCGACTTTTTGGGCCTAAGCCCATCGATCGCCAGTCTCACTTCCTCTTCTTTGATCGCTTCTGCCAAATCGCCCAGCGAGAGGTCAGCCCCTGGCTCAGGAACAGATTCAGTCAGGAAAGCCGACATCCCGTCACGATCAAGCTCCCTCTTTCCCAAGAGGTACGAGTAGTAGGAACTGACGACCTCCAAGATCACTGACCTGGACCTTCTCAGGGACTCCGTACTGTCCACCAGCCCCGTCACTATCTTACTATTCACTGACATCTTACAGTTTCTGTAAGGGTCGGGCGAGCAGTACTTCCCGTAGTCCCTCTCGAAAACCATAGATGCGTGCCTATCGTACTGACACCTCTTCAGCAAGGACTTCACTCTGGAGATCTCCTCGCGGCTACCTCCAGTCAAGATAAGATGCTCGAGTTTCCTCCTCAGGCTCTGATACAGGCGATCCCTGTTCAGGCTTCTGAAGTTCGAGAGCTGCCGAAGAATCTCACCACCCGATTTTTGAACATCTCCCACCACTCTGACTTAGTGTTACTTAGGCCCAGCAATGGTACCTGGCTCTGAAATAATTCCTCAAAAGAACGTCTTACAGCTTCTTCCTCAAGGAGTGACGAATTCAGCTTCCAATAACCTCTTCCCATCCGAGGAGTCTCTGTAACGTTCAGAGACAACATAATCAAACAGTGATCGGAGAACTCCACCTCCACAACCGACAACGGTGAAGAGACGGCCTCCTCCTTCAAATAAAACCTGTCTAGCCTAGACCTGCACTGACTACCTCTAGAAAAGGTGAATCCCGTGTTGCCCGGGTTGTGCCGGATGTGGACATCCACCAGGCGAGCCTCACTCACTATCCTGTTTAACGCGACCCAGTCATAAGACAGCCAGTCTCCGGAACCTCCTCTATCACAGGATCTCGTGACATTGTTGAAATCCCCTCCGAAGACCACCTGCCGACTCGAAAATAAAAAAGGTTTGATCTTCAGGAAGAGACATTTGCGGTCCCACTTGGACTGGGGACCATAGATGTTAATGAGCCGAAGCTCTTGTCCCCCCATGGAGACATCTAGGATCAAGCATCTCCCCATTTCTAATTCGATCACTCGTCTGCATTCAACCGCTGCGGTCTTAAAAAGGACCGCCACCCAGCTATACGGCTCGGCCGCAAGAGACCAGTAGGAGGGCCCATGCCTCCACTCCCGCCTTGCTTTATGCAAGGTTGATATATCAGTCAACCTGGTCTCCTGCAAAAATAAAATGTCGGCGTCAAGTTGGCCGAGAAAATGAAAGGCTGTGTACCTTGCCGCATCTGACTTTATGCTGCAAACATTAATAGTTGCCAACGTCAACGGGATGGGTGCCGCCATCACGAATGGTTGAATTAGATAGCCTTTTTCTTCCCACCACTGACAGTCCCAACCTCTTCCTCCGATAATGACGGGTTTTTAGTGCGCTTAAGACAAACAGACTCGTCCATTCTCTCCTTACATACATTCTTGCCCCCGTCTGGTGGTCCTGGGTTAGTCGTCCCCCCAGAGGGCTTTGTATTTGCCCCCGAGAGGAAGACCCAGCCATCTCCTGAGCTGCAACCACCTTGTCCGCAACCTCCGGCCCTGGGTCCCCATTTCCCCCCTGCAGAGGGAGGTCCTGGAGAGCCCCGAACCGGTTGGAGAGATCCACCAGAGGGGGGGCGGCTGAACCCTCCAATGGCGCTTGGATCACGGCCAGAGAGTCAGAGGGGTCGCACTCCAAAGAGGCAGCTCGAGACCTGGTCCCCCTCCTACCTCTGGCCGTTTTCCTGTTACCCTTTTTCTTTTTCTGTGACCACTCCCCCTCTCCCTCATCTAGACTGTCACCAGAAGAGGGTTCCTGGGAAGACGTGGCGTCCTCTCGCTCTTCCCTTTCAAGTCTCTTGACCTCCTCGCTCAATTCACTGTCTTTAGGATCCTCAGCTGCAAGTGAAGTACCTGGGTCAGAGTTTAGGGACATTACTCCCTGCCCCCTGTCCACACGGCGCTGCTCCTGCCGCCTGATGGTGGATGGCGGCAGCTTGCTCCTCACCGGTTCCCTGCCTCCCCGCCTCTACTGGTCCCTTCACCGGCAAGATTAGTCCTGGCTTTCGCTTGTCCCGCACTCGCCGCTTTCAGGACAGCATTGGCGAAGGAACGTGGAGAGCGACTGAACGGGTGACCGAGGTCACCACACAAGTTACACCTAATCCTGCGACAGGCAGCAGCAAGATGACCAAGGTCCCCACACAGTGCGCATTTCTGGGTGGTACACTGCGCACTGAAGTGTGTGGGGCTACCGCACCTGTGACAGACCTTAGGCTGCCCCCGGTAGAAAATCAAGATCCTATCCCTCCCCAAAAAGGTTGAGGAGGGGATATGGGTAATAGTGTTTCCCGAAACCTTCAATCTCACCATGAAGGTCCAGGCTCCTGACCAGATACTATGGCCATTCAGATTCTTTTCGGGAATATTGGTGACCTCTCCGTATCGACTCACCCAGGTCGTAATGTCCATACAGGAAAGCGACTCGTTACTAGTCAAAACGGTCACTTTCCTGACTGAATCTTGGCGGGTTATTGCCAGGGGAAAGAGACCATGCCATTGGGGGCGACTCCGAGCCAGCTCATGGCAAGACCAGAAAAGCTCAAGGCCCTCCGGTCTCACGAAGCTGACATCTAAGTAGGAGGTCCCGTAGGGATGGATCAAGGCAAAGATGTCATATGCCGCAAAGCCCATCCCCAGCAGGAGCTCAACCACCTTCCACCTATCAGGACAGGCATCCTTGCTTACCCACTGGAGACGGACCACGTTCCTATGGTTACTCCTCTGCCCCGTTGTCGACAGAGACCAGACAGTCTCTGCCCCTCTATCTCGGAAGACTGAAAGACCATGTCTCTCTATCCAGAAAGACAGATCAACCTCCCTCCCCTCTATAGTGATGGAGCTCTCCCCTCTCCTCAGGGCGTCCAGGAGCTGCTGTTGCAAGTCACCATCCCCAGGGCCACCAGACGAGGGCGCACTACTACCCCCAGCACTGACAGCTCCTGAATAGCTTTGGGCTGAAGCCCCCGCCAATGCTGGGGGGGGCAGCGGGACCAGCACCTACTTTCCCCCCACCAACACCAGTGCTGCTCCCACCATTCACTTCACTACTACTCCCACCATTCGCAGGACCATTACTCCCATCATTCACTCCACTACTTCTCCCACCATTTGCTGCATCACTACTCCCACCATTCATTCCACCACTACCCCCACCATTTGCTACACCACTACTCCCACCATTCCCACTACTCCCAGCATTCATTCCACCACTACCCCCACCATTTGCTACACCACTACTCCCACCATTCCCACTACTCCCACCATTCACTCCACCACTACTCCCACCATCTGCTCCACCATTACTCCCACCATCTGCTCCACCACTACTCCCATCATTCACTACACCACTACTTCCATTCCCTTTACTTGTCACCCCAATACCTCTGCTGTTCTCTGCACCTTCCACAGTCACCTCCATTCCTTCCTCCCTTGTGTCTGGTGTCTCTGCACTCACACCTGCTGGGCCGGGGGAGGGGAGCACTTCCAGAGACTCCTTTCCCTGCAGCACCACACCCTTTTCCCTTTGGTTGCTGCTGGCTTTCTGCAGGTCGTCTCCTGGAGCGCCCTGCCCCCCTACTGCAGCATTTTGGTCCTTGTGCTGGGCAGACTGTTTGTTGGGCACCGCTGCCCGCCCTGCACCCACAGACTTTGGGGTCTTAGTGTCCTTTTTGGGCGCTGGGGCACACTGCCCCCCTGTCGCAGCAGTGTGCCCAGTGTTCCTCGCAGATGTGTTTTTCACATCCCTCCCGGCCCCCCCAGCCCCGGTGATAACTGGCTTAGCCGCAGAGGGCAGGGAGGGAAACTCCACAGAACTTCCTATGTCCGGCGCTGTGAGTACCTCCACAGCCTCGCCCTCTGCACTGTTCCCTGCACAGATGGCAGCATCGCCGGACATCCTTCTCCTCTCCCCACCTTGCCTCTGCCTCAAGCCCACTGCAGAGCCCGTGTCTTTAGGTTTGGTGGGGTTTAAACAGAAGGTGGCAGGCACAACATCAGACATTGGTACATACTTGTAACTCACCACCTCCTGTGCGGCTCCTCCGGTCTTCCTCTTCCTCCTCTTGGTCTCCTCCACTGGTTTGTTCTCACCGAAGGAAAACCGCGTCAGGTCCACTGGAAACTCCAGCAGTCGGATCTCCCTCAGCAATCCTCCTTCCTCCTCCTCCCCCAACACTCCAGCCTCTGCTGTCGGAGTCCTCTGCCCTGCAGGGAGACCACTTGGGCTCCGGCTCTGCCCCTCACTGGCTCCAGCAACTGAAACTCCAGTCACCTCTTCATCCTCCTCCTCCTCTTCACTAAGGACGCCGGTTGGCGGTTCTCCTGAGGTGTTTAACCCCTTCATTTCTGAGAACCACCGCTGGTTCTTAAACCTTTCCAGGAAGGGACCTGCGCTTTTCTCAATCCCCTCCCGGAGGAGCACTAACCTGACCACCTCGTCTCTGAGGGCTTTAAACCTCTGGGAGGTCGCGGGTCTTTCCTTGTTGGACGCCCGGGTGTTCAGGACCCAGGCCTCCCTCAGCTCCTCTTTCAGCTGGGTTAGTGCTTTGCCGGCGTCCTCGTACTCTCGCAACGTGGCGACCACTCGGGAGGAGAAGGAACTTGTGGACTCGCAAGAGCTCATCTCCCCCCAGGATCTTGCTGGGCTCTTGTTCCTGGGGCCTGGGGTGCCCCGGTCTCCCTCTCTGGGCGGGCGGTGAACAGTCTCGGGGTTGGAGTAGGTGGATGTACTCTTCCTCACCCTTCCCGATCTCCTCACTCCCTTCTGGGCCGGTTGTTGAGGCTCCTTCTCCCCCGCCAGCATAGACCGGGGGATAGGAGGCTGGGAAGCCATGCTGGCCTCCCAGTAGGCCTGCCTCTCCCTAGGGATAAGAGAGGCAGACGACGACCCTCCTCCTGGAAGTGCTTGAGCTCAGGAGGCAGGTGCTACTCTCAGCACCACTCCTCCTGTCCTGTGTACTGTATATATACACTGCAAAGTACCAATTCTCCTGTATACAGTATATACACTGCACAGTACCTGTATATATACATATATACAGTATATATACAGTCCTGTATATATACAGTCCTGTATATATACCTGTATATATACAGTATATATAGACTGTATATATACAGTCCTGAATACAGTCCTGTATATATACACTGTACATATACGCTATATATATACACAGTCCTGTATATATACACTGCACAGTCCCATTTCTCCTTTCCTGTATATACTGTATACTGCACAGTACCACTTCTCCTGTCCTGTGTATATATGACTCGCCCCCTGGGCCGTGGCCGTGGGGCACTCAGAACCGGGCAATAGGGAGACGATGAGGGTAGTAGTGGCGACCCGGTCCCGTGGCTCAGGGTGGTCAGACCAGTGGCAGTCTTTTAGATGTTTTAGATAATGTCCGACTACGCCACCCGTGGATTGCGGTTATTAGGAACCGCCGCTGCAGGGCAGACCGCTGGGGCCGATGATGTATGCAGCTGGGATGGTGTGACTCCCCACGGGAAGAGTGCGGCCCCAGGGCAGTGTAGTGGATGGTGGGAGTGATGGTGGTGAGAGTCCCAGTACCGGTAATGCCGGAGGAGTGAAAAAGCACACAGACAACGTACTGCAGTCCAGGGTCTTTACTCACGATTAATATCCAAGTCACTTCTGCGGGGAATGACTGCCCGAGCCGTGCTGCGTCCACCAGGTGAGGGGCTCGGTCAACCCCCAGACAGCTCAGGAGTATGGCTCAAGACCCCCTTTTGTCCTTTCTCTGGCCTGCCTCACCAGTGACCCACTTTTGTCCAGCTACCGCGGACTTGTGCGGTTAAACGTGGGCCCCGTCCTCCGCTGTCCTATATGGTGCCTTCCTAGCAGGTTTGATGAGGTGTCGCACCAATAAATGATCACGACCTCCGGTCTTTGGCTGAGGGTTGTTTCTCCTCCACCAACTTGGGATCTGGTACCCTTAATCTGCCTGACCCTGCACCCTGGATTCTCGTGGGTTCTTAGGGTCCCTTCCACCTTCTTGTTCCTGAGCCCTTCTGTTTCTCTCTCTCTTCTTCTCCTTTTCTGTTCCTTTCTCGTGGAGCTGGGATGAGACGTAATCTCAGCTCCACTTCACCTCCTCTCTCTCTCTCTCCACTCTCCTCCTCGGCCTCTCACTAGGCCCACTCTGGAGTAGAGCTCCTACAGAGCCTCTACTCCCTGTCTTCTCTTCTCTGGACAGAACCTAGATCTAAGATGGTGCCCACCTTTTATACCTCCCTCTAGCCATGAGCCCAGGGGACCAGCAACCAATGAGCTCCTATCTACGCTCAGGAACCAACCCCTATCTGCCCCTACAGCACTGGGTGCTCCACCCCCCTCCCCACTCCAGACAGGGACATAGTTGGTCGTGCCTGCACTTCTGTCTAGTGGGAGCACCGCTGAGCTGTCCCTCGGAAATGGGGTGTGTGTGCTGTATGCAGCTAACTGAGCCCTGGTCCATACTCCATCCTTACCCGGGAGTGGAATATCACACCTCTGGTCTGAGGTGCAATACCCCTGTAGCGGCCGAACCCTCGGGGCGCTACATATACACTGCACAGTACCAATTCTCCTGTATATATACACTGCACAGTACCACTTCTCCTGTATATATACACTGCACAGTCCCACTTCTCCTGTCCTGTATATATATACTGCACAGTACCACTTCTCCTGTCGTGTAAATATACACTGCACAGTACCACTTCTTGTTTCCTGTATATATACACTGCACAGCACCACTCCATTTCAAGGAATAGAGGAATCCAAGTTATCAGTAAACAGAAAGATTGTGAGGGAATATTTAGCTAACATAAATGAGTTCAAGTCTCCAGGTCCAGATGAATTACACCCCAGAGTACTGAAGGAGATTGTAGAAGAAATTTTAGAACCACTCTCCATAATCTTTGAAAATTCTTGGAGAACAGGAGAAGTCCCAGAAGACTGGAGAAGAGCAAATGTTGTTCCTATCTTCAAAAAGGGGAAGAAGGTGGACCCAGGGAACTATAGGCCGGTGAGTCTGACTTCTATACCAGGAAAGATCTTTGAACAAATTATTAAACAACATGTATGTAAGTACATGTATAAGAATGAAGTGATTAACCAGAGTCAGCATGGGTTTGTAACTAACAAGTCATGTCAGACTAACTTAATTTCCTTCTATGACAGAATCACTGACTGGGTGGATCAGGGAAATGCTGTAGATATAGTATATCTTGACTTCAGCAAAGCATTTGACAAAGTATCTCACATCATCCTTATTGAAAAAATGACCAAGTATGCAATGGACCAGGCAACTGTTAGGTGGATTCATAACTGGCTTAGTGATCGGACTCAAAGGGTGGTTGTAAATGGCTTCACATCCAGCTGGATGAATGTCTCAAGTGGGGTACCACAGGGCTCCGTCCTGGGACCTGTATTGTTCAACATCTTTATCAATGATTTAGATGAAGGAATTGAGGGTAAACTGATTAAATTTGCTGATGACACAAAGCTAGGAGGGATAGCTAATACTAGAGAAGAGAGAGAGAGGATTCAAAAAGACCTAAATAAACTGGAGCAGTGGGCAGCAACCAACAGAATGGTTTTTAACAGGGAAAAATGCAAAGTACTACATCTGGGCAATAAAAATGAAAAAAGCATATACAGAATGGGAGGAATAGAGCTAAGCAACAGTACATGTGAAAAAGACTTAGGTATACTAATAGATCATAGACTGAACATGAGTCAACAGTGTGATGCAGCAGCAAAAAAGGCAAATACAATTCTGGGATGTATTAACAGAAGCATACAGTCTAGATCACGTGAAGTCATTATCGGTCTTTACTCCTCTTTGGTCAGACCTCATCTGGAATACTGTGTACAGTTTTGGGCACCACATTTTAAAAAAGACATAGACAAACTGGAGCAAGTTCAGAGAAGAGCGACCAGAATGGTGACTGGTCTGCAAACCATGTCCTATGAGGAACGGTTGCAGGATTTGGGAATGTTTAGCTTGCAAAAAAGAAGACTGAGAGGAGACTTAATAGCTGTCTACAAATATGTCAAGGGCTGTCACATTGTAGAAGGATCATCTTTATTCTCATTTGCACAAGGAAAGACTAGAAGCAATGGGATGAAACTAAATGGGAGGAGACACAGATTAGATATTAGAAAAAACTTTTTGACAGTTAGGGTGATTAATGAGTGGAACAGGCTGCCACGAGAGGTGGTGAGTTCCCCTTCAATGGACGTCTTCAAACAGAGGCTGGACAGACATCTGTCTGAGATGATCTAGTGAATCCTGCTTTGAGCAGGGGGTTGGACCAGATGACCCAGGAGGTCCCTTCCAACTCTACCATTCTATGATTCTATGATTCTATGACTCCTCCTGTCCTGTATATATACACTGCACAGTACCACTTCTCCTGTATATATACACTGCACAGCACCACTCCTCCTGTCCTGTATATATATACTGCACAGTACCACTTCTCCTTTCCTGTATATATATACTGCATAGTACCACTTCTCCTGTCCTGTGTATATACACTGCACAGTACCACTTCTCCTGTATATATACACTGCACAGTCCCACTTCTCCTTTCCTATATATATATACTGCACAGTACCACTTCTCCTGTCGTGTAAATATACACTGCACAGTACCACTTCTTGTTTCCTGTATATATACACTGCACAGCACCACTCCTCCTGTCCTGTATATATACACTGCACAGTATCACTTCTCCTTTCCTGCACAGTACCACTTCTCCTGTCCTGTGTATATACACTGCACAGTACCACTTCTCCTGTTTATATACACTGCACAGTCCCACTTCTCCTTTCCTGTATATATATATATATACTGCACAGTACCACTTCTCCTGTCGTGTATATATACACTGCACAGTACCACTTCTTGTTTCCTGTATATACATATACACTGCACAGTACCACTTTTTGTGTCCTGTTGTCGTGAGGCAACATTAGACTTTGGTTGGGTTAATATTGGTTTATTATTTTCAATATTCCTATGATAAAATAAGAATAAATATTGGAAAACTAATTTAAACATCCCAAGTATCCCCTATCCTGAGAACTTTCCAATCACTGGGGGTCCGTCCACTGAGACCCCCATAATCCCGAGATCCAGAGCTCTGAAGAGCACCATGTTAGTGGGGCTATGGTGGATCATACACACTGCTGCACTATTCACATGTGGCTCATCAAATAACTCCTTAAAGGGAGTGATGAGGGGCACGACTAAGTATAGCCAAATTTACTGATCTGGGGTAATGAGTGTTACAGTATGTGGGCTGGTGGGGTTTGTCTTGCAGGGCTGCTTTTTTGTCCCAGTCCGGCCCTGGTTTACAGAGATCAAATGGAGTTTTTTAAATTAATTTTCTCATTGTAATATTAATAGAATTCATATGAAATGAAGTGAAATATGTTGCAAAAGTTATTTTTATTATTGAAAAAAATATAAGATACTGATATTCAACTGTGAACTGGATACAAGGCACAAGATAAATGCATGAATACAGTGCAGGTTGGATTACTTTGCCTTATTTCGGCTTTGTGGAATTAAGTTCATAAAATAAGCACCTAAAAGAAGAAATCACACTAACAAACATGTGATGGGGCATCTCCTTAATGTCCAAAAGTGATCTGGTTTCCCAATAGTATATATTTTCAACCAGTTTATTTTTTAGAGAAATAACTAGTGCCTGATCCTTCTTCTGGAGGGATTGAAATGCCAGATCCTTCATTTTGATCAATTATTGTGTGCCAGATCCTTCTTCTGGAGGGATTGAAATGCCAGATTCTTCATTTTGATCAATTATTTTGTGCCAGATCCTTCTTCTGGAGGGATGACAATACCAGATCTTTCATCTTGACCGATTATAGTGCCAGATCCTTCTTCTGGAGTGATGATTATGCCAGATCCTTCATCTTGACCAATTGTTGCACCAGATCCTTCTTCTGGAGTGATGACAATGCCAGATCCTTCATCTTGACCAACTATTGCGCCAGATCCTTCTTCTGGAGTGATGACAATGCCAGATCCTTCATCTTGACTGATTATTGTGCCAGATCCTTCTTCTGGAGTGATGATAATGCCAGATCCTTCATCTTGACCGATTTTGTCGCCAGATCCTTCTTCTGGAGTGATCACAATGCCAGATCCCTCATCTTGACCGATTATAGCGCCAGATCCTTCTTCTGGAGTGATGATAATGCCAGATCCTTCATCTTGACCGATTACAGAGCCAGATCCTTATTCTGGAGTGATGACAATGCCAGATCCCTGATCTTGACCGATTACAGAGCCAGATCCTTCTGGAGTGATGACAATGCCAGATCCTTCATCTTGACCGATTACAGAGCCAGATCCTTATTCTGGAGTGATGACAATGCCAGATCCCTGATCTTGACCGATTACAGAGCCAGATCCTTCTGGAGTGATGACAATGCCAGATCCTTCATCTTGACCGATTATTGTGACAAATTCCTCGCCAGATCCTAATCCAGATCCTTCAAAAACTAAAAAATTCAATAGTTAGCAGCCATCAATTTCATAATTAGTTACTAAACAGCAAAAAAATATTAAAACTACAAAAGAACAAGCAGATTAGTATCCAAGAGCAACTTTGTGTGTTAAGGAACACAACGCGCTGGGGTTTATTCACGTGGGAAGAATTAGATTATAAAACAGCTCAATTGGGGATATTTATTAAAATTATCAGAGAGAGGGCATGAATTTACTAGTCTTTAAAAATGTCACTAATTGCAGCAAATGTATCACATTGGTGTATGTGCAACCATGGTAGAAATGCAAAAATTCAGCCATTTTGTTCCTTATGCCACTTCATAGATAGTGTGCACATGAACATCAAGTTAATATATATCACATTATAAATTTGTAATTACTTGTTAAATTATTACATTTGTTCTTAGCAGTAAACTATAATATATACAGTAATTATGTTTAGAATACTCTAAATATTATAATATATACTATTACGATTACAATACAGTTATATGAAAAAGTTTGGGCACCCCTATTAATCTTAAGCTTAATGTTTTATAAAAATTTGTGTTTTTGCAACTGCTATTTCAGTTTGATATATGTAATAACTGTTGGACACAGTAATGTTTCTGCCTTGAAATGAGGTTTATTGTACTAACAGAAAATGTGCAATCTGCATTCAAACAAAATTTAACAGGTGCATAAGTATGGGCACCCTTATCATTTTCTTGTTTTAAATACTCCTACCTACATTTTACTGACTTACTAAAGCACTTTTTTTGGTTTTGTAACCTCATTGAGCTTTGAACTTCAAAGCCAGGTGTATGCAATCATGAGAAAAGCTACTTAAAGTGGCCACTTGCAAGTTGTTCTCCTGTTTGAATCTCCTCTGAAGAGTGGCATCATAGGCTCCTCAAAACAACTGTCAAATGATCTGAAAACAAAGATTATTCAACATAGTTGTTCAGGGGAAGGATACAAAAAGCAGTCTCTGAGATTTAACCTGTCAGTTTCCACTGTGAGGAACATAGTAAGGAAATGGAAGAACACAGGGACAGTTCTTGTTAAGGCCAGAAGTGGAAGGCCAAGAAAAACATCAGAAAGGCAGAGAAGAAGAATGGTGAGGTCAGTCAAGGACAATCCTCAGACCACCTCCAGAGAGCTGCAGCATCAACTTGCTGCAGATGGTGTCACTGTGCATCGGTCAACTATACAACACACTTTGCACAAGGAGAAGCTGTATGGGAGAGTGATGCGAAAGAAGCCGTTTCTGCAAGCACGCCACAAACAGAGTCGGCTGAGGTATGCAAAAGCACATTTGGAGAAGCCAATTTCTTTTTGGAAGAAGGTCCTGTGGACCGATGAAACCAAGATTGAGTTGTTTGGTCATACAAAAAGGCGTTATGCATGGCGGCAAAAAAACACAGCATTCCAAGAAAAACACTTGCTACCCACAGTAAAATTTGGTGGAGGTTCCATCATGTTCATTGAACATCTGTGGGATCATTTGAAGGGGGCTCTCCATGCTCGGCGACCATCAAACTTAACTGAACTGGAAATGTTTTGTAAAGAGGAATGGTCAAAAATCCCTTCATCCAGGATCCAGGAACTCATTAAAAGCTACAGGAAGCGACTAGAAGCTGTTATTTTTGCAAAAGGAGGATCTACTAAATATTAATGTCACTTTTCTGGTGAGGTGCCCATACTTATGCACATGTCAAATTTTGTTTGAATGCAGATTGCACATTTTCTGTTAGTACAATAAACCTCATTTCAAGGCAGAAACATTACTGTGTCCAACAGTTATTCCATATATCAAACTGAAATAGCTGTTGCAAAAACATCAATTTTTATAAAACAATAAGCTTAAGATTAATAGGGGTGCCCAAACTTTTTCATATAACTGTATATACTATTACTATTACCTATGGTAATGACCAATAGAATTATTGGAAAATAAGTTACACAATGTAAACTATCTACATTATGTGGAGGGCGACAATCGCAGAAGCCGTTCTTGTAGCAAGATTCATCAACAGATAGAAATATCTAACTGCTTGGTGTGTCCAAGAATGCTATCACACATAAAGACACATAATGCCGCCTAAGCTGTGCCCAAAGTAAGGTCTACCCAGGGATTCCCCATAGAAGAGTCTGTAATTAATAGTGGAATTAAATGAACACATTGATGTTGGATTTATATTCTTACAGGATTACAACAATAGAGCATAAGATATTACCATACAAATATTACATATAATAAGAAGCAGTAAGAAGTCAGACAATAGATACATATAATGGAACATTGTGCATTTGAGTGTTTAATTAATTGAAGACATTGATGTTGGATTTAGATTCTTACAGGATTAAACCACTAGAGCATAAGATATTATGATATAACTATTACATATACTAAGAAGCTGTAAGAAATCAGACAATAGATAAAGGAACTGGACTTACGAGGTGCAGAAAATATGGGGGTCACGCAGCAGAGGAGGAGAAGGTAAGTGGCCTGCATGGTGGTCCTCGCTTCTGTATGACTACAGGTAAGAAGTGAGGAGCAGATGGAAGAGGCCTCTTTATATAGGACTGGGACACTACATTTGGGGGAGGGGTCAGTGGTAATAGCTCCGCCCCCTTGTATCTAATGTAAATGACACTAATGGTTACATAGTAACATCAGATCTGGTGGTTACACTTCACATTACACATCGTCATAGATTATTTTATTTAAATAGTAATTTATATTATTTATATTGTTGGTGACTTTTGTAAGTTTCTTCTGTTTTCTTCTGAATATACGGAGATGTATTGTGTAGCTCCAGCAATGTAATGATCTGTATAATTTGATTACTTTAACAAATATATATATTAGACTAAAAAGCATCAGGGCCCCTGCACACTATAGTATTACAGATCTGTACAATACAGCGACGTCCATAGAAAGTAATAACCAATCCTGAATCTGAAGCCTCATTCCTATATTACTATACACTGCAAAATACAATCCTATAACACTACAATCCTATACACTCCATAATGGATAATGTCTACTGTATATATCCCCTAAGACAGACAGATTTCCCCACTATGTATAACAATGCGGATAAGGTGAACGATACAAAATCCATGTAAAATAACAATCTTTATTAGAGCATAAAAATATATAGATATACAATTAGAAGTGATACTACACAAAGATTAGGAGGAGGAGGAGGATTGCAGCCCAGTTATAGTATAACAGAAGTAATGTGCATTTTATCCATAGTGGGCATAAACCAAAGTGGGACTAAGTAACCAAAATCATAAGTGCCCACTAGGTACACAATGAGAAAGATCAATCAAATGTGATCAAGTGGAAATGATGGAGATCGGGCAGCCACCCACAGCTTGATGCGTGTTTCACCTATCGCTTCCTCAGGGGGGCGTTGTCATATACTGCAAAACAAAAGCCCAATAATTGCAAAATATCCTACTAATACTTCCATTCTATTAGTCCAAAAAGTAAAAAGCCTATTTGGTACAATACTTCTATTCAACAAACACTCAATCAGGTCAAAGAAGTATAGATGCACAAGTTTGATAAAAAGATTTGGAACTTTTATTGAATTATTTAAAAGAAATGTATAAAACACACATAAAGGGGAAGTGAACCAATGAAGGTGCCTGCAGTGCTAGTAACAAGGGTAGTCAATCATTTATTCTGTTCTGATAAACAGAATGTAAATAAAGACAATACAACCTTTCAACTGCAGGTAAGGACAGCTGTATTGTCTTTATTTACATTCTGTTTATCTCTATGCTTGGTGATACCATCTGTATTTTGTGGGCCATGATTGACTTTGCCCTATATTGACACTTGTCTACCACTTGTGGGCTTTATGGCTTCTCTCTATATGACCTATTGACATATTTATAGATATATACTTTCATGGCATTTTGACTACATTTATCTATGCTGGATACTTTAAGGTATGTACTTGTTATCCACTAATGCTTACTAGATGAATGAATTTTGGATACTGATCCTTTTACTTATTTATTTATTTAATTCTTCATGTATTTATCACTGGGTTCATTGATATGATCTCCTTTTGTAAGTCTTGTTAAACAGAATAAATGATTGACTACCCTTGTTACTAGCACTGCAGGCACCTTCATTGGTTCACTTCCCCTTTATGTGTGTTTTATACATTTCTTTTAAATAATTCAATAAAAGTTCCAAATCTTTTTATCAAACTTGTGCATCTACACTTCTTTGACCTGATTGAGTGTTACTCCCATTCTAGTAGCCACAATAACAACGTACAACTGAAGCAATAAAAAAATGCCTTTATTAAAAATAAATATAAAAACATAACAAAAGTAATTTCTAAAAATACCCATTAAATACCATGGGAAACAATTGAACTCCACAACAATAAATAAAGCTCATAGGATATGATGAAGGAGTCTATATATCATCTGATGTCTATACACATAGTATAGCACCTGCAGTATACAGGATAATATATGACTGGTATATGGTATACAGTGATTACAGAAGTCAGATATCATATACAGGATAATATGTGACTGTTATCTATTGTATAATTCCCAAATTTAACAGAAAGGAAAAAGGGACAAATTATTTGGCTTGCATAGTAGCAGAGTGCTTTGTGGAAAATTAATGACCATGCCTCGAACCATTTATTTCTATACAGATAAATGTACAAGGATGACCTGCATCTTCTAAAGCAGCAGAAGCCAAGGCATCCCGAAACAACTGCTGGGGTATCGGCCTGGGGGACATCCGTATACATAGCTAGTGTGACTGTGGATTAATTGATCTGTGATATACTGCAGTAACTGCACCTTAATCACAACATTTATTTAATCATCACACACTGGAATTACAAACCATGAGGGCTATGTCCTCATTAAAGAATACTGACACCTCGGATTGTTGTTGTTTTTTTTTTTTGTTTAATACAAATCACAAATCTACAGAATCCAGAAATGTAAAATCAACTATCTACCTAAGACTAGCATCCTCTGTAATCAAAACCTTCTACCCCCATCTTCAGGACTTCTCTTGTGCTGCAGCAGTTCTCTGGAATGCACTATCCCACAGAATATGGTTAATCTAACTATGCCCTGTTCTCCCTTCCTTAATTTTCTCCAGAATCTGGTCCCTTCACTCATCTGTATCCACAGCCTCCATGCACTCTACAGCTCCTTGTATCTGTACTTATACAGATTCTGGCTGATGACTGGTTCATGTAATGGTATTTGAATTCCCCTGTTTATAATAATCATGGCCGGACCATACATGACAAGCACCTTTTTATCTTTTGTGTCACTCCTATATCTTCATAGACTGTAAGCTTGTTAGCAGGGCCTTCACTCCTCTTAGTATGTCATGAATTATGTGATAATCTGTATTGTCTTATTCAGTTTGTACATGTCTCTACTAAATATAGAAATTCAATAAAAAATATTATTATATATAACTCTCTTTGGCCCCCTGTAGTACAATGTCTCTCTTTTTGGTCCTCATTTAGAATAAAGTCCCCTTCTTTGGCCACCATTTATCATAATGTTCCCCTTTTGCTCCCATGGTATGATGCCCCCCTTTTTAGACAAAATTTACAATAATGTCCCCTCTTGGGGCCCCCATTTAAAATAATGTCCCCCTCCTTGGACCCCAATTAAAATAATGTCTCCCTCTGTGGCCCCTACTTAGGACAATGCCCCCTTCTTTGGCCTTTGGCTCCCATTAGGTGTCAAGTATTATACATATATATATATATATGTATATATATATATATATATATATATATATATATATATATATATATATATATATATATATACGGTATATATAAAAGTATGTAGACCACTCTTCTTTTGCAAACTGTCCCAGGTCTCCCATATGTGAAGTGTGTCTCCTCCCAAGAGCAATTTTAAGAGCAATTTAGATCCGGACTAAGCAATGAGTCCGGATCTAAATCCACAGGTGTTCAAAAGGATTTAGATCCGGACTCATTGCTGCCACCTCAGAACTCTCCAGCACTTTGTTCCCATCCATTTCTTAGTGCTTCTTGAAATATGTTTGGGGTAATTGTCCTGCTCGAAGTCCCATGACCTAGGACGCAAACCCAGCTTTCTGACAATAGACACTACATTGTGATCCAAAATCCTTTGGTAATCTTCAGATTTCATGATGCTTTGCACGCAGTCAAAGCAATGAGTGCCAGAGGCAACAAAACAACCCCAAAACATCTTTGAACCTCCACCATATATGACTGTAGGTACTGTGTTCTTTTCTTTGCAGTCCTCATTCCATTTTTGGTAAACAGTAGAATGATGTGCTTCACCAAAAAGCTCTATCTTGGTTTCATCTGTCCACAAGATGATTTCCCAAAAGGATTTAGGCTTACTCACGCACATATTGGTAAATTGTAGTCTAGCTTTTTTATGTATCTATGTCAGCAGTGGGGTCCTCCTGGGTCTCCTGCCATGGTGATTCATTTCATTCAAAAGACTACATATAGTTCACGCTGACACTGATGCACCCTGAGCATGCAGGACAGCTTGAATATCTTTGGAACTTGATTGGGGTTGCTTATCCACCATTTGGACTATCCTGCGTTGCAACCTTTCATCAATTTTTCTCGGCTGTCCACATCCAGAGAGATTAGCTACAGTGCCATGGGTTGTAAACTTCTTGATAATGTTGCGCACCATGGACAAAGGAACATCAAGATCTCTGGAGATTAATTTGTAACCTTGAGATTGTTGATATTTTTCAACAATTTTGGTTCTCAACTCCTCAGACAGTTCTCTTCTCCTCTTTGTGTTCTCCATGCTTAGTTTGGCACACACAGTCATACAATGCAAAGAATATATATATTTCTCACCTTTTTATCTGGTTTCAGGTATGATTTCATATTGCTCAAACCTGTTACTTGCCACAGGTGAGTTTGAATGAGCATCATATGCTTGAAACAAAGTTGTTTACCTACAACTTTGGAAAAGTGCCAACATTTTGGTTTGGCCCATTTTGGGAGTTTTGTGTGAAATTATGTCCAATTTGCCTTTTTTGTTTGTTTTTTTGTGTTGTTCCATTACATACAAATGAAATGAACATATCTATACCAACACATGTGTAATTACATTAATTTTCCAGGAGCAATACTTCATTTTCTGAAACAAATTCAAGGGTGAAAAACACTATGAAAAAAGCTTGAAATCTATGACGCTTTTTAACAATGGATAAAAGATGTTAAGTGTGTAAAGTGAGGGATCCTTTAAGCTTGGCCATGGACCCCCCGGGGCTCCCCGGAGCCCCGGGGCCCCGGGCGGTAGCCCAGATTGCCCTCATTATAATCTGCCTATGGTCCTAAGTGTTCCCCGGATAGTGGCCCCGGAGCTGCGCTCACTGAGTGACAGGACACCGCTCCTGAGCTCAGCTTCGGGGACCGCTCGCCGGAGCGGCTCATTCTCCTCGGCTCCTCAGCGTCAGCGGTCAGAGAATTACAACTAGGGACACATAGGACATGTGAGTATAAGGATTTTATTATTTTCTTCTTATTTTACAATGGATCCCACTGATTCTGAGATTGTGTTTAGTGACATATTGTACTTCATGATAGTGGTAACCAATTTTGATACGACAATTTGGTGAAAATTTTGATAATTTTGCAATTTTCAAACTTTTAATTCCAGAGAGTTATGTCACACAAAATAGTTAATAAATAACATTTCTCATATGTTTACTTTACATCAGCACAATTTTTAAAACATTTTTTTTGTTAGGAAGTTAGAAGGTTTAAAAGTTGACCAGCGATTTCTAATTTTTCCAACAAAATTTACAAAACCATTTTTTTAGGGACCACATCACATTTGAAGTGACTTTGAGGGGCCTTTATGACAGAAAATACCCAAAAGGAACTAAAGCAATGTGGAAAGAAAAATGAACATTTTACTTTTTTTCACAAAAATTTTACTATAGCCCCAATTTTTTTATTTTCACAAGGGTAACAAGATAAAATGAACCACAAAATTTGTTGTGTAATTTCTACTGAGCATGTTGATACCCCATATGTGGGGGAAAACTATTGTTTGGGCACATGACAGGGCTCGGAAGGGAAGGAGCACCGTTTCGACTTTTTGAACGCAAAAAAGACTGAATGCCATATCACCATATTAAAATGAATGCCGTAATGCCATTATGAAAACAAAATGCCATATGAAAAAAGTGGATGCCATATCACATTTGGAGAGCCCCTGACATGCGAAAACAGCAGAAACCCCCCACAAGTGATAGCGTGACGTCTCTTACTCGAAAAAGCCCTTTTCTTTACCCTGGGAGATGGTGGACTCGGAGTCGGGTCCTGTGATGGAGAGATGGGGTGCAGCCGTGGCCCGGACCCGACTCGTGCTCAGGGCCGTCACATTAAAAGAGATGGTGTGGGCTTATCCGGGTTGAGTGGCTGATTTACGACTACGCCACCTGTGGCACCTGGTGAAGGCCACCAGCGCCGCTGCAGTCCGCTGAGGCATAGTGTTACGGCGGCCAGAGTTATTACTACTCCCCACAGGCGGAGCAAGGCCTCAGGGCAGAGGGACAGGAAGGATGGAGGGGGTAGTAGTGGAGGAAGAACGGATGCCACGTCGCGCGGTGTAGCGCAGAATAAACAGTCCGGAGGCCATAGGGGTGAACTTCCAAGGCTTTACTCACATTAGAGATGGCAGAAGGAAGGCGACTCCCTGATCCCCACGGAGTCCTGCAGTCACCAGGGATGGGGGTCCGACAACCTCCGAGCAAGTCCAGCATTCAATCGGGACCCCGCACCAGAGTGTTCCTGAACTACAGACCGTATCCTCTCCTGTCTGTGTGTGTAGATAGGCCGGGTCTCCCTCTGAACTCCTCTCAGAACAAGGGCACGGGTGGCAGCTCCGCTCCTTCCGATACCCGATGGGATCCTCTGGGCCTACCAGGCTTTACCAACCAGGACATGGAGAAGCAAGGTCGGGTGTCGGGGCCGGTACCCCTCTTGCAGCCGGACTCCCTCTGAATATATCAGATGGTGAGGACAGGTGGCGTACACTGCTCCGTCTGCATCCTCCCCGGGATCCATTAGCTGTGGAGCTACACTCTTAAGCTCCGGGCCTTCTTGGTCGTGGTCCTTGACCGGGTTGAGACATTCCTCGTCTGCAACCTGCCCCCCGTCCCAAGGCTGGGGTATGAGGGCTGTGTCTCCATCCACTGCAGGTCCACACAGGATCCACGTTCAGGGTGGGAGATCACAATACCTCACAGTAATTAACAGCACAAAGACCAAAACCAAAGATGGCTTTTTATTAAATATGAAATTTAAAGTGTCACTAAATTGTAAGTCCTCAACCCTCACCCACTAACTGGTTCCCCTCACTCTTGGTTCCCCAGTCTCCCTGTAACCAGGAGGGCAGCACCTGGTGCATACTAGCCCCCCTGGTGGAGAAATGTGGTGTTGGATGCAAAGGTTGGGTCCCGACCATCACGCTGTTCTTACCTCGGAGGAGGAACACTACACTCCATTACAGAAGTGCAGCATCCCTGTGGCGGTCGAACCTTCAGGGGCGCCACAGTTCTACAGTGGGATGTGCTACATAATGAAGTTTCTCTTAAGGGGCACTTGGAAGATGTCCTTATCACCCCGGTCAGTAAAATCTTTATAGTGGTGGCAGGATGAGCCTAACCTATCTCGAGGGGTTCCCTGGGTACTTAGGGTCACTAGAACAATTACCACAGATGCGAGTCCGAGAGGGTGGGGAGCCCATCTGGGAGATATGGTAGCCCAGGGGACCTGGTCAGATATTGAAAAGGGTCTCTACTCCAATTCAAAAGAACTTCTGGCGGTAGACAAGGCGGTGAATAATTTCTTACCTTTCCTTCTGGGCCAGAATATAAAGATCCTCTTGGATAATCTAGTTGCGGTAGCATATGTGAACCACCAGGGGGATACATGGTCAAGATCGCTGATGAGAGTGACAGATCATCTCTTCCAGATTACAGAAAGTCACCTCCTTTCCCTGATGGCCCTCCATATAATGGAAGAAGAAAACATGAGAGCAGATTTCCTAAGCTGCTATCCTCTGATGCAAGGGGAATGGGAACTAAATCAAGGAATTTTTACCCAAATAGCCGAAGATGGGGGGGCCTCCGGTCAGGTAGATCCGTTTGCCACAAAACTAAATCGGAAGACAAAGATCTTGTGTTCCCTAAATCCTCTAGCTGTGGACGCTTTCCTGATACCTTGGTATTCCAGCCTGGCATATGACTCCTCCCCCCCTGGTTGGCTGTTCTTCTCATGGTAATAAGAAAGATCAGGGAGGAGAAGGCCAGGGTTCTGCTGATCGCACCCTTTTGGCCCAGGAGGCCCTGGTTCTCATGCCTGAGGAACATGTCCATCTCTGATCCTTGGGTTCTTCCAGAGATTCCATATCTCCTTCTCCGGGGTCCGATATTCCATCCTCAAGCAACTGGCCTCCACTTGACGGTGTGGAACTTGAAAGGACACTGCCAAATCAGAAAGGTTTTTCCAAAGGTCTAGTAACCATCCTGCACAGCAGAAAACCTGTTACAACCCAGATTTATGCCACAAGTTGGAGAAAGTTTTTGTCTTTCTCTGGTTCTGGGGTTGATGGGGAAGGGGTGCCAATAGGACAAATCTTTGGAGTTTTTACAAAAAGGTCTTGAACTAGGGTTATCCACCAGCACCCTTAAAGTACAGATTTCTGCCTTGGGTGCCCTATATAGCTGTGATGTAGCTTGTAGCTACTGGGTTTCTCGGTTCATTAAGGCAGCTTTTAGATCTAGACTCATTATTAAAAGCAGCTTGGTTCCCTGGGATTTAAATTTGGTTCTAAAGGCCTTGACTAGCTCGCCGTTTGAGCTAATAGTCAGCAACCCTTAAATCCCTCTCTCTTAAGACCGCTTTAATATCTTTAACCTCGGCCAGGAGCATTAGTGACATCCAGACCCTGTCTATGGCCTCGCCGTTTACTCAAATTCTGGATGATAGGCAGGATCTGGTCTAAAAATCACTCTCTCTCCCTAAGGTAGCTACTCGTTTCCACAGACTTCAGGAAGTCCTCCTACCCTCCTTTTGTCCACATCCTAGTAACCAGAAAGAGGTGGAGTTACATACGTTAGAAGTGAGGAGATGTGTGGTTAGGTACCATTCAGTTACCAAAAGCTTTAGGAAAGATAACTCGCTGTTTATATCCTACCAAGGGGCTAGGAACGGTCTAAGGTCACGAAGTCCACCATAGCTAGATGGAATTAGGAGGCCATTTCTCTATCATATACAGTATAGACCAAAAGTTTGGACACACCTTCGCATTTAAAGATTTTTCTGTATTTTCTTGACTATGGAAATTGTACATTCACACTGAAGGCATCAAAACTATGAATTAACACATGTGGAATTATATATTTAACAAAAAAGTGTGAAACAACTGGGTTCAGGTCTGGTGACTGTGAAGGCCAGGTTATCTGGCGTAGCACCCCATCACTCTCCTTCTTGGTCAAATAGCCCTTACACAGCCTGGAGGTGTGTTTGGGGTCATTGTCCTGTTGAAAAATAAATGATGGTCCAACTAAACGCAAACCAAATGGAATAACATGCCGCTGCAAGATGCTGTGGTAGCCATGCTGGTTCAGTATGCCTTCAATTTTGAATAAATCCCCAACCGTGTCACCAGCAAAGCACCCCCACACCATCACACCTCCTCCTCCATGCTTCACGGTGGGAACCAGGCATGTAGAGTCCATCCGTTCACCTTTTCTGCGTCGCACAAAGACAAGGTGGTTGGAACCAAAGATCTCAAATTTGGACTCATCAGACCAAAGCACAGATTTCCACTGGTCTAATGTCCATTCCTTGTGTTCTTTAGCCCAAACAAGTCTCTTCTGCTTGTTGCCCGTCCTTAGCAGTGGTTTCCTAGCAGCTATTTTACCATGAAGGCCTGCTGCACAAAGTCTCCTCTTAACAGTTGTTGAAGAGATGTGTCTGCTGCTAGAACTCTGTGTGGCATTGAACTGGTCTCTAATCTGAGCTGCTGTTAAACTGCGATTTCTGAAGCTCGTGACTCGGATAAACTTATCCTCAGAAGCAGAGGTGACTCTTGGTCTTCCTTTCCTGGGGCGGTCCTCATGTGAGCCAGTTTCTTTGTAGCGCTTGATGGTTTTTGCAACTGCACTTGGGGACACTTTCAAAGTTTTCCCAATTTTTCGGACTGACTGACCTTCATTTCTTAAAGTAATGATGGCCACTCGTTTTTCTTTACTTAGCTGCTTTTTTCTTGCCATAATACAAATTCTAACAGTCTGTTCAGTAGGACTATCAGCTGTGTATCCACCAGACTTCTGCACAACACAACTGATGGTCCCAACCCCATTTATAAGGCAAGAAATCCCACTTATTAAACCTGACAAGGCATACCTGTGAAGTGAAAACAATTTCCGGTGACTACCTCTTGAAGCTCATCAAGAGAATGCTAAGAGTGTGCAAAGCAGTCATCAAAGCAAAAGGTGGCTACTTTGAAGAACCTAGAATATAAGACATATTTTCAGTTGTTTCACACTTTTTTGTTAAGTATATAATTCCACATGTGTTAATTCATAGTTTTGATGCCTTCAGTGTGAATGTACAATTTTCATAGTCATGAAAATACAGAAGAATCTTTAAATGAGAAGATGTGTCCAAACTTTTGGTCTGTACATCTAGCGGCGAGGAAGTGCCAGAAGGGCTGAAGGCTCATCCCACCCCACCCCTCCTGGGCTGAGAAGACAGGTGTCTCGATAGAAGACATATGTAAGGCTGCTACCTGGTCCTGTCCCTCTACATTCCATAGACACGATAGGTTAGATATGGGTGTATCGGCTGACCTCACCTTTGGGAGAAGAGTGTTCCAGGCTGTGGTCCTTCAATAGATTACTTCATCTCTGTAATTCTCTCGTGGTGCTGTCATGGTCGACCGATAAAATCTTAAATTACATACCGGTAATGGAATTTTTCGGAGACCATGACAGCACCCTTATATTTCCTCCTTTCACGTTTGTGGGAACACTCCCCTTTTATTAATTATAATATCACACTCAATAGGTGTCGTCTGGTATGGCAATTTTGTGATTGTTTGCTGTGTTTATTAACCTGGCAGTCCTCTCAATGCTCTGTAATCCCAACTGAGGCGGGAGAGAGGTGGCGCCCTTTTAAGCCTGTAGGTTTCCTCTCCTTGGTGGGCGGATCCCCTCTCTCGTGGTGCTGTCTCTGAAAAATCCCGTTACCGGTAAGTAACTTACGACTATACATTTGATGGAGCAATCAAAAAGTTGTACCCCAAAATGGTATTAAAAACGGTCTTAGAAAATTGAAACACAAGCCAAACAATTTGTTTGCAAAGTTTAGAATTTTTTAAAAGCAGTAAAATGTTTTCGTTTTCTTCTGCACCATTTCACTTTATTTGGAATTCATTGCCCTTTTTTTTCTATATGTTGCACAGTAAAGTGAATAGGGTCTTTCAAAAATGCTGTAATTTTGTCCCACAAAGTACACCTCAACCCTGCTGTATTGAATAGTGTCTGTGTTATTCACTATGTGATATGTGTTTTTTTATTGTATACTAATGTATAGTGACTAGTGATGATTGAGCGTGTTCTATGAACCCATTCAGCGAGCACACTGTCTAACAGCCGTGACACTTGCAGGCACGGCGACCTTAAAAGAAATGCCGAGCATGCCAAAATACTCGGCGAGCACCTGAGCGTGCTCGCCGAAGGGGTTGATAGAACACGCTCGATCATCACTAATAGTGACCAGATGCCTCTAAGGAATCTTTTTTGGCCTCTGTTTTACTGGTGCTGGAAGTGCAAATTTTTGTAGCTCTAATGATTAAGTAATATGCAACTATGTGAACTGCAATTGCCAATTAACAATTTAAGGGTATCCATCAGATATACCCCTCCCTCCAATTCCCATTCATGACCATGCAGGATTTGGAAAGCTAAATCCATAGACACCTCTATATCTTTTATCTGTTGCTGCATTTCTGAGTGCTCTGGGTGTAACGGAGCACTAACCAAGCCTCAGCCTTCCAAGGTTGCTTCCCTGCCCAGCACCAGCCTCTTTATCTTGATTGATAGCTCACTGTCAGTTTTTTGGGACGTCAGGCACCAAGCAAGGAAAATCAGTGAGCTAGACACTAGCACTGGGAACTTTCCCTCCGTACATAAACAAAACATAAACCAAAAAAAAAGCAATTTGGCACGTTACTTAATTTATGTAGATTTATAGAATGAAATGTTGGATTTCGTACGAGCTCGATCCATGTTTTTCACAGAGCTCATATCTATTATAGTCTAGGGCTGTTCACATATTTCTGTGGACCGCGTATTTTTCACCGAAACACGTTGACCTGTCGGACTTTGATCCAAATCAAAGTTTAGAGCTTCTCGGATGCAAAACAAAGCTGATGAAAGTCTGAATGAGGCCTTACTCTATTATTTATTTTTTAAGCAGCGTTCATTCCAGGCTGCTGTACACATGAAGAGGGTTTACACACCTAAAATACATATATAAAACACAGAAACAAGCTACCATTGACAGACTAGCATGGAGGGAGACACTGCCACTACGATCTAACAGTGTGGATTCTGGTGTCTCGCTCCTTCCCTCAGGTTGTATTCCAAAAGCCTCCTCCAATAAGCAAGTTCTGGACAAGCTGCAGGTGGAGAGGGAGTGCGGGATTACGGTGAAGGCCCTGACTGCGTCTCTGTTTTACACTTACGAGGGAAAGAAGTATCTCCTGAACCTGATCAACACTCCGGTGAGTGTGACGTTTCTTCTTGATTTGTTTCTCTGTGGTCTTGTTGCGGATGTTCAACTGGTCACGGCGGTCGCGTGACCTGTCACATAACTAAATGATGTCATGGAAGGTCCTTTCACACCACCGCGAGCCGTACAAGAGACCGGACGCAGTGGAGAAAAGACCGGGGGCCATCAGAAGGTAAGTATAATGTTATTTTCTCCAATCCCCTCCATGATAGCACACCTGGAGGTAGCCTCCCCATCCTAATTAGGGACAGGAAAACAAGAGGTTAAATAGCCCCTTCCCGCTACAATCCCCAGTGATTTCCTGTCCCTATGGGATGAAGAGGTTACCTGGGGTGCCTGCAGCCGGCAAGCAGGGCCCTATTAAATTTACCTGCTGGGCTGCAGGGAGCGATCGCCTCCGACCTTCCTTCCTTTGCAGCTCCCGTGTCTCCTTGAGAGCGGGACCCCCCACACACACACTCGCCTGCGTGTAAAGCCGAGTAGGGTTTTGGGGGCTGGGGGCCTCCTGTAGCTCCCCGGCCGGAGTCTCCTCTGTCCTCCATGGCGGCGTGCCGGAAGTCAGGCTTTTGGCCAGCGGGACTTCACTTCTGGTGCGTTCCACCGTGGAACGCATGGGGCCGCGGCGGGAAATTCAAAAGGAGAAGCCGCGGTTTGCCCTGAAAATGAGGATCCTTCACCAGATAGGTGAAAATTTGGCACTGGATCTCGGTCTCCCCTATAAAAGACCCAGATGAGAAGACTCCATTAAGGTAGGACAGAATATTCTGCTACTATGGAGGGTGCTGTTCCAAAGCCTGCGTCTGCAGAGCCCAGCGCTAACCCGGCCCCAGTAAGTACTAGGTCCTAGGTTATTCCCCACTCTCTTTTGAGCAGGATCCTAAATATATTTTAAATCTCCCCTTTTTTTATTTTTAATTTAGGGAGACAAGGATCCGGCACCGACAGTGGGAGAAAGCACTACAGTTCGCAAATGTGCCATCTGTATAAAAAAGCTGGCTTCAGGGAATAAGAAACCCCTATGCTGGAAATGCACTGACAACATTGTGAAGGAAGAACAGCCTTCCCTTATGGAAGAAGTCAGGGGAATGGTTCGGCAGGAAATACAATCTTCCCTAGCCTCCTTCTCACAAGCCAGAGCTGAAGGTCCATCTCCCCCCAAAAGGAGAAAATATACGGTTAGGGAGACCTCTGATTCAGAATTAGGGTCTATGGAGGAACCGGAAGAAGGGGTCCTAAGTGAAGATCATGAGGAAGATAGGAAATATTACTTTTCGTCTGAGAATATGGAGGAATTGTTGTCGCAGGTGAGAGACACGATGCAGGTGGAAGAGGAGAAGGAAACCCGTACAGTTCAGGATGAAATGTTTGGCGGTCTGAAATCCAAGAAGAAGGTAGTGTTCCCTGTGCATGACAACATTTGGAGTCTTATTTTGGATGAATGGGAGTCACCTGAGAAAAGGCTTAGTATGGCAGGAGAAATGAAGGATAGATTCCCTCTAGATGAAAAGGCGGCTAAGCTATGGATGGAAGTCCCGAAGGTTGATGTACAGGTGGCAAGGGTTGCGAAGAAAACAACTCTTCCCTTTGAAGACTCGTCACAGCTCAAAAATCCTATGGATAGGAAGATGGACAGCCTTCTAAGGAAGGCATGGGAAACATCGGCGGCTTCACTGAAGACTAATATCGCTTCAACTTGTGTAGCTCGTTCCATGTTCCTCTGGCTCCAACAACTAGAGGAACATCTCTGGAAAGGTACCACTCAAGAGGACCTCCTAGCATCTCTTCCTTTTCTGCAGAAGGCCACTGGATTCCTAGAGGATGCCTTGGCGGAGTCGGTCAAGATTGCGGCAAGATCGGCAGCATTATCAAATTCTATGAGAAGAGCTCTGTGGTTGAAGATGTGGAGTGGGGACAACGCATCAAAATCTAAGCTTTGTTCCATTCCATTTAAAGGAGGGTATATGTTTGGGGCGGTGCTAGACGAGTTGTTGGAGAAAGCATCCGACAAGAAGAAGTCTCTGCCAGAGCCAAAGAATCCAAAAAGTTTCAGAAAGAGACCATTTCTTCTCCCTCAACAACAACAGCAGCAAGCATTTCAGTACAGAGGCAAGGGTAAAACTGGTCGCTGGAGTTACACAAAAGGGGGAAGAGGTAGGAATATCTTTCAAGGTTCTAGGCAGGACAGACAATGACGCCAAGAAGGTAGGAGGCAGAATTGCGAGCTTCCTTCCTCAATGGCAGCTTATTGATTGGAAAAGGATTTGTCGTGGCAACAGTAGACCAGCCAGAGGCTTACTACCACGTGCCAATTCATCCGGATTACAGAAAATTTCTCAGATTTGCTGTAACTCAGAACCGAGAGGTACTTCATTTTCAATTCAATGTACTCCCCTTCGGCATTTCGTTAGCACCCCGCCTGTTTACAAAGATCATGGCAGAGGTAGTAGGTTTATCTAAGGAAACTGAATATCTGCATCGTCCCATATTTAGACAATTTTTTGGTGATGGTTCCCTCGGTTTCAAGTTTGGAAAGAGACCTCCAGATGACCCTCCAGATCCTGGAATCCTTGGGATGGTTGATAAACTACCAAAAGTCAGATCTGATTCCCTCCACCAGGAAGACCTCCTTGGGAATTCTCCTGGATTCTCAGCAACAAGCCTCTTTTCTGCCAAAAGAGAAGCAGATTCAGTTGAGGTCGAAAGTTTATGCACTAAAGAACCAGAGAGGAGTGTCATTAAGATTCGCCATGTCCGTCCTCGGGTCCATGACCTCATTTATTTAGGCGGTACCTTGGGCTCAAGCGCATTCAAGGGTCCTTCAAAACTACATCCTTTCCTGTTGGGACAGATCTCCAAGTTCCCTCTCCAACAGAATTCATCTGCCAGAGAAGGTGAAAGCATCTTTAAATTGGTGGCTCTGTCCAGGAAATCTGGAGAAAAGTTCAGCATGGATTCAACTTCCCTTGTTATCCGTCAAAACAGACGCAAGCAAAAGAGGATGGGGAGCAGTAGTCTCCCACGTGGCCTTCCAAGGGGTCTGGTCGCAAGAAATAGCAGAGCAGTACTCAAACTTAAGAGAAATGAAAGTGGTGGAAGAAACCCTATGGGCAGCCACTACTGTGCTTCAGGGGTCGAATGTCAGAGTCTACTCGGACAATATGACAACTATAGCCCACTTGAGACATCAGAGAAGTACAAGAAACAGGAGGTTACAGATGATCTCCGAAAGGATCTTCCACTGGGCGGAGCATAATCTACTATCCTTATCGGCTCTGCATCTGAGGGGCTCCGACAACTATCATGCAGATCTTCTGAGCAGAAAATACATTCATCCAGGGGAGTGGAGCATGAACTCGAAGATATTTCAGATGATTGTTCAAAAGTGGGAATACCCAGATGTGGACCTGTTTGCGAACCAGGAAAACGCAAAAGTAAGAGCCTTTTTCTCTTTGAAACCCGAGGATTCAGCAACAGGGATAGATGCATTCGCTCACCCTTGGAAAGTTGGGCTCGCTAATGCTTTTCCCCTGATTCTGTTAATACCAAGGACTTTACAAAAAATCAGGTCGGAAGGGCTCAAGACTATCCTAATAGCTCCAATGTGGCCAAAAAGAGCATGGTTCGGAACATTGAGCAGTCTAAGAATGGATGATCCATTGATGCTTCCTCGAATCCACGATCTGCTGCATTAGGGCCAGATTTTCCATCCGGCCCCTCAGAATTTGGCTCTAGCAGCTTGGCTTCTGAGACCACCCTCTGAAAAGCCAGAGGCTTCTCAGTACAGGTGATCCAAATGTGGCGCCCTGCTGTGCATTGGTGCCACAGAACCCAGAAGGGTGCATGGATGGATTTCTCCACAAGAGGCCCTCACTAGATACAAACACCTCTACCTTCCAACTCATACCAGCAGAGGGAGCCCAGATAGGGATATATATAGGGAAGGTGGAACCAGGCAGCTCAGTTGATTAGTGAGTGCTCAGAGTCAGAGCAGAGCAGGCAGGCTGAGAGAGAGCCTGAGAGCGTGCCGACACTCAGCGGTGAAGACGCAGCACGTCAGCTGCCTAGTAGTGAGGGCCCCGAGTGTGGCCGACGGCAAGGAGAAAAAGGGGAGTGAAACCAAGGGGGCAGAGGAGCACAATAAGCTCACCCCATTATATCTACCGGACACCGGATCCGCGCCTACAGGGACCCTTTACACCCAGTGGGGATAACCGGAATCCCAGGAGGACTACAAGTCCCTGACAAACCTGAAGGCTAGACACACACAGGATCAGGAACCACGAAGGCCCCGACGTCCAGGGAAAGTGGTTACCAACCAGAGGTCCTATTTCTGAGCATCTGGTGAAGTAAAAGCAGGACACATAAGCTAGGCCCAGTTGCAGGCTGGCCAGGAGCATACATAGGGACAGACACGGATCAGGAGGCCCTATACCTGCTCCCTGGGGAGAAGTCCAAAAGTGCGCCCTTCATCTGGAGTACCCTGGACCGTACCTAACAGCTGTACCAGTAAAGGAAATGAAGCAAATCCCCTGTCTCTGTCCATTACTCCTGCTGTGCCATCGCTTTCCCTGCACCACAATGCTCAGCGCAACCTGCATCATTTATACTGCCCTGAGGCCTGCTCCACCTGTGGGGAGCCGTTCCATCTCAAGCTGTCCTGACATCTGCCTCAGAGGACTGTTGCAGCGCTGGTGATCCTCACCAGACACCACAGGTGGCGTCACAACAAATTCCCTACAAATAATTCCTTTTGGCACTGACCGCCCTGGGCCAGCCACCGCGATAATCCCCGCAGGCAGTCTTAGGCCCGGCTGCCGGGTGCCCCGCGACACCCCTGGGGGCGAGTCACATACACTGCAGAAAAGCAGAAAACCAGTCACAATTTCCATCTATGGAAAAATCTAGAAAGCTTTCAAGCTATGGTATGAGCCTCGTCCATTAGATCCCTTTCGGCCTGACGTGGCCAGAATCTTGGATTTCCTACAGAACGGTCTGTCTAAAGGATTAAGACCAAGCACGCTGAAGGTCCAAGTCTCGCCTTTAAGTTCCTATTTTGATGCTGATTTGGCCCAAAACAGATGGATTAAGAGGTATATGATAGCTGCTTCTTGGATTAATCCAACAAGAGCTAAAATAGTTCCACCTTGGGATCTCAACGTAGTTCTTAGAGGCCTAACTATGCATCCTTTCGAGCCAATAGCCGAGGCACACATAGACAAATTGTCTTGGAAAGCGGCATTGCTTATAGCTCTGACTACAGCCAGAAGAGTGAGTGAAATCCAAGCCCTGTCTATCAGAGAGACTTATTGTCGTATTTTGGAGGACAGGATCATCCTCCAGTTGGATCCTTCTTTTCTACCTAAAGTGTCGTCTAATTTTCATATGTCTCAGCCAATAATTCTTCCGTCATTCTGTCAAAATCCATCAAATAGCAAGGAAGAAGAATTCCACGCGTTGGATGTAAGAAGGACTATAATCCGCTATTTGAGGCAGACTGAAACCTGGAGGAAGGATCAGAACCTATTTGTCCAATATGGAAGCCCCAATAAAGGAAAGAAAATTGCAAAAATACACTAGCAAATTGGATTAAGAAAGCAATTTGTGAAACATACATAGTTCAAGATTTGCCTCCTCTGAAATCCTTGAAAGCTCTTTCTACTAGAGCTATGTGGGTCTCCTGGGCGGAAAAAGCTAGTGCATCCATTGAGCAGATTTGCAGGGCAGCTACATGGTCGTCTGTCCATACCTTTGCTAAACATTATAGACTAGATGTAATATCTAATAGAGACTTAGCATTTGGAAGGAAAGTCCTTCAGGCTGTTGTCGCTCCCTAAAATTCATTCTTTGGTATTACTCCAGGTGTGCTGTCATGGAGGGGATTGGAGAAAATAGAATTAGACTTACCAGTAATTCGGTTTCTAAGACCCTCCACAACAGCATGGGTAGTTCCCTCCATTTCTTTGATTGGAAAAATCCTTAGTGTTAATAAATATTTAGAGCATTCATACTGTGTGGTCCTTTGAAAACACTGGGGATTGTAGCAGGGAGGGGCTATTTAACATCTTGTTTTCCGGTCCCTAATTAGGATGGGGAGGCTACCTCCAGGTGTGCTGTCGTGGAGGGTCTTAGAAACAGAATTACCGGTAAGTCTAATTCTATTTTTTTTTTTTTACCATTTTTATTCTTTTTTTCAACTATTAACTTGTTCACACTATATAAATACATGCTGGTTGCAAGGATTTATATAGTGTGACCAAGTTGTCAAGCACTTTCCAAGTGATGCTAAAATCGCTTGGAAAGCGGTTGACAACCCGCATGCGGACATGCATGTGAAAAATGCTTCACTTACGTTTGTCACTGGCAGGAAAAACGCATGTAAAATCTGCATGCGTTTTTTCTGCCAGGGAGATGCAGAAACACTCAGGAAAAATCCGGAGCATTTCTGCATCGTGGGAATGTGGCGCCCCTGAGGGTTCAGTCGCCACAGAAGTACTGCACCTCACCCAGAGGTGTGGTGTCTCCCTTCACTCAGGTAAGATGGGAGTGCTGCAGAGAACCCCCCAAAACACCTGCATCCAACATTACACTGCTTCAGACCGGCTGGAAGGGCAACATGCAGAGCGCAGCTGCTGAGCCCTGTCCCTGGCTGGAGTGGGGGAAACCCAAAGGTAGGGGGAACCAGTAGTGGGTGTGGGTGGAGGAAGCAGTTAGAAGGAGCACACAGTAGGTATATAATGGGAAGCAATCTTAGGGTGGCAGTTCAGAACAGAATGGTCAGTCAGTACAGTACAGACGGTCAGTGAGGACTGTCTGGGAGCAGAGGCTCAGCAGGAGCTCTGCTCCACAAGAAGGGCCCGGGATAGAGGCCCCGGAGGGGAGAAGGGAGTAGGCTCCATTCTAAGAAGGGATCCCAGGGGTACGGCGCGTGCAGGACAGCACCCATACGCCCCGCATCTGTCAGAAGACAGAGGGATCGGTTGCCCCATTCTAATCTCCAGGGGGTCAGGTTGGCCCCGGATCCGACGTACAGGAAGGACTTCAGCATACCCGAGCGGGATTGAGAGTGGGCAGCGCAGGGCAGCAGGGAGAAGGACCTAGTGTGAAGACGGTCAAAGTAGGAACACGAGAAAGTGGGGTTCTGCCAAGCATTCCTAAACTTCCTGAGGAAGGATTGAACCCCTGCCAGGGTGAACACGGCGCAACGTGGGAGGCCTTCACCTGTAACTTGCACTTTTGTGTTTCCTGAAGAACTGTGAATTAAAATCTTGGACGACTGCACTGAGTTGCCTCCGTCTATTCCTTCACTGGTGCCATTTCCCTCCCTGCACTACAACGCCCAGCGCACCCTCCATCTATTTACACTGCCCTGAGGTCCGCTCCACCTGTGGGGAGCCGTTCCATCTCTAGCTGCCCTAATATCTGCCTCAGAGGACTGTTGCAGCGCTGGTGATCCTCACCAGACACCACAGGTGGCTTCACAACAAATCCTATAAATAATCCCTTTTGCACTGACCGCCCCGGGCCAGCCACCGTGATATTCCCCAAAGCAGCCATACGGCCCGGCTGCCGTGTGCCCCGCAGCCCAGGGGGCAGCGAGTCACCACTTGGCGTCACGAACAGGATACGTGACCAGCCTGCCATCTGCGGGTAATGTGCGCCTAAAGAAGTGTTTTCTGCCTTGAATGTGGCGCCCGCCCCAGAAGAACGGGCGCCATTATGTGCGTGCTAAAGAACAACAGAATGGAACCTCCCGTCGTGGGCCGGGTCCCAGAATGGCTCCAAAAGCAGGCCCTGCCCCTTGCAACAGTGACTGTCCGCATAGATGTGTCCGTCAAAGCGGGGAGGCCGACACAGGGAGTGACCGACAGCAAAGTGCCATGGGACCGCCCCCGAAAGAGGAGAGGTGGTGGAGAGAAGCTGCGTAAAGACCGGGAGGTGTCAGGCCGAGCTGACGCAGTCGCGGGAGCAGGTCGGAGTGATGTCCCTGTCCCAAATGCGGCTGGCGCTGCTCCGTCCCTGGTCCCCCTGCAGCCTGAGGCTGATGACCAGGCTGGGTCAGCCTGCAGAAACCAGGGGTTCCCCCTGAGGGGGCCCCACTGTTAAACTGTTTTAGTTAACTGGACTGTACATAAGTTGCCCGGAAGGGTGCAGTTGACTTCATGTTTGCTACCCAGTTACCCGTCAGGGTACAGAGACTGACAGGCTGAGGACTGTGAGAAGCCGGACGTTGACATTGTACATAGTTTAGCACTTCTTAAAGTGCATCCTATTGGTTTTATAATTACAAATATACCTCAGAACAAAAACCCGTTTGGCGTGGTGGAAGACGAGGTCCAGGATTGGATCGTCTATGCCCTGCAGCCATGCCCAGGGCCTACGTTGAGGGTTTGTGGACGGGTCCCTCATGCTGCTACTGTTGCACCCTGGTGCTGGAACTGTCTTGAAAATTGTTTTATATGACAATACTCTTATGATGTTTTATAATGTAACCAGTAACGTTAAAAGAAATGTGCCTCCCATAAAGGGAAGAAATGTTGTTTTATGGTCAAATATGCTGATGAATCTTAAAAATTTTGCATGTCAGTTATGCCTGGTTTTGCTCTGTTCCAGCCCGCGGACATGCTGTGTTTTACCGGGGGGGGGGAATGTGGCGCCCCTGAGTGTTCAGTCGCCACAGTGGTACTGCACCTCACCCAGAGGTGTGGTGTCTCCCTTCACTCAGGTAAGATGGGAGTGCTGCACAGAACCCCCCAAAACACCTGCATCCAACATGCAGAGTGCAGCTGCTGAGCCCTGTCCCTGGCTGGAGTGGGGGGAACCCAAAGGTAGGGGGAACCAGTAGTGGGTGTGGGTGGAGGAAGCCGTTAGAGGGAGCACTTATACAATAGGTATATAATGGGAAGCCATCTTAGGGTGGCAGTTCAGAACAGAATGGTCAGTCAGTCTACCATTGGGCCCTATAAGACGTTCTTCATCTCCCGTTGCAGTGGGGTTTTTATTCGTCAAAAAAAAAGACTGGGGGTTGCGCCCCCGCCTTGATTTTCGCGAGTTTAATCGGATCACGGTCTGGGATGCATATCCTCTCCCTCTCATCCCCGACCTCTTTAGAAAAAAATTTGGCTCCTACGATTTGATTAAACTAGACCTCAGGGGGGCTTATAATCTCATTCACATTGAGGAGATGAGTGGAAGATGGCCTTCAATACTCCTGAGGGGCACTATGAAAAGCTTGTGATGGCATTTGGGTTGACTAATGCTCCCGCTTTCTTTCAACACTGTTAGTGACATTTTTAGTCATCTGGCAGGTAGATCACAACAAACCAATCTTGATGACATATTAATTTACTTACCTCCAGTCACATCAGGTACATATCAGGCAGGTCTTACAGATACTCAAAGATAATAAATTATTTGTCAAACCAGAGAAATGTATGTTCTCCATTCAGGGTTAGTTCTTATCATTCACCGTTTTTGCATGGATCTGGCCAAAGTCCGGACGGTACTGGATTGGTATTATATTCAAGACTTAAAGGCATTACAAAGTTTTTTGGGTTTCGCCAGCTACTACTGTAAGTTCATCAAAAACTTTTCGGTAGTGGCCAAACCTCTGATGGACGATTTTGCCAAATAGAAAAAAAAAATTAAGATTTTATTATTTTACTTTCCATTCTTGTAGCTAAACACAATCCAGCTAAGTTTAAAATTGAAATGAAGCCCCTGTACCCCCCTCTCTAGGTGCTTCTGTACCAAGTCTTCCCTGGTCCAGGATGGTCTCTATATCACAGGCTCCAGCAATAACCTATTGACACATGATTGTGGCAGCCCTCACGTGCTGATATATCACAGTGCCAATAGAAGTGGGAAGCGGCACAGAAATCACAAAATAAAGGCAGTGTTTGTGGTAATGCAAGAATCCAGCAAGCAGAGTAATCCACACGTCATACAACAGCCCAACATGGATGATGAAAAGCTGCGTCTTCAGGCGTCTGTGTAAGAACATCACATTTTTGTTTTCCTTCCAGAATAAGCACCAAATGGAATAGCTGAATGCCAGGATACAGAGACCGGCGGGGGGCAGGGAAGCGCTGTCCGCTGGATTTTGTGCTGGTTTCACAAGCGGTCACCCTGCAGTTTTCTCCGGATAATGCTGTGGAGACTTTTCACAACACATCTAATAATTGTGAACCTTCCACTCACATGTTTATTATCTTGTCCGCTGGTCAGACTGGGGGGGATGAAAGCTGGACAAGGGATGAAGAATGATCCTTATTACATATAATGGGTGCACTGAGCGATTGTGAAAAGTCGCAGAGGACTGAGAGCAGAAGGGCAGAGGGTTTCCTTTTCCTCACAGGGACCAGCACAGAAGCCGGAGCAGAAGGGGAGACAAGGGCTGAGCCACTTACACAGACAGAAAGCTGAAGAGAGGAGGACATGTTATTACTCCAGGATCCGCTCCATTCATTCCCTATGTGGCATTCAAGCGCTGAGCTCGGCTTTTCCGGAGCCCCATAGAGAATGAATGGAGCAGCAGTTGATCCCTGACTTTCCACTCCTTCCCGATCAGACGATGGCTCGCAGCGGTCAGACCCCACGATCAGTAAGTGATCACCGAGCCTGTGGATAAGTGATAACTTGTTTTCTACAGACATCCCCTTTAAGTAATGGAGCATGCCAGCAGAGAAGGTGGGAGGAGGCGCTGGTTACAGGGGAAACTTTACCTTTGGAGGCCGCATTTAGGGCATGTGAGGGGCGGACACTTCCCATATTCATCATTACTGAACCCCCGCTCTGTGCGGCTCTTATCTGAGCTGCAGGAGACGCAGCAGTTACTAATCAGCCGCTCTCTGTTCACTTGCAGCCGTCCGAGCTCTGCTGTGCCTGTTAGGGGTGAAGTTCGGGTCCTTCAAGGCATCTACTATGCAGCCTGCGCAGCAGATCACAGCCCGAGCACAGCGTCTCCGGGTAAATCTCCACCTTGTGAGTTGCTTCTTGTGCAGCAGCCCCATGCAAGTTGCTCTGCTCTCCTCGGCCAGCTCCTGCTGAATACTGAGCTCCTCTGCCCAATCTAGGAGCTCAATAGCCCTGATCACGTAAGTGGTAGCCCAGCGCTGCTGGATCAGATTTACAAATGGCAAACTAATCAGCCCTAGGTATTTCTAATATGTGCAGAGCAGGCGACATAAGTCTGACCGGTGTCCTCATAGACCTTTCCTCAGCCGGGGTCTAATAGGAGCAGTAAAATGGCCGTCATGGGGTCCATTGTTAGATCTCAGCTGCCATAGAAACTCATTGGCACCATGATCATGCCTCCCTCTCCTGTCTAAAGTGCCTAAATGCTGTGGAAGCCCCCTACTGTGTCATACAATGGATTAAGCTGCCAGGATCAAGGTTGGCTCCACTGTGGGCAGCTGAGGCAGGAGCAGGACTGTGTTACACAGCCACACTTCTGCCGCAGATCTTGTAAGGACCTGCCTGATGATAATGTGTCCTATAGAGCAGGTCTTGGTACCGGACTGCCCTGTACATATTTACCACTAGCTGGGAACCAGTTACTTACAAGGTCTAGTTTCGAATGTGTTTCCAGGATCTGTAGTTATCAGCATTTTATCCTTAAGGCCGAGTTATAATATCACTGTAACACTCTCGCCCTGTACTTGTATACCTGCCCTGTGTGCTGCACAAAAGTATATAACAAAATGTGTGTACACAGATATCTCCTGAATGGTATTACTGCTAGATCTCCTGTACATAGAAATATGAGGTTCTTAGCGCACATTTTGAGCAAATTGTGCGAGCCCATCTGCCAACGTCAAGGCGACCTCTTCAGATGGGTCCCTACACTAACATTACACTAACTTACTAACTGGGACTAGTTTTTTGTATTACTATTATTACCACCATTTTTACTATTTCTTATTATTGCATTAATGCAATTAATTGTAACTGTTATAAAACGAATTAAAAAAATGTAATTCTAATTTTTTTTTATTAATCTTGTGATTCTAATAATGGGATTACTAAAATCCCTATGCCTAAAGCTGTTGATCCAGAAGAAGGCAAAAACCCCAGGACACCTTCAGCCAATTTGTGTCACAGGGGAAAAATTCCTTCTTGACCCCGGGAAAAGGCGATCAGTCCTAGGACCCTGGATCAAACCTAATAATGTTATTACAAGTTATATAATATTACACTAATTATTGTACTACTGGAGTTATTTTAATTTGTTTTCATAAATCTATTTGATATGGTTATTATTACATTGTGCTATCTTATTACAGTATTATTCTTCTTTCCTTTCACTACTAATACTGCCCTATACCTACAGTGTTGATCCAGAAGAAGGCAAAAACCCCAGGACACCTTCAGCCAATTTGTGTCACAGGGGAAAAATTCCTTCTTGACCCCGGGAAAAGGCGATCAGTCCTAGGACCCTGGATCAAACCTATTAATGTTATTACAAGTTATATAATATTACACTAATTATTGTACTACTGGAGTTATTTTAATTTGTTTTTATAAATCTATTTGATATGGTTATTATTACATTGTGCTATCTTATTACAGTATTATTCTTCTTTCCTATCACTACTAATACTGCCCTATACCTACAGTGTTGATCCAGAAGAAGGCAAAAACCCCAGGACACCTTCAGCCAATTTGTGTCACAGGGGAAAAATTCCTTCTTGACCCCGAGAAAAGGCGATCAGTCCTAGGACCCTGGATCACACTGCTATTCTACCTACTACTATTACTACTGTTATTTTATTACTTTCTTACTATTATCACTAGTATTATTACTCATATTACACTAATACGGATATACTACCACTATATTACTACCATCCATTTCCCCCTAGGGATCTTAAGGTGCAGTTCTGTCCTCCTCCTCCTATTCTGTCCTCCTCCTCTTCCATCCTCCTCCACTTTCGTCCTCCTCCTCTTCCGTCCTCTTCCTCTTCCGTCCTCCTCCTCTTCTGTCCTCCTCCTCTTCCGTCCTCCTCCTCTTCCGTCCTCCTTCTCTTCCGTCCTCCTCCTCTTCTGTCCTCCGCCTCTTCCGTCCTCCGCCTCTTCTGTCCTCCGCCTCTTCCGTCCTCCGCCTTTTCTGTCCTCCGCCTCTTTCGTCCTCTTCCTCTTCCGTCCTCTTCCTCTTACGTCCTCCTCCTCTTCGGTCCTCCTCATCTTCCGTCCTCCTCCTCTTCCGTCCTCCTTCTCTTCCGTCCTCCGCCTCTTCGGTCCTCCGCCTCTTCTGTCCTCTGCCTCTTCCATCCTCCGCCTCTTCCGTCCTCCGCCTCTTCCGTCCTCCTTCTCTTCCATCCTCCTCCTCTTCCGTCCTCCTCCTTTTCCGTCCTCCTCCTCTTCTGTCCTCCTCCTCTTCCGTCCTCCGCCTCTTCCGTCCTCCATCTCTTCCGTCCTCCGCCTCTTCCGTTCTCTTCCTCTTCCGTCCTCCTCCTGAGACGTAATAAATAGCATTAAAGCTGCAGTAATTATTTATATTATATATACACACTGCTCAAAAAAATAAAGGGAACACTCAAATAACACATCCTAGATCTGAATGAATGAAATATTCTCATTGAATACTTTGTTCTGTACAAAGTTGAATGTGTTGACAACAAAATCACACAAAAATCATCAATGGAAATCAAATTTATTAACCAATGGAGGCCTTGATTCGGAGTCACCCCCAAAATTAAAGTGGAAAAACACACTACAGGCTGATCCAACTTTGATGTAATGTCCTTAAAACAAGTCAAAATGAGGCTCAGTATTGTGTGTGGCCTCCACGTGCCTGTATAACCTCCCTACAACGCCTGGACATGCTCCTGATGAGGTTGCGGATGGTCTCCTGTGGGATCTCCTCCCAGACCTGGACTAAAGCATCCACCAACTCCTGGACAGTCTGTGGTGCTACGTGATGTTGGTGGATGGAGTGAGACATGATGTCCCAGATGTGCTCAATGGGATTCAGGTCTGGGGAACGGGCGGGCTAGTCCATAGCTTCAATGCCTTCATCTTGCAGGAACTGCTGACATACTCCAGCCACATGAGGTCTGGCATTGGGCACAACCCCCATCTGTGGACGTCTGGCCCTCATCCCACTCTCATGGAGTCGGTTTCTAACCGTTTATGCAGACACATGCACATTTGTGGCCTGCTGGAGGTCATTTTGCATGGCTCTGGAAGTGCTCCTCCTGTTCCTCCTTGCACAAAGGCAGAGGTAGGGGTCCTGCTGCTGGGTTGTTGCCCTGCTATGGCCCCCTCCACGTCTCCTGGTGTACTGGCCTGTCTCCTGGTAGCGCCTCCAGCCTCTGGACACTACGCTGACAGACGCAGCAAACCTTCTTGCCACAGCTCGCAATGATGTGCCATCCTGGATGAGCTGCACTACCTGAGCAACTTCTGTGGGTTGTAGAGTCCGTCTCATGCTACCACGAGTGTGAAAGCACAACCAACATTCAAAAGTGACCAAAACATCAGCCAGAAAGAATTGGTACTGAGATGTGGTCTGTGGTCTCCACCTGCAGAACCACTCCTTTATTGAGTGTGTCTTGATAATTGCCAATAATTTCCATCTATTGTCTTCCATTTGCACAACAGCATGTGAAATTGATTGTCAATCAGTGTTGCTTCCTAAGTGGACAGTTTGATTTCACAGCAGTTTGATTTACTTGGAGTTATATTCTGTTGTTTAAGTGATCCCTTTATTTTTTTGAGCAGTGTATATTTTCTCATGTCATGTATTTACTACTAAAAGTAATTTCTTTCATTTAGGTTTCATTAAGTGTTTTACACCGACTATTACAGACTTATTGTTTCCCTGCACATTCAAGTTTTGTGTTTTCTTTGGGCATAGATCAGCTAATAGGCACTCAGGAAAAAAAAACAGATTAAAGATCTACAAACTCTCCCTTAAGACTAAGGAGCTCACTGATAGATTCTCAGTTAGCTAATTTTGCAGCCAGCAATAGACAGTGCAGCACAGATGCTACAGAAGGCAACATTTTTAATGAAACTCAATTACAGAAATCGATTTTAGCCCCAAATACTTGCATTAAAGTAAAAAAAATGGCCCCAAAGCTGGACAACCGCTTTAACTCCTTACCAACATCTGCCGTACATGTATGGTATAAGTCAGTAGCGGGTGTATGGAGCAGGGTCAGCTCGCCCCGTACATGGCAGATAATGGCTGTGACAAACAACCAGGACCTGCCTCTAACAGCTGCGAGTGGAGCGAAGATCTGCCCACCACTGTTAACCTGTTCAGTGCTGCTGTCAATCTCTAACAGCAGCATTAACAGTGCGCCAGCATTGGGACGCGTCGTTCCATACGCCCACCGGCGCTCCTGTGACGCGATCATAGGGCGCCGATGGACTGCTATGACATCCGGGGGTCTGCTGAAGCCTCCGTGCCTGTCATCATAAAGCTTCATTTGGGCTGTAAAGAAGACCGTGGTTTTGCTATATGGAGCATTACTGTGGTATTGCTGTATATAGCACAAGCAATCAGATGATGTATACAAATACAGTGAAAAAAAGTATATATATATTTATTAAAACCCCACAGGTTCAACTCACCTCCCACTAAAAATAAAGATAATAAAAATATACACATTTTGTGGTTTGGTCTCTTTCAGAGAAATACAATCTATCAAAATATAAAAAAAAAAAACGATCAGTGAACACAGAAAAAAATTCAAAAAGACAAAATTGCATTTTTTCGTTCGCCTCAATACTGCAGAAAATCCTGTAAGAAGCGATGACCATGACATATGTGTCCCAAAATGTTATCAATAAAGTCCTCTTGCCCTTCAAAAAATAAGCCCCCACACAGCTCCATCAACCCGGAAACTGAAAATGTTTCGGGTCTCAGAAAAAATGGTGACAGCATCAAAAAAAAGTTTTTTTCTTTTGCCAAAACTATTGGAGAAGTTTGGTCTTGCTGTAATCACACTGAGGAGTAGGATCCTATTACCAGGTCATTTTTACCACACAATGTGCGCCGTTAAAACCGTTCCCAGAAAAACAATGTCAGGCTTTTTTTTTCGCACTTTTACTGCACTTGAAATGTTTTTCCCGTTTTCTAGTACTATGTGGTAAATGAATGGTGCCATTTATAAGGACAGCTCATCCTACAAAATAACAAGACCTCACACTATGTGGACAGATATCAAAAAGTTATAGTCCTTGGAAAAAGCGGAGGAAAAAACAGAAAAAAAACATAAATTGGTTATGTCGGGAAGGGGTAAAGCTGAAGAAACGCATGTAAGAGCAGAATATGGAGGAAGGCCAGATATCACAGACTGGTGGATACTACCTGCTCCATCGCTGGCAGAATACTCCACCCCCATGGTGTCCGCTGATATCTTCTCTTGTAGCAACGTCTCCAAACTCTATAAAATATCGGGAACAGTCAGCAGAGGGTTTGATGATTGGCTCATATTGGCGATATACTCAGGGGCATTACTGGGGCCAGGGAAGATTGGGAATGAATAGCGTATTGACTGTTAGAGATGTGATCTCTTCCATTAAAGGGGATGTCTAGTTGGAACAAGTTATCACTGATCTCTGGATAGGTGATGACCTGTCCCAGTGGGAGCACCCCTTTATTATGTGGTATATATGGAGGATGTGATATCATGCAGAGTTCTAGCAGTATTACACTTCGGTCCGTTCTGCGTGCATCTGGGCCATTCCCTATGGAGGAGCGGAGCTGGGGGTAAATATCAGGATTTCATCGCTGGAGCCATCCAGATGGGAGATGTAACGAGTGCAGCGCCCCCCACTGGTGTCTCAGCGTATTATGTGTTGGGGAATAATAACTTATTGTCTGGTAAATGTGCTGATTCCTGTCAGTTGTGGTCGCTGAGTGCGTGTGACGGGATGTGGCTCCGTCCGTTATATTATATCACGTCTTATACCTATAATCTCTCGCTGATCGCAGGTGTCTGTCTTCACACTCAGATGAGAAGGAACAAACTGACGATATAGGACTTTTTTTTTTTTTTCCAAATTCAAACCGAGCAATCCTATTGGCCGAGTATGAATGCAGTTACCATGGTGACAGAAGTAGCAGCAGATTTAAAGGGACAAAACACTAATATTGTACTAAAGTGTATTTTATTATATATTTCACATAACTGACTGGGTACACCTTGGTGCGGGTGGGATGGCTTTTTTTAAATCAAAAACCATGTTTACTAAGTACCCTATATTATATATATTCACTATTGCTTTTTACTTACTTATAGCAGGGTATATGCTCATATTGTTTCTATCCTAAGTTTATCTATTTTCTAATAGAGACATGACCAGTCCTCTTTAGAATTTTATAGTGACCCCATTGAGGTCATGGACTGATATTGGGGATTGCAGAGTTGGGGCAAGGTGACAGGTGACAGTAAGTGACATCAAATGAAGGTTATGGTGCATACACAGTAAATCAGTTGTGTTATTCCACAGAAATGCTGTTCTATAAGGCTGTGTGCCCACGTAGCATTTTTCAAGCGTTTATGCTGCGGAATTTCCGCAGCGGAAACGCTTGTAAAACGCTAGGTAATCCGCACCCCATGGTCCCCAAGGGGATTCCGCATGTTCTATGCACATGCTGCGGATTTTTCCGCAGCGTTTATGCTGCGTACAAAAATCCGCAGCATGTCATTTAATTTTGCGGAAGTGCAGCGGAATTCCCGCCATTGACTTGCATTGAGACGCACAGAAACCGCGACTGTACATTTTTACAAGTGGCTTCTATGCGTCTCTATGTGCGGATGGTACCCAGTTCTGGAGGAGAGGAGACTCTGATCCAGACCTGGGTACCAATGTACCTGTAAAAAAAAGAATAAAATAACAAATAAAGTTTATATTCACCTGTCCGGCGTCTTCTCTCTGAATGCCAGCAGCGCTGAAGGACCTTCGGTGACGTCACAGTCATGTGACCGCAGGCCCTTCACCGCTCTGTCTCGCGATATGCCGGCAGCCGGGAACCAGCCAGGAAGCAGAGCTGCAGCCACGCCGGGGCCTCGGGGGTGAGTATAGCTTTATTTGTTTTAATTTTTGCGGTTCACACTGTATAAATCCATGCTGTTTCCATGGATTTATACAGTGTGACCTAGTTGTCAAGCACTTTCCAAGTGATGCTAATCGCCTGGAAAGTGCTTGTCAATCTGCATGCGGAAATGCATGTGAATCCGCATGTGGATCCGCATGTATTCTGCAGGAAAAACGCATGCACAATCTGCATGCGTTTTTTTCTGCCAGGGAGATGCAGAAATGCTGCAGAAATTTTCTGCTTCATTTCTGCATCGTGGGCACATAGCCTAAAACACAAAATATCTTCATATGGTGAGGAGTTGTGTTGTGTTTCCATCATTTACATTCTAGCGTGGTGATCACATAAAATGTAAAATTCCTATTAAATAATTACTGAATGACAGTAGCCTGTATCCCTGGAGGACAAGTCATTTACCGCTTCACCAGGTTTGATGTTCTAATGCATTTAGATGTTTCAGTATTTGTATATATGTATATATATATTTTTTTCCCCTCTTAAGGGTATTCAAGCGCAGACAGTGACCAACTTCTTCCTCGCCTTTGAAGCACAGCTTTCAATTATTCCTGTCGTAAACAAGGTGAAAAGCTTAGAGCCGAACACTATCAGACTCCTTCAGTCCCGCAGCAGGTAAATCTGTGAACATCGCCGGCACTCCTGCTGTTCCTAGCACCGATCCCTCTATGAGCGGCTGTGCAGTAATGAAGGCAGGATTCACCCCAAACTTGCTCGTCTTTTTTTTCGATTTCCAGTTCTGGTAATTAGTTATACACATGTGTATATCCAGTGGTCAACTCACAACCTGTGTATGGAAAATGAATTGTTTGCTGTATGCATCGCATTTGTAGGATGCACACTGTTCATTTCATTATGGAGCGGAGTAGGAGGAGACTTTCATTACTGTTCCCTTTACTTCCTCCCTGCTGATAGGAAAAGCCATGCTGTTTGCTTGTGTCCTGTGATTACAGCAGCCTGCAACAGTTTTCAAGCGTGCACTTCCCGGCTCAGGCATCAAGCAGTAAATGATAAAATTAAAACGCTGCTATCCCTTTGTTAGTCACTTTTTTATCTTCTTTCCCTTCTACGAATGCTGTAGTCCGTTATTCTAGAACTGCTCTGAAAATGATTCTCTCTGGAGTGTTGGGATTTGGGTTTAGGGTGGGTTAGGGAATTGAAGTTCAGATACTTTGTTCATGTTTTATACTATGGAATTACTATGTCATGTATGTTATTTGAAAGATGGAAAATTTGTATTTGGAGTTTTTCAATAAAAATTATTTGATTAAAAAAAAATCATGAAATTAAAATTCCTCCCGTTCTTGAGAAAGAATAGGATTTTTACTAAGAGGTAAATTGCACGTTCCTTGCTTTACAGGCACTTTACATTTTTGCTAGTTTTGTGCGATTACACAATCCCTTTTAAAGGCCAGTGCCAGTTGTACATCTCTCCCTAAACTCTTGTTCAGCACTATATTTTATGCCAGTTTTATTATATGGTTTCTAGATTTTGTCCAGCTTTGATAAATAATTAGTATTTATACTTTTGCTTTTAGGCTGCGTGCCCACGTTGCGGATTACAAGCGTTTTTGATGCGGAATTTCCGCAGCGGAAATGCTTGTAAAACGCATGGTAATCCGCACCCCATGGTCCCCAAGGGGATTCCGCAAGTTCTATGCACATGCTGTGGATTTTTCCGCAGCTTTTATGCTGCGTTCAAAAATCCGCAGCATGTCAATTAATTTTGCGTTTCCGCAAGCGGAATTGCCTTGTGCAATGCATTAAGAACGCAAGGCAATTCCGCATGTGGAATACGCGAGATAAACGCACGAAAAACGCGCGATAAATGCGTGCGGAATTCCGCATGCGTTTTTCCGGGAGAGGACTTGCAGAAATGAAGCAGAAATTTTCTGCTTCATTTCTGCAACGTGGGCACATAGCCTGAGGCTGAGTTCACACGATGCGTTTTTCATGCGTTTCCGCGGCATTTTTGCAGTTGCGTAAACGCCGCGGAAACGCATGAAAAACGCATGGTAGAAGGGCAACAATGTTCCCCAATTGAAATCCGCATGTGCAGGTTTGCCTTGGTTAAAACTGCACAATCCTTTACTGGACTGGTCTACTAATGAGATTAAGTCTTGGAGTCCTAAGTGCTATGATAAATGTTGTAATGGTCGCATTGCGGCTGTGGAAAAAGGGGAATTATCTGTACCTATTCAGGATTTTTGGAAGGTTTTTTCAGAGGAGGAGTCGCAAGTTTTACCTCCTCATAGGGACTATGATTGCACCATTGAGTTTGTTTCTGGAGCTACTCTTCCCAAGAGTCGCTTATTAAATCTGACTATCCCTGAAAGAAAGGCCTTGGAGGAATACATACAGACGAGCTTGGCTGCTGGTCACATTAGACCTTCTAAGTCGCCTGTGGCCGTTGGATTTTTCTTTGTTAAAAAAAAAGACGGTGGTTTACGTCCATGTCTGGACTTTCGTGAAATTAATAAGATTACCGTACGCAATTCCTACCCATTGCCGTTAATTCCAGACTTGTTTAACCAGTTAGTGGGGACCAAGTGGTTCTATAAAATTGATCTCCGGGGGGCATACAATTTGTTACGAATGAAGGAGGGTGATGAATGGAAAACTGCTTTTAACACTCCGTTAGGTCATTTTGTGAATCTGGTGATGCCCTTCGGTCTTACCAATGCACCCGCGTTTTTTCAGAACCGTATTAATGACATCCTGAGACCTTTGATTGGCAAGAATGTGGTTGTGTATTTGGATGACATTCTGATTTATTCACCAGATCTGGATTCCCATTGGCAGAGCGTACGTGAGGTGTTGCAGTTATTGAGTGATAATTCACTTTTTGCTAAGCTGGAGAAATGTGAGTTCGCTGTGCAGAGAATTAGTTTTTTGGGCTACATTATCTCCAGCGAGGGCTTTGAGATGGACCCGGTGAAAGTTCAGGCTGTGCAGGAATGGCCTAGGCCTATTGGTTTGAAATCGATACAGAGATTTTTGGGTTTCGCCAATTATTACAGGAAATTCATTAAGAATTTTTCTATAATTGTTAAGCCACTGACTGATCTCACCAGGAAAGGTGCGAATACGGTCCAGTGGACTACTGAGGCCATTGAAGCTTTTGTGTATCTCAAGGAGAGGTTCAGTTCTGCCCCCATCCTTATGCAGCCTGATGAGACCAAGCCTTTTTTGGTCGAGGTTGATGCTTCTTCGGTGGGGGTCGGTGCAGTTTTGTCTCAGGAGAACAAGGATGGAGTACATCCCTGTGATTTTTTTTCAAAAAAATTTTCAGAAACCGAACTTAATTACGATGTTGGTAATCGGGAATTGTTGGCTATTAAACTTGCGTTTGAACATTGGCATAATTTCTTGGAAAGTGCTAAATTTCCTGTTCAGGTTTTCACAGATCATAAGAATTTGATCTATCTGGATGCTGCCAAACGCTTGAATGCCCGTCAAGCTAGGTGGGCACTTTTTTTTTCTCGGTTTAATTTTTCTGTTACCTATATCCCTGGTACTAGGAATGTTAAAGCCGATGCTTTATCTCGCAGCTTTTCCCCCATGGTTGGTACCGAGGAGGAGGAGAGCATTTTACAGGAAGGAGTTGTGGTAGCAGCATTAGACTCTGTTTTGGAAGAAGGGATTCTGAAAGCCCAAGAGGATGCCCCATCTAACACTCCTCATGGGAGATTGTTTGTGCCTAGAACCTCTAGGAGAGATTTGTTTGTGGGGTATCATGAGTCTCGGTTGGCAGGTCATCCAGGAATTTCTGGGACTAAGAGACTTATCAGTCGCAGTTTTTGGTGGCCCGGGTGGCAGAAGGAAGTCATCAAGTGGGTGCGTCAGTGTACGGTGTGTGCTAGGTCAAAGGCTTCCCATACCCCTGCTGCGGGGTTGCTTTGACCTCTGGAGGTTCCTAGTGCGCCTTGGACGCATTTGGCAATGGATTTTATTACTGACCTTCCTGTGTCCGAGGGTTTCACTGACATCTGGGTGGTCATGGACCGTTTTAGCAAGATGTGTCATTTGGTTCCATTCATTAAGCTACCATGCGCTAAGACACTCGCTAAGGCGTTTGTTAAGGAAATTGTCAGGCACCATGGCGTTCCCACCGACATTGTTTCTGATAGGAGACCTCAGTTTGTGGCTCGCTTTTGGCGTGCTTTTTATGACAGGTTGGGAGTCCATTTGTCATTTTCGCCTGGTTATCATCCTGAGTCTAATGGACAGACTGAAAGAAAGAACCAGGATGTGGAACAGTTTTTGCGTTGATTTGTGGCAGACAATCAAGAGAGGTGGTCTGAGTTTCTGCCACTCGCAGAATTTGCTCTTAACAACCATACATCCTCCTCTGCTGGGTGTTCTTTTTTTGTTGTACTGGGAGACATCCGTCTTTTGGTTCGTTCTCCAAATTGCGGTCGGCGGTGCCGGAGGAGGAGAATTTTTCCGGTGATTTGGAGAGAGTTTGGACTAATGTACGTTGTAACCTTCAAGAGGCTAACAAAAAGTCCAAGAAGTATTTTAACAGGAAATGTAAAGAGGTTTTGTTTACTGTGGGTGACATGGTTTGGTTGTCCTCAAAGAATCTGCGATTGAGGATTTCCTCTAAAAAATTGGGTCCGAAGTTTGTGGGGCCTTTTAAGGTGCTTCAGGTGGTTAACCAGTCTGCTGTTAGGTTGTAGGTTCCCTCCTCCTGGAAGATTAATCCTGTGTTTCATGTTTCCTTGTTCAAAAAGGCTGATGTATCGGATAGGGAGGCCACTGTCACAGTTCCTCCGGTGGTGGAAGACGGCGAATATGAAATTTCTCGTATCCTGAATTCCAGAGAGCATAGAGGGAGATTGCAGTATCTCGTCGCTTGGAAAGGTTTCGGTCCCGAGGAATAACTCCTGGGTTAAGGCGGATGATGTCTCTGCCCCTAGACTTGTCAGAGCTTTCCACAGGAGATTTCCAGATAGGCCTGGGCCTGGAGGATCCGGAGGATCCTCATAAAAGAGGGGGTACTGTTAGAACCCTCCTGTTTGTTTTTGTTTCTATCTTGTGTTTTGCGGTCACGTGACCATCTTCCTATTTATTCCAGCTCCGCCCTTCTGGCCTTGCTAGACTTCAGTGTTGTTTAGACTGTCTTTCTAGCCAGGTGCTTTTGTGCCTATCTATCTCTAGTTTGCTTGGTCCTCTGGACCTCTAGTACTTTTGTCAGTTTTTCTTTTGCTCTGCAACAACTTCTGTTAGGAGGTGTCCCATTTTTGTCCCAGTCCTTAGTTCTTTTAGGGACCCCTTCCTTTCTCTATAGGTCTCCGTTCAGACTAGCCGAGGACGAAGGCGGGTCTGTTCACAAGGAACAGGTTGCCTGCTACAACGTAGGGACTCAGCTTAGTCTTACTGTGGGGATAGCTCTCCCCTTCTTTCCCTAGTTTATGTTGCAGATCATAATAATCTTGGATCTACTCATACTTAACAGACAGAACCTTCAGTGTTTCTCACTCACACACCACCTCCTCATCTCGCATCCTATCTGTCAGTGTTCCCCAAGGTTCAGTCATAGGACCCCTGCTCTTCTCCATCTACACCTTCGGCCTGGGACAGCTCATAGAGTCCCACGGCTTTCAGTATCATCTCTATGCTAACGACACACAGATTTACCTCTCTGGACCTGATATCACCTCCTTACTAACCAGAACCCCAAAATGTCTGTTCGCTATCTCATCCTTCTTCTCTGCTAGATTTCTAAAACTTAACATGGATAAAACAGAATTCATCATCTTTCCCCCATTTCACTCAGCCTCCCCATCTGACCTATCCATCAAAATCAATGGCTGTCCACTTTCCCCAGTCCCACAAGCTCGCTGCATCAGAGTAACCCTGGACTCTAACCTCTCCTTCAAGCCACATATCAAAGCCCTTTCCTCCTCCTGCCGACTCCAACTCAAAAACATGGATTCGCATATTCCTCAACCATGAATCTGCAAAAACACTAGTGCACGCCCTCATCATCTCCCGCCTCGACTACTACAACCTCCTGCTCTGTGGCCTCCCCGCTAACACTCCCGTACCCCTCCAATCTATCCTAAACTCTGCTGCCCGACTAATCCACCTGCCTTCCGCCTACTCCCCGGCCTCTCCTCTCTGTCAAATGCTTCACTGACTCCCCATTGCCCAGAGACTCCAGTTCAAAACCCTAACCGTGGCATACCAAGCCATCCACTACCTGTCTCCTCCATACATCTGTGACCTAGTCTCCCGGTACACACCTACACGCAACCTACGATCCTCACAAGATCTCCTTCTCTACTCCCCTCTTATCGTTTCTTCTCACAATTGCATACAAGATTTCTCCCGTGCATCCCCCCTACTCTAGAACTCTCTACCCCAAAACATCAGACTCTCGCCTACCGTGGAAACCTTCTAAAGGAACCTGAAAACCCACCTCTTCCGAAAAGCCTACAACCTGCAGTAATCATTGCTCCACCACACCGCTGCATGACCAGCTCTACCCTCACCTACTGTATCCTCACCCATCCCTTGAAGATTGTGAGACATCGCAGGTAGGGTTCTCTCTCCTCCAGTACCAGTTTGCCATTGCGTTTTTGTTCAAGATTTTTGCAATTGTGTTTGCTATGTATACCCCCTTTTTCACATGTAAAGCACCATGGAATAAATGGAGCTAGAATAATAAATAATAATAATAATAAAGTGCCACACACAGTGTCGTGGTATCTCATCCATGCTCTTTCTATTTTATCTTTCATTTGCAGAGATATTAGCAATGAAAGTATTTGGCGCCTAATGAGTTAAAAAAAATTAAGTCCAAGTAGATGTTATCAGAGTTTTCACTGGGGGTGCGAAATTCTTCTCCCTGCATGATGCTGACCAATTATAAGCAGACGACAACACTGAAAAGAAAGATGATCACATCCCCACCATAGCTTAGAGCAGATTTCTCAGTGTCTAAGATGTAAGGATACAGACCTGGTCTCCTGGGCTAACCTCCTGCATGATTAGAGCACACAACTGACTAATACCTTTCAGTTAAGGTCTCTGTGGGTGAAGGGGCAGCACAAGAGAGTTTAGTTGTGCAACATTACAAACCTTTCTAACAGCTTTCCTCCTCTTATGGCACTCTCACCTCTGCTGTTCTGCGCCTATCCCAAACTGCCTGTCCAGAAATGAGAGCACAGTGTCAGTATCACACTTAGATCCGTTGTGCTCAACTTGTACTCATTCTGCAGTGAGATTAGAGCAGACTGTCATTGCATTTCACCATAGAAGTAACCCAGAACACACTGCTCCTGTGTGAGGTGTAATAACAGCCTAATATCACTGCAGAAAGAATACAAGTTGCTTGAGCACAGAAGACATAAGTGTGATACTGGCACACTCCATAATCAGGAGAGTCAATAAAAGGGTTTGTAATGTGACACAGAGAAACTCAGCTGTGCGGCTCCTTCCTTGTCTTAGAGCTGTTATCTCTGCTTTCTAATCATGCAGAAGGTTAGACCAGGAGATCAGGACTCTCCATCATTACACATCTTAGGCTAGGTTCCCACGATGAGCTTTTGGTGAGTTTTTGATGTTGCAGAATTTCTGCACCCATTAAGATAGGTTACTTGCATTATTTCTAAAATATGCAGCGTAAAAACTTACTAAAAACTCATAGTGAGAACGTAGCTTTATACCCTAAGAAACCCGCTTTGAGCTATGGTGGGGGCGTGTTCTTCTTTTCTTTGAGTGTTGCTGCTTGCTTATGATTGGTCAGCATCATACAGGAGAAATCTGCAGCATATTTAAGGATTTCTCACAAGCCTCATTCGGGTAAGGCTGAGTGCCCACGTAGCGTTTTTCAAGCGTTTATGCTGCGGAATTTCCGCAGCATAAACGCTTGTGAAACGCTAGGTAATCCGCACCCCATGGTCCCCAAGGGGATTCCGCATGTTCTATGCACATGCTGCTGATTTTTCCACAGCGTTTATGCTGCGTACAAAAATCTGCAGCATGTCATTTAATTTTGCAGAAGCGCAGCGGAAGCCCCGCCATTGACTTGCATTGAGACGCATAGAAACCGCGACTGTACATTTTTACAAGCGGCTTCTATGCGTCTCTATGTGCGGATGGTACCCAGTTCTGGAGGAGAGAAGACAATCCTCCAGACCTGGGTACCATTGTACCATTGTACCTGTAAAAAAAGAATAAAAAAACAAATAAAGTTTATATTCACCTGTCCGGCGGCTTCTCTCTGAATGCCGGCATCGCTTGAGGACCTGCGGTGACGTCACAGTCATGTGACCGCAGGCCCTTCACCGCTCTGTCTCGCGATATGCCGGCATCCAGGAACCAGACAGGAACGAGCGCTGCAGCCACGTCGGGCATCAGGGGTGAGTATAGCTTTATTTGTTTTCATTTTTACGGTTCACACTATTTAAATCCATGCTGTTTCCATGAATTTATACAGTGTGACCTAGTTGTCAAGCACTTTCCAAGTGATGCTAAAATCGCCTGGAAAGCGCTTGTACAATCTGCATGCGTTTTTTCTGCCAGGGAGATGCAGAAATGCTGCAGAAATTTTCTGCTTCATTTCTGCATCGTGGGCACATAGCCTAAATGCAAAAAGGTAAATAAAATTACCAAAATTTCCACAACAAAAGTGTAGCTCTACCTACAGCGTATTCACACCCAGACTATAAGATTATGGCCGGTCTCTGGGTGGGTGTTTTTTTACACAGTAGTCAGAACCTACAACATTGTGGTGCCGTGCATTACATGGGCTATACTAAGGGAGTGCCTGTCAGCATAGAGCGAATACGTCCATATACCGACCAGCAGAAAGTGTAAGAGAAGAACTATAGAAGGATGGACCATAGTGGAGCATTCCGGACTGGAGCAACATAAGGAGCCAAAAGGCTTCCCCCCGGTATTCCATGCTATGTGCTTCTTATAAAGAGACATCTCTCCATAGACCGCCTCTGTGAAGACCACCCCCTTATCCAGATGATACATTCTCACTTCCACCATATATAATGCAGACTGGCCATTTTTTTTTTTTTCAGAAAATCCCCAATTTTGGGTCGTCAGCTGTTAAAGAAGAAATGCTTTACACCAGTGCTGGGAACCTATGGCAGCGTGCAGAGGGGGCAGCAGAGCCCTCCTGGGGGGCACCATGGCCGCAGCACTAGCGCTACTGGATCGGGCCGGCGGGGAGAACTCTGAGCCGCCGAGTGCCGGCACCAGCTCCGCCACTGCAGCTAGATGTGCGATCTCTCTCGGACGGAAACACATCGAGCTGAAGTGTATTGCAGCGCACGAACTAGCCAGGCCCGTACGCTGCAATACACGCTGCCGGCCAATCAGAGGCCAGCGGCTGCCGGCCAATCAGAGGCCAGCATGACGTCGGCCGGTCAATCAGAGGCCAGCGGCTTCCGGTCAATCAGAGGCCAGCATGAATTCGGCCGGACAATCAGAGGCCAGCGGCTTCCGGACAATCAGAAGCGGCTGCCGGCCAATCAGAGGCCAGGGCTGCCGGCCAATGAGAAGCCAGCATGACGTCGGCCGGTCAATCAGAGGCCAGCATGAATTCGGCCGGACAATCAGAGGCCAGCATGACGTCGACCGGTCAATCAGAGGCCAGCGTTTGCCGGCCAATCAGAGGCCAGCATGACGTCGACCGGCCAATCAGAGGCCAGCGGCTTCCTTCCAATTAGAGGCCAGCATGAATTCGGCCGGCCAATCAGAGGCCAGCGGCTTCCGGTCAATCAGAGGCCAGCATGACGTCGACCGGTCAATCAGAGGCCAGCGTTTGCCGGCCAATCAAAGGCCAGCATGACGTCGACCGGCCAATCAGAGGCCAGCGGCTTCCTTCCAATTAGAGGCCAGCATGAATTCGGCCGGCCAATCAGAGGCTAGTGGCTTCCGGACAATCAGAAGCGGCTGCTGGCAAATCAGAAGCCAGCATGACGTCGGCTGGCCAATCAGAGGCCAGTGTCCGCTGGCCTCTGATTGGCCGGCAGCGTGTACTGCAGCGCGCACGGACCTGGCTAGTACGTGCGCGGCAATACACTTCAGCTAGATGTGCCGACTACAGGAGAGGACGCTGCGCGGGAGAAGAAGGAAGGTGAGGAGGAGGGTTTATTATGTGTTTTTTTTTTTTTTTTTAATATGCGATGCACAATGGCTGGGGGGGAGAGGGAGCATGTATACCAGGACTGAGGGGAGGGCCAGCATATATACCAGGATTGAGGGGAGGGCCAGCATATATACCAGGATTAAGGGGAGGGCCAGCATATATACCAGGATTAAGGGGAGGGCCAGCATATATACCAGGATTGAGGAGAGGGCCAGCATATATACCAGGATTGAGGAGGGCCAGCATATATGCCAGGATTGAAGGGAGGGCCAGCATATATACCAGGATTGAAGGGAGGGCCAGCATATATACCAGGATTGAAGGGAGGGCCAGCATATATACCAGGATTGAAGGGAGGGCCAGCATATATGCCAGGATTGAGGGGGGGCAGCATATATACCAGGATTGAGGGGAGGGCCAGTATATATACCAGGATTGAGGGGAGGGCCAGGATATATACCAGGATTGAGGGGAGGGCCAGGATATATACCAGGATTGAGGGGAGGGCCAGCATATATACCAGGATTGAAGGGAGGGCCAGCATATATACCAGGATTGAGGGGAGGGCCAGCATATATACCAGGATTGAGGGGAGGGCCAGCATATATACCAGGATTGAGGGGAGGGCCAGCATATATACCAGGATTGAGGGGAGGGCCAGCATATATACCAGGATTGAGGGGGGGAGCATATATACCAGGATTGAGGAGAGGGCCAGCATATATACCAGGATTGAGGGGAGGGCCAGCATATATACCAGGATTGAGGGGAGGGCCAGCATATATACCAGGATTGAGGGTAGGGCCAGCATATATACCAGGATTGAGGGTAGGGCCAGCATATATACCAGGATGTGGGTGAGCACATTCTTTATTTCTGCAGTCTCTTACCCCTGCTCCTGTCTGTGGCTGCTCTATGCTGCCCTCGTCTGCTCTTTGTATCAGTTGTTTGTATCAGTAAAACCTCAATATTTAGGATAAATTGCCGTGTTGGCACTTGGCGATAAATAAGTGGGTTTTGGATTGCAGTTTGGGCACTCGGTCTCTAAAAGATTCGCCATCACTGCTTTAAACCAATCAATGTGCAAATATCAACATTTTTGAGAAAATACAATACATTTGATCAGATGTCAAAAAATATTCCAGAAAAAAAAAATTGTGATCAGAAATCATAAAGAAAAATTAACTCTTTAATACCATTTTTACCAAAAATACATTGTAAAAAAAAAGAAGTGTAATTTTCTACAGTACAATATTTATTTCTATTTTTCTCAAAAGAATTTTCATTTTAGTCCCCCCAAAAATTGAAAATCAATGTAAAAAGTGTATTTTAATACAATAAAAAAAATCAGGGTAATTGTTCAGTTGTATTGCCAGTTTTACAGCACGACCCGTAGCGATTTACGATCCCACAGGCCGATGAGCTACAATCTTCCTGAGAAAGGATTCATCAATGTATCAGATGCTTTCTTGCATGTTTCTACATGGAGCAATACACATATGTTCCATGTCCCTTCCTCTAAGAAACCTTCAATGAACCCTGATAGGATCTACAGAGAATAGACAAGACGTCCTTTACAGTGTTACACACTTACTCCATACTCAGTCTAATTTCATCATTCATTTTACTTTCTGCTTATAAATGCATTCATTAAAATAATGATTATCTGCATTGAGGACAGTAGAAGAACTAGTTTGTGTTTGTTCATCAAGATGCATTATCTTGGTTTCGTCTTGGCACTGTAACTGTTGGTAGGTAGCAGAGTACTGGAGAGGTTGCTCCCGTCGTTCAGAGAGTTGCTCCGGTGCGGTGTTCTGTTGGTAGACTGACCGCTTTGTTGGTTTGCTATCAGGTGGTGAATCATATCGGTTATGAGATTGAGTTTATGATCCATTTGAGTTACCTACAAATGTATAAAAAAAAATTCAAACAAAGAGAATAGCATAGATACAGACCACACTCCATACACATTTTACACTACCCATGAGCGCTGCCTGATATTGTAGCTTATCCCTAACCAAATCAATGGGGCGCTGAGTTGCAATACCAGACACACCCCATGGACAAGAGAGGCACAGTTTTGGGGAGAAATAAAGTAGATAGATCCCTTAATGCAATATTGGTTAGCCATTTAGACATTGTTGTTTTAATTGAAAACTAGAGTTGGTGCGATTCGTTTCGCAGCACTGGGTCCATCGGCCACGTCAGTAATCTTTGGATGCTGGACAGGAGCCTCAAGACCTGCCTTCTACCTTCCAAGATTCCCTGCTTCTCTTCTGATTAGCTGCATCTTTATGGTTACAGCATGATGCATATGTGACATTGCATCAGGCCGGCTAATCAGTAAAACAGCTGTGGATGCCGGGATGTAGGAGGTGGTTCTCAGGGCTCCGATGCAGCGGTCAGAGATTATGGATGTGGCTGATGGACTGGGTCCTGCGAATTGACTCGCACCAACTCTATTGGAAACCTTTGTCAGATTGAACTGCTTAATGAACTCAGAAAGAGCTTTCTGTCCACATCCATGAAAGTAGTAGCCAACACTTAAAGGGGTTTTCTACTACTCGGACATCTCCTTCTCCATATATATATTTTTGCCCTCAGTAAAATAATAACACCTATACTCCCTTCCAGTGTTCCAGCCGTGTCGGCATTGGCTCTCCTTGGGATCACGTGACATTGTTATGTCAAGTGATCCCTGCTGCCAATCAGCGCTGGCTTCACTCTTCCTGCCTCCAGTTATAGCACATACCTGTACATCTGGAGTAAGAGCAGCAACATCTCTCACTTCCTCTGGATGTATGCAAGTTGGCCAAAGGCGGGGAGAGTAAAGTCAGCACTGATTGCCCCTAGGAATCATGAGACATAATGTCATGCTGTCACGCAAGGTGTGGGAAAGACTAAGTGCAACACAAAGGTAAAACGGAAAGGGAACCCAGACTAGGGAAAGTGGGGAGTGGAGAACTCCTAGGCTGATCTAGTGTCACCCTGTCTCCACTAATGTCCCTTTATTGGTTCTTCACCAATCGCCGCACGCATACCTCAGCCTGTCTATCCCTGGCATTAGGCTCAGGCTAGGGAACAGAAAGGATGAGCACTAGTTGATCCCCACTGAACACTAAAGACAACAAGGGGGGACAAACAAGGGAAAATCGCTTAGCTTTACTCGACTCCAGACAAATGCGCACACGTTCTCTAGCACCAGAGAGATAGAAGTACTGCTCTTGCTCAAGCCTTCACAAGGGGTAATGAATATCGCCGGCACTTCCCTCTGGCTCACAACAGGTATTTATACATCCAGGCCAGGGTGTTAATTAGCCCGAGGAAGCTAGCCCCTGGGTCCTAGAGATACATATTCTAAGAAGTTGTCTGTAAGGCCAAATGAAGAGATCTCCTGCAACCAACTGCAGGATGACTGTCTGTCACTTCTGACACACCCATGACACACGCAATCCCCAGGAGAGCCAGTGCAGACACCGCTGGAATAGTGCTGGCACTGGAGGTGAGTATAGGTGTTATTATTTTACTGGGGGACACACATATGGATTGAGATGTAGTTGTCTGAGTAATGGAAAACCCCTTTAAGCCTCCATACACAATAGACTAAGCTAATAGTCTAAGGGGACATCCAGACTCTTCCCTGCCAGATGAGGTCAGAGGAGGTAAAATTCAAACTGCCTGACCCTTAATGCCCGACCCTTTTGTTATTCAGGTGATAAGCTGCTGCCAGAGCCGTTTGGCAGTGATTTTCACAGTTCTCCACTTTGAAAACACATGAACATTTAACCAAGCCAAACCTTCTCGTGTATGAGAGTTGGGAGAGGTAGTGGACGGCCGAACCAGCAATCAACGTTCAGTTATTGTGTGTGGCCACCTTAACTTGTCTGTGCAAGTCACAGATGACCACAGGTATTTAGACTCTTTGCAGTGTATGAGCAGCGCTGTAGAATTGGTGTCTGGATGCACCATTATGTATTTTACACTTTTTCAGAGAGTGAGGAATATTCTGTATGTAGTATGTGGTAATTGTCTGTATATCCTGTACTCCATGTGTGTATGTGTAAGTAGTAGCTGTGCATAATATAAATATATATGGTTTTATCTTATTTTCTTACCTTGTCCTCGACACGGTTCAATCTTGACCCAATTGTATTAGAGCCTCGATCTTTCACTTTATCTGGAAATAAATAAAAGTAAAAAAAAGTCATTTTTAAATTTACTATTAGAAATTAGCATTTTTTGGGTCCACTGGCATTCAACCAAATTTGTGAAACTGTTTACGATTTACAGTTCAGAGAATATAACATGAGAAACGATTTACCTATTCTTCCACAAAGCGATGAAATATGGCATCCTTATTCTGGACAACCTCTTAAAAAAAGGCTTTCCCATTGTTACAAATGACGGCATATTGCTTGGATTTGCCATCATATGATGTCAGATTACTACCATTACTATTGTTAATTTCTCTAAAACATAGCATTTATTCCATTTCATAGTGGTAGGAAGTGGAATCTATCCAGAAAGAAACAGCGAGGGCTTCCCCAATGACTGGTCCAGTCTGTAAGAAAGGAAAAAAATCACTGGTGTAATCAAAAAGTATTTTTATTGAAGAGAAATTCCACCTAAAACTTGCAAACTGTCTCTTCCAGTGCAACCTATTAGAAGTAGCAATCCTAAAAGTCAATATCAACCTTTTAACAAGCCTTGCCACATGATTTAGGATAAATGGCAAACTAGAATCTCAATTTGCAGCCATGGTGTTTCGGGGTGTTGCCCCTCAGCAGTGCAAAGCATGAGATCTGATTTAGCTGTGTGAGAGACTTCAGAAGGAAAAACTTTACCCCTTAGATCCCAGTGAGGAGAGTGAAATGCCAGAGTAAGGAGGCTTATAAACCATGCAATGGCTCCCCGGGGAGCTTACAAGCCTCCTTACACTGGCATTTTTTAGACAAATTATCTTACTTTTCCTCTAAGGATTCAATTTTCTTCCTTTTTTCTATTACTTTATCACTGTTGATGACTCCCACTGATTTGCTATAGCAATGAGATGTGCACATATATACATATATACAGTTGAAACCAGAAGTTTACATACACTATATAAAAAGACACATATGCATGTTTTTCTCAATATCTGACATGAAATAAGTATAAACCTTTCCCGTTTTAGGTCAATTAGGATTACCATCATTTTTAATATTTGCCAAATGCCAGAATAATGAGAGAGAGATAATGTTTTAAGGCATTTTTATTACTTACTGCAAAGTCAAAAGTTTACATACACTAAGATTACTATGTATTTAAACAATTCTCGACTGCCCATATGATGATGCCATGTGTTTGGAAGCTTCTAATAGTTTTTTGGGCAACATCTGAGTTAATTAGAGACACACCTGTGGATGTATTTTAATGCACACCTGAAACACACTGCTTCTATGTGTAGCATCATGGGAAAGTGTAAAGAAATCAGCCAAGATATCAGGAAGAGAATTGTAGACTTGCACAAGTCTGGCTTATCCTTAGGTACAATTTCAAGATATCTGAAGGTGCCTCGTTCATCTGTACAAACAATTATATGCAAGTACAAACAAGATTGGAATGTCCAGCCATCATACCACTCAGGAAAGAGACGGGTTCTGTGTCCCAGAGATGAACGTGCTTTGGTCCGACATGTGCATATCAACCCCAGGACAAAAGCAAAAGACCTTGTGAAGAGGATGGCAGAAGCTAGTAAGATTGTCAGAGAGACAATTCACAGTGAAACGAGTACTGTATCAACATGGGCTGAAAGACCACTCTGCCAGGAAGAAGCCATTAATCCAAAAGAAACATAAAAAAGCCAGATTAATGTTTGCAAATGCACACAGGAACAAAGACCTTAATTTTTGGAGACATGTCCTGTGGTCTGATGAAACTAGAATTGAACTTTTTGTGCATAATGACCATCGTTAAGTTTAGAGGAAAAAGGGAGAAGCTTAGAAGCCTAAGAACACCATCCCAACTGTGAAACACGGGGGCAGCAGCATCATGTTGTGGGGTTCCTTTGCTGCAAGAGGGACTTAGTGCACATCACAAAATAGATGGCTTCATGAGAAAAGAAGATTATGTGGCAATACTGAAGCAACATCTCAAGATATCAGCCAGGAAGTTAAAGCTTGAGCAGAAATAGGTCCTCCAAATGGACAATGACCCGAAGCATACTGCCAAAATGGTAACAAAGTGGCTTAACCCCTTCATGACCAAACCAAATTTTTTTAAATCTGACCAGTGTCACTTTATATAGTAATAACTCTGGAATGCTTCAACATATCCCATAGTTTTCGAGACTGTTTTTTGTGACACATGATACTTTATAATAATGGTAAATTTAGGCTGATATGGTTTGCGTTTATTTATAAAAATATCAGAAACTTGGCAAAAATGTTTTAAAAATTGCACTTTTCAAACTTTGATTGATTATGTCTTTAATCCCAATAGTCATACCACACAAAAACAGTAATAAATAACATTTCCCTCATGTCTGCTTTACATCAGCACCATTTGTAAAATGTTGTTTTATTTTGTTAGCATTTTAGAAGATTTAAAAATGTAGCAGTTATTTTTCATTTTTTTCAAGGAAATTTACAAAACTTATTTTTATAGGGACCTGTTCAGTTTTGAAGTGACTTTGAGGCTGCGTGCCCACTGTGCGTTTTTCAAGCGTTTTTGCTGCGGAATTTTCGAAGCGAAAACGCTTAAACGCTTGGTAATGCGTGCCCCATGGTCCTCACTGATAACCCGCATGTGCTGTGTGTTGGTATATGCAACAGTTGTGGACTTCTTTGTTTGTGTGAAGGAGGACTTTATGCTGATCTGACAGTAGATGGCGATGTTGTGTAAAGTTTCCTTGTTTACTGTATTGTGAAAGAAAAAAAAGTCTCTCTTGTATTTTCTATTTTGTTCTTACTTCCTGATGCAGTACTGTGTGACTGTGCGTTTTTTCCTTTACCTCATGTTCTGAGAAGTAAAAGCTTGTTATCCCATGTAATCTGCTTTGTGAAGTTTTATACTGCAACTGTGGGTATCCAGAAGCTGTGCAACACTGTGCACATGCTGCGGAAATTTACGCTGCGGATTATCATTGCGGAAAAATCTGAAGCATACCCATTAATTTTGGATAAATTTTGGACTGAAGGCATCAAAACTATGAATTAACACATGTGGAATTATATACTTAACAAAAAGTGTGAAACAACTGAAAATATGTCTTATATTCTAGGTTCTTCAAAGTAGCCACCTTTTGCTTTGATGACTGCTTTGCACACTCTTGGCATTCTCTTGATGAGCTTTAAGAAGTAGTCACCGGAAATGGTTTTCACTTCACAGGTGTGCCCTGTCAGGTTTAATAAGTGGAATTTCTTGCCTTATAAATTAGGTTGGGAGCATCAGTTGTGCAGAAGTCAGGTGGATACACAGCTGAGAGTCCTACTGAATAGACTGTTAGAATTTGTATTTTGGCAAGAAAAAAGCAGCTAATTAAAGAAAAACGAGTGGCCATCATTACTTTAAGAAATAAATGTCAGTCAGTCCGAAAAATTGGGCAAACTTTGAAAGTGTCCCCAAGTGCAGTTGCAAAAACCATCAAGTGCTAGAAATAAACTGGCTCACATGAGGACCGCCCCAGGAAAGGAAGACGAAGAGTCAACTCTGCTTCTGAGGATAAGTTTATCCGAGTCACCAGCCTCAGAAATCGCAGGTTAATAGCAGCTCAGATTAGATACTAGGTCAATGCCACACAGAGTTCTAGCAGAAAGAGAGGACATAGAGTTTAGCGATAAAAAACAATTTTATTAATTCAATTTCTTAAAAACTTGCATACATAATTTAACATACAGTTTAAGATGTAAAGATGGGTACCCAGTGAGGGCTGAAGTGCCCAGGCGCACAGCACATACACAGGTCGCAGAGATCAGCTGCATTTATTGGACAAAAATGGGGCAGTACTTATAGCAGGCACTTTGCAGAGAGAAAAAAAAGGGGAAGGGGGGGGTTAAACATATATTGGTAGTCCATACAATATTACATGCAGAGGTCCATGTAATAATCTCCCCAATGAATCATAAAGTGCAGGTGTCTTGCGCAAAGAAAAATAAATAATAGTAATCCATTCAATGTTCCATGCAAAAGCTCTATGCAATAGATTACCCAGTAGATTGTATAATCACAGTCCCTGCAATAATGTGCCACTAATGACAGGTGAGATACCTATACATGGGAGCCCTCAGTAAAGAATGTATTAGGCATGCCATAAAAGCATGAATATAAGAGGAGCTTCCCAAAAAGTAGAGAGAGAAACAGTCAGAAACAATGCATACCCATGTGTGTGCAGCCCGCACCAGGTCGTCAGCCTAGCCCCGAACCCACGCTCTCGCCATATGGCTTCCTCAGAGTTCTAGCAGCAGAAACATATCTACAACAACTGTTAAGAGGAGACTTTGTGCAGCAGGCCTTCATGGTAAAATAGCTGCTAGGAAACCACTGCTAAGGACAGGCAACAAGCAGAAGAGACTTGTTTGGGCTAAAGAACACAAGGAATGGACATTAAACCAGTGGAGATCTGTGCTTTGGTCTGATGAGTCCAAATTTGAGATCTTTGGTTCCAACCACCGTGTCTTTGTGCGACGCAGAAAAGGTGAACGGATGGACTCTACATGCCTGGTTCCCACCGTGAAGCATGGAGGAGGAGGTGTGATGGTGTGGGGGTGCTTTGCTGGTGACACTGTTGGGGATTTATTCAAAATTGAAGGCATACTGAACCAGCATGGCTACCACAGCATCTTGCAGCGGCATGCTATTCCATCCGGTTTGCGTTCAGTTGGACCATCATTTATTTTTGAACAAGACAATGACCCCAAACACACCTCCAGGCTGTGTAAGGGCTATTTGACCAAAATGAGAGTGATGGGGTGCTACGCCAGATGACCTGGCCTCCACAGTCACCAGACCTGAACCCAATCGAGATGGTTTGGGGTGAGCTGGACCGCAGAGTGAAGGCAAAAGGGCCAACAAGTTCTAAGCATCTCTTGGAACTCCTTCAAGATTGTTGGAAGACCATTTCCGGTGACTACCTCTTGAAGCTCATCAAGAGAATGCCAAGAGTGTGCAAAGCAGTTATCAAAGCTAAAGGTGGCTACTTTGAAGAACCTAGAATATAAGACATATTTTCAGTTGTTTCCCAAATTTTTTGTGTTAAGTATATAATTCCACCTGTGTTAATTCATAGTCTTGATGCCTTCAGTGTGAATGTACAATTTTCATAGTCATGAAAATACAGAACAATCTTTAAATGAGAAGGTGTATCCAAACTTTTGGTCTGTACTATATATATATATATATATATATATATATATATATATATATATATATATATATATATATATATATATATATATATATATATTATTTAGAATCATTTATGTTTATTTCAGACATGTAGTTCATACACATTCTAAAATATGTAGATCTATATTCTTTCTATTTGAACAAAGGAAATGTTTGATGCCTAAAAGGAGTTTTCATAAGTGATCTCTTGAGCAGCTCAGAGCTATGCAGTCTCCTTACTTCCTGATTTCTGGCAGGACGGGCTCTTCTCCCTGAGTGATACCTCTGATGAGCAAGCACACAGCCACAGACAGTGAGAGCCTAGATACTGGGTGCAGGAATTGTGATTCTACAGGATGGATAAGAGCATCTCGTCAAAAGCCTAAAGGGAGAAGGCAGGGAGCAGCTAACTGGTGTATAGAAATGAATGGGCTGGACAGAGATAACGGTATGTTAGGAATTAACTTTTCTCCTGGAATGTGACTACTGCACACTCTCTACCAAGGTCTACTAGTGACTGAACTCCATGGAAATGAGCTTTACACTATGTAAGATAAAAGCTCTCATTGCAGGAGAATGACAGCAGATAGAAAAAGCAAGTCAGTGGCAAACTTGCGTATTTTCATGCTGTTTAACTAATTAAAGCAACTTAGTAACTTGAGAATACCTGTTTATTGACAAAGGTGTTATGAGACTTAATGAGGTTGTCTGGTTTAGAAACCACTTGCACATACTTGGGGCACTATACAGGTTAATAGTGGGGATTCTCCGTTGTAAACCTGAACCCATTTTATGCAGACTAGAGAGCAGTTACATGGAGTCATTCCCACTTTGAAGGTCCCAGTACTTCATTCATTACATAGTCAGCTTATTGATTTCACTGGATACTGTGCAGTACCTCCTGTTTCCTTTGGTGGCAGTGCAGGAGAATTAAATGCTTGTTGCCAGATTTTTCAACAAATGGCTTATCGCCGAGATTGCCAGCAACAGATCATCCTTTAGTCAGCATATTGGGGCCCTTCTAACAAAAAGACATTAACTAATGCAGACATTCCTTTTAAGTACAGAGCATATGCCAGTATACTATCTGCAAAGTAAAAAATAAATACATTCTTAAGTGCTTAAAAGGAACGTGTCCTCTGTTGTTTAACCCCTATCTGCCCTACATGTATAGTGCATGTTGGGTGCGAGTGTGTGGAGTGGACTCTGCAACTCAACCCGCAATATACCTGCAGATTCCAGCTGTGTTATACTGCCGGTATTTGTCTGTAAAAGCCGCTATTAGAGCAGCTCTGGTTGCTGCTGTTAACCCCTTAGATGCTGCAGTAAATCCCTGACCGTGGTAGTTAAGGTGCGATGTCCCAGAGGTTCACCATTTTGGATGCCCATGGGATGTTGCCTTCCACCCCCCTTCACTAAGTGAAAGTGCTGCTTATGGATTTCAGTGGCAACCATGAGCCTGCTGACCGCCCCCATGGCTGCCATGTTGGTACATGAAAAAGTGGGATTGAAACATCGTATATAACCCAAAAAATGTTATTAATGAAAACCTCAGCAATTAACAAGCCCTCATAAAGCTCTATCGACCGAATCTCTGAAATATTTTCACCATCAAAATAAAACTATACAAGTTTGATATCTGGTTTTTCAAGTTTGCTCGACGTGAAGAATCATGTTCACAGGTCATTTTCACTGCACAATGAAACCTTAGAAACAAAACCCAAATACAATGAAAAACGCAATCCCATTTAACTTCGCTTGGAATTTTTGTTCCAGTTTTCCAGTATATTGTAGGGTAAAAAAACAGCCCTCATACAGCTATGTCACACGAAAGGGGAGAAAGAAGGAGAGGAACAAAGAAAAAGCGCAAAAACTAAAACTGTCCATGGTGAGAAGGGATTACATTAAATTTACTTTAAATGTCATTTTTTTAGATTTTCACTTTTTAACATCACAATCAAAAAAACCAATCCTGAAGTCTTACAATTTTCACACTGGCCACTAGTCCTAAGAATAGACTCATTGTGAAGGAAGGGTGAGGAGGTGAGCTGTGACTATCATTTATAGTGAATGGTGGCTACTTTATCTGCTTTATATAGAGGTGTCATCTTTCATTGTCATTTTCACTGATGATAATAAAACTGCTGAAAAATCTTCTGCATACAACAGGAAATATGAAACTAATTTTGGCCAGGGTGATAATTGCAGGATCTGTGGGTGTGTTTTTTTAGTTTAGATGGTTACTATAGTGAAAAAAAAGTTAAAAAAAATAATAAATTTCATGTAAAAAGGTAATTTAAACAATTGGTTATTGTTTGATAACACATTCTCTTTAACTGCTCTTCTCTAATAAGATGGCAATATTGCACCGCTGCAAAAATAGGAAGAAGTAGTTTGTCAATTTTAAAGCAGCTTCTTGGAAACTAATGACTTAGTCATTGATATAACATCCTGACAAAATGACTGTTCACTGTCTGTTTCTGAGAAATTAATTCAAAGCTCACAACCGATATGGCTGCACTTCCTATTATCACTTTTGCAAAGACAGACAGTGGATAATGATTATTTCTATTATATATGATCTACGGTATATTCTGATTTTCTAAAAGTGAGATAAGTGACAAGTCTATTGGAAGTAGCAATCCTAAAAGTCAATATCGACCCTTTAACGAGCCTTGTCACATGACTTGGGATAAAAGCCAAACCAGAATCTCAATTTGCAGCCACGGTGTTTCAGGGTATTGCTCCTCGTCAGTACAAAGCATGAGATCCGATTTGACTGTATGAGAGGCTTCTCACTGGGATCTAAAGGGTCATTTTTCTCCTTGTGGAGATTGACATGCCTGGCATGCCAGTGTATATATAGATACTCGGCACTCAAATATTCATAATGATAATGCAATTCTTTATTTCATAAAGAAATCCCAAAATTCAATGTAACGTTTCAGCCTTATGCAAAAGGCCTTTTTCAAACACTGAGACATAAATTAAACAGATAAAGAAATCAATATTACAAAATTAACACCACAATAGAATTTTTTATTTTAATTTTTTTATTATAAGAAAATAACATCCTGTTGTATTGTTGAAATCACTGAGATTTATTTAAATATAAAGACATTATTATATAATGTCAAATTAATGTGGGAATTCATTTACTTCATGCAAAATAAATTACAATATGACCAATTACATTTCAATATCTCATATACAGTTGAAACCAGAAGTTTCCATACACTATATAAAAAGACATACAGTATATGCATGTTTCTCTCCATATCTGACATGAAATCAGAATAAACCTTTCCTGTTTTAGGTCAATTAGGATTACCATCATTTTTAATATTTGCCAAATCCCAGAATAATGAGAGAGCGAGAATGCAGTAAGTAATAAAAATGCTTAAAACAAAGTCAAAACTTTCCATCCATTTCATTAGTATTTGGTACCATTGTCCTTAACCCCTTAAGCCCCGCGGGTGGTTTGCACGTTAATGACCTGGCCAATTTTTACAATTCTGACCACTGTCACTTTATGAAGTAATTACTCTGGAACGCTTCAACGGATCCCCCTGATTCTGAGATTCTTTTTTCGTGACATATTGTACTTCATGATTGTGGAAAAATTTCTTCGATATCACTTGCGTTTATTTGTGAAAAAAACGAAAATTTTGAAAATTTTGCAATTTTCAAAATTTTAATTTTTATGCCCTTAAATCAGAGAGATATGTCACACAAAAGAATTAATAAATAACATTTCCCACATGTCTACTTTACATCAGCACAATTTTGGAACCAAAATTGTTTTTTGTTAGGGAGCTATAAGGGTTAAAAGTTGACCAGCGATTTCTCATTTTTCCAACAAAATTTACAAAACCATTTTTTTAGGGACCACATCACATTTGAAGTCACTTTGAGAGGTCTATATGACAGAAAATACCCAAAAGTGACACCATTCTAAAAACTGCACCCCTCAAGGTGCTCAAAACCACATTCAAGAACTTTATTAACCCTTCAGGTGCTTCACAGGAATTTTTGGAATGTGGAAGAAAAAAAGTGAAGATTTAACTTTTTTCACAAAAATGTTACTTTAGACCCAATTTTTTTTTATTTTCGCAGGGGTAACAGGAAAAAATGGACCCCAAAATTTGTTGTGCAATTTCCCCTGGGCACGCAGATACCCCATATGTGGGGAAAAACCACTGTTTGGGCGCACGGCAGGGCTCGGAAGGGAAGGAGCGCCATTTGACTTTTTGATTGTAAAATTTGCTTGAATAATTAGCGGACGCCATGTTGCGTTTGGAGAGTCCCTAATGTGCCTAAACAGTGGAGCTCCCCCACAAGTGACCCCATTTTGGAAAATAGACCCCCCAAGGCACCTATCTAGATGCATAGTGAGAACTTGGAACCCCTAGGTGCTTCACAAATTGATTCGTAAAAATGAAAAAGTTTTTTTTTTTCCACTTTTTCATTTTAACGAATCAATTTGTGAAGCACCTGAGGGTTCCAAGTGCTCACTATGCATCTAGATAGGTGCCTTGGGGGGTCTAGTTTCCAAAATGGGGTCACTTGTGGGGTAGCTCCACTGTTTAGGCACATCAGGGGCTCTTCAAACGCAACATGGTGTCCTCTAACAAATTGAATGGAAAATCGGCTCAAATTGTTAGCGGACACCATGTTGCGTTTGGAGAGCCCCTGTGTGCCTAAACATTGGAGCTCCCCCACAAGTGACCCCATTTTGGAAACTAGACCCCACAAGGCACCTATCTAGATGCATAGTGAGCACTTGGAACCCTCAGGTGCTTCACAAATTGATTCGTTAAAATGAAAAAGTGGAAAAAAAAAAACTTTATACGTTTATTTTTTACGCCGTTCCTCGTGCGGTATAAGTGATGAGATTACTTTATTCTTTGGGTCGGTGCGATTACAGCGATACCAGAATCATATTGGGTTTTTATGATTGACAGCTGTCACACACTAAAAGACACATATTTTGTAAAATCTAGTTTTTGCATTGCCATATTTTGGCCGACAGTCATGTGGCGGCTTGTTTTTTGCGGGATGAGTTGGCGTTTTTATTGGTGCCATTTTCAGGCATGTGACATTTTTTGATCGCTTTCTATTCCAGCTTTTGGGAGACAGAATAAACAAAAACCAACAATTCAGGAATTTTTTTTTTGTTTTTTTTATTCTGCTCCGGGTGTGGTAAAATTGATAAGGTAGCTTTATTCTTCGGGTCAGTACGTTTACAGCGGTACCACATTTATATTGTTTTTTATGTTTTGGCGCTTTTACACAATAAAAGCTATTTTATAAAAAAAAATATATTTTTGCATTGCTTTATTCTGAGAGCTGTAACTTTTTGATTTTTCGGATGATGGATCTGTATGGCAGCTTGCTTTTTGCGGGACGAGATGACGTTTTCAGCGGTACCATTTTTATTTATATTCGTCTGTTTGATCGCGTGTTATTCCATTTTTTGCATGGCGGTATGATGATAAAGCATTGTTTTTTGCTTTGTTTTTTATTTTTATTTTTTACCGTGTTCACTGAAGGGGTTAACTAGTGGAACAGTTTTATAGTCCAGGTCGTTACGGACGCGGCGATACCAAACATGTGTACTTTTATTGTTTGTTTGTTTTTTCATAATATTTATTGATGGGTACATTATATTTTTATTTTTAGTGGATTATTTTTTTTTTATATTTTTACAATTTTTTTTTTTCTTTTTCACTTTCTGGGAGTTTTTACACTTTTTTTACTTTGTCCCACTGTGGGACTTTCACTTTTTTTATTCTGATCGCCTGCACAGCATAGGGATGGAGCACCATCCCTGTGCCATGCAGGCTGTCAGCGCTGGACAGGGAGAAGATAGTTTGGAGATGCACTGCGCATGTCCAAACAATCTTACTGCTGTCTGGTGACCCGGATGTTGTCATGACGACATCGGGTAGTCATGGCAACACCCGGGAAGCCGCGGCAGACAGCGCTGGAGGCCGGAAGAGGAGGTGAGTATACCGATCACCTCCCCTTGCCTCCGCAATGCTGCGATCGACTTCGATCGCAGCATTGCGGGGGTTAATGTGCTGGGAGCGGTGCGGAACCACTCCCTGCACATAGTACTGGGTGTCAGCTGTGACAATCAGCTGACACCCGGCGGCGATCGCCTGTGTGCGCGCGCGATCGCGGTGACGTACTAATACGGGTCAGGCTCTTAAAGCCCAGGGCACAGACGCGTATTAGTACGTCATGGGCTTTAAAGGGGTTAAAATGGTAACACTTTTGGGTGGTTTCCAACATATAAGACTCGCAGGCTAAGTGCCCACGAAGCAAAAATGCTCCAGATTTTTTCTGTATCTCCCTGGCAGGAAAAATGCATGCGGATTTTACATGCGTTTTTCCCGCCAGGTAGAAGCGTTTGTCAAGCGCTTTTCCAAGCGATTTTAGCATCAGTTGGAAAAGTGCTTGACAACTTGGTCACACTATATAAATCCATGCAACCGGCATGGATTTATATAGTGTGACCAAGTTAATAGTTAAAAAAAAGAATAAAAATGGTAAACAAAAAAAACATTCTACTCGCCTTCCGATAGCCCCCGGTCTCCTTCTCCGGTGCGTCCGGTGTCTTGGGCGGCTCGCGATGGTGTAAAAGGACTTTCCATGACGTCATTTAGTCATGTGACAGGTCAAGCGACCTCCGACATCAATGGTCACGTGACCTGTCACATGACTAAATGACATCATGGAAGGTCCTTTTACACCACCACGAGCCGCCGAAGACACCGGACGCACCATACAGGAGACCGGGGGCCATGAGAAGGTAAGTATAATGTTATTTTTTATTTTATTCTTTTTTATCTACAGGTACTATGGTACCCGGGTCTGGAGGAGAGTCTCCTCTTCTCCAGACCTGGGTACCAACCACACATTGAATCACTTAATATCCACATGTGTACATGTAGTCATTAAGAAATTATGCAATTCAATGGAAGTCAATGGCGGGAATTATGCCGCGTTTCCGCAAAATTAATGGATATGCTTCAGATTTTTCCGCAATGATAATCCGCAGCGTAAATTTCCGCAGCATGTGCACAGTGTTGCACAGCTTCTGGATACCCACAGTTGCAGTATAAAACTTCACAGAGCAGATTACAGGGGATAACAAGCTTTTACTTCTCAGAACATGGGGTAAAGGAAAAAACGCACAGTTACACAGTACTGCACCAGGAAGTAAGAACAAAATAGAAAATACAAGAGAGACTTTTTTCTTTTACAATACAGTAAACAAGGAAACTTTACACAACATCGCCATCTACTGTCAGATCAGCATAAAGTCCTCCTTCACACAAACAAAGAAGTCCACAACTGTTGCATATACCAACACACAGCACATGCGGGTTATCATTGAGGACCATGGGGCACGCATTACCAAGCATTTAAGCATTTTCGCTTCGAAAATTCCGCAGCAAAAACGCTTGAAAAACGCACAGTGGGCACGCAGCCTCAAAGTCACTTCAAAACTGAACAAGTCCCTATAAAAATAAGTTTTGTAAATTTCCTTGAAAAAAATGAAAAATAACTGCTACATTTTTAAATCTTCTAAAATGCTAATAAAATAAAACAACATTTTACAAATGGTGCTGATGTAAAGCAGACATGAGGGAAATGTTATTTAGTACTGTTTTTGTGTGGTATGACTATTGGGATTAAAGGCATAATCAATCATAGTTTGAAAAGTGCAATTTTTAAGACATTTTTGCCAAGTTTCTGATATTTTTATAAATAAACAAACCATATGAGCCTAAATTTACCATTATTATAAAGTATCATGTGTCACAAAAAACAGTCTCAAAAGCTATGGGATATGTTATTCCAGAGTTATTACTACATAAAGTGACACTGGTCAGATTTAAAAAAATTGGTTTGGTCACGAAGGGGTTAAGCCACTTTGTTACCATTTTGGCAGTATGCTTCCGGTCATTGCTCATTTGGAGGACCCATTTCTGCTCAAGCTTTAACTTCCTGGCTGATGTCTTGAGATGTTGCTTCAGTATTGACAACATAATCTTCTTTTCTCATGAAGTCAACTACGTATTTTGTGATGTGGACCAAGTCCCTCTTGCAGCAAAGCAACCCCACAACATGATGCTGCCACCCCCGTGTTTCACAGTTGGGATGGTGTTCTTAGGCTTCTAAGCTTCTCCCTTTTTCCTCCAAACTTAACGATGGTCATTATGCACAAAAAGTTCAATTCTAGTTTCATCAGACCACAGGACATGTCTCCAAAAATTAAGGTCTTTGTTCCTGTGTGCATTTGCAAACATTAATCTGGATTTGTTATGTTTCTTTTGGAGTAATGGCTTCTTCCTGGCAGAGTGGTCTTTCAGCCCATGTTGATACAGTACTCGTTTCACTGTGAATTGTCACTCTGACAATCTTACTAGCTTCTGCCATCCTCTTCACAAGGTCTTTTGCTTTTGTCCTGGGGTTGATATGCACATGTCGGACCAAAGCACGTTCATCTCTGGGACACAGAACCCGTCTCCTTCCTGAGTGGTATGATGGCTGGACATTCCAATCTTGTTTGTACTTGCATATAATTGTTTGTACAGATGAACAAGGCACCTTCAGTTATCTTGAAATTGTACCCAAGGATGAGCCAAACTTGTGCAAGTCCACAATTCTCTTTCTGATATCTTGGCTGATTTATTTACACTTTCCCATGATGCTACACAAAGAAGCAGTGTGTTTCAGGTGTGCATTAAAATACATCCACAGGTGTGTCTCTAATTAACTCAGATGTTGCCCAAAAAACTATTAGAAGCTTCCAAACACATGGCATCATCATATGGGCAGTCGAGAATTGTTTAACCACTTTGCGCCAGAGCCTGTTTTTGCCTTAGCGACCGGGCCAATTTTTTCAATTCTGACCACTGTCAATTTATGAAGTAATTACTCTGGAACGCTTCAACGGATCCCGCTGATTCTGAGACTGTTTTTTCGTGACATATTGTACTTCATGATAGTGGTAAAATTTCTTCGATATCACTTGCGTTTATTTGTGAAAAAAATCGGAAATTTGGCGAAAATGTTGAAAATTTTGCAATTTTCAAACTTTGAATTTTCATGCCCTTAAATCAGAGAGATATGTCACACAAAATAGTTAATAAATAACATTTCCCACATGTCTACTTTACATCAGCACAATTTTGGAACCAAAATTTTTTTTTGTTAGGGAGCTATAAGGGTTAAAAGTTGACCAGCGATTTCTCATTTTTCCAACAAAATTTACAAAAACATTTTTTTAGGGACCACATCATATTTGAAGTCACTTTGAGGGGTCTTTATGACAGAAAATACTCAAAAGTGACACCATTCTAAAAACTGCACCCCTCAAGGTGCTCAAAACCACATTCAAGAACTTTATTAACCCTTCAGGTGCTTCACAGGAATTTTTGGAATGTGGAAGAAAAAATGAACATTTTACTTTTTTCACAAAAATATTACTTTAGACCCAATTTTTTTTTATTTTTGCAGGGGTAACAGGAAAAATGAACCCCTAAATTTTTTGTGCAATTTCTCTTGAGCGCGCTGATACCCCATATGTGAGGGAAAACCACTGTTTGGGCGCACTGCAGGGTTCGGAAGGGAACGAGCGCCATTAGACTTTTTGAATGTAAAATTTGCTTGAATAATTAGCGGACGCCATGTTGCATTTGGGGAGCCCCTGATGTGCCTATACAATGGAAACCCCCCCACAAGTGCCACCATTTTGGAAACTAGACCCCTTAGGGAACTTATCTAGATGTGTGGTGAGCACCTTGCACCCCCAGGTGCTTCACAGAAGTTTATAATATTGAGCCGTAAAAATAAAATTTTCACATTTTTCCCACAAAAAATGTTTTTCATCCCCTAATTTTGCATTATCATAAGGATAACAGGAGAAATTGCACCATTAAATTTGCTGTGCAATTTCTCCTGAGTATGCCGATACCCCATATGTGGGGGAAAACCACTATTTGGGTACACTGCAGGGTTCGGAAGGGAAGGAGCGCCATTTGACTTTTTGAATGTAAAATTTGTTTGAATAATTAGCGGACGCCATGTCGCATTTGGGGAGTCCCTGATGTGCCTAAACAGTGGAAACCCCCCACAAGTGACACCATTTTGGAAACTAGACCCCTTAGGGAACTTATCTAGATGTGTGGTGAGCACATTGGGAGACATAATAAACAAATCAGTAGCAGGTGAAGAATTGGTTTTATTTATTTTTTACGCCGTTCCTCGTGCGGTATAAGTGAAGAGATTACTTTATTCTTCGGGTCGGTGCGATTACAGAGATACCAGATTTATATCGGGTTTTTATGACTGACAGCTGTAACACACTAAAAGACGCTTTTTTTTGTAAAATCTAGTTTTTGCGTCGCCATATTTTGAGAGCTATAATTTTTCCATATTTGGGCCGACAGTCATGTGTCATGCTCCGTTTTTTATTTATTTTTATTACGTTGTGCACAGAAGGAGTTAATTAGTGTGACAGTTTTATAGCTCGGGTTGTTTCAGATGCAGCGATACCAAATGTGTACTTTTTTTGTTTTTGCATAAATATACGGATTTATCGGTTTAATATTTTATTTATTTATTTTGTGATTTTTTTTTTTTAGTAGTTTGAAAACATTTTTTGTTACTTTTTTTTTACATTTTTACTTAGTACCTGTATGGGACATTAATTTTTATTTTTCTGATCACTGATCTCATGTAATGTAATAGACATATATTACATTACATGAGATCTTTGCTGACTGTTTCACAGTCAGAGTCTCCTGCCAGGCTTCAGCTGCAGGCTGAGCCTGGCAGGACACCATATATGGCAGATCTGGAGGCGGTCATGTGACCTCCAGCTGCCATAGCAACGTCAGGTCCTGGAAGGTATCAGGGGTCGTCGGAGAGGTAAGTAGAAGACCCTTCTCCTCCTGCTGTCTTCTATATGCCGCGATCACTATAGATCGCGGCATATAGAAGACAGCAAAGGGTTAACATCACTGGGACCTGATCCAATCAGGTCCCGATCATGTTCCCTGTCAGAGCTATCGCTCTGCACCGCACCCGTAGCGCTTGCAGGACCCTCGGGGTGCTGAGCGCTGCGGGACCACCCACCGTTTTTAAGCGTCCGCGCTGCACAGAGCCCTGGCAGCGCCGACGTTTATCTACAGTGGGTGGTCGGGAAGTGGTTAAATTTAAAAAAAAAAGTTTTCACAAAGTAAAATAGAGAGTTACCTTTTTATTATCATCTAGGACTGTGTTCATACTTTCTATCCCTAGCGTATCAATAGGTCCATCAAAGATAACCCATTTTCTTTCCGGGGTCTCAGATAACGCAAACTCCCGGAAAGTATTAGCGACTATCCCATCGGTCCACTGCAAATGAAGAGAGGCATCAATAAAATTGCTCTTCCCATAAAATCCAATACAATCCCACAATTGAAAGGATTATTAAAGGGAACGCCTGGGATTATGATATTGATGATACACATGTATTGACTACACGTGGCCCCTATTGAAGTGAATGTGCCGGCACCGGGAGAGACCGCAAGTAAGTGATTTGCATATATGCAGTCACATGCCAACTAGAAGTGCGTGACCTCACTCAAAGCAAGTGTATTGAGTGAGGCCAGACACAGTCTAGTCAGAATGTGGCTGGAAGTATGCAAATTTATGCTAATTTCTGGCATAAATAATACAATTTGTTGCTTCCATGTCTGATGAGGAAAATAAAATTTTTGTGCAAACAGGGAGTAAGTCATAATAAAATGATTGCCCGGCAATGTATGGCTGGGGTCTATGTCTCTGAAGGAACCCCTTCTACCATGTCCATAAGCCATAAAAGGGGAGATTTTCCCATTTTCAGCAAAGATATTAGTATTATAAACAATAATTCCAATCATAGACGAACCTCATGTGACACTGGATCAAACTGCCCGAACAGCTGCCCCATGGTGATGGCTTTAGGGTTCACTGTCCGGTAAATCACTTTTTCTTCTTCGCACCCTCGCTCATTCATAAGAGACAGCGTATCAGCGAGGACGTGGAGGACCTTCGTTTTTCCAGAGAACGGCTCTCCAACCAACATAAAACTGTACGGGATAAACAAAATGCAGCATGGTCCATTGTATAAAATGGAAACAGCGAAGAATAAATCCCCCGTCCCATGGACTTCTGTAGTTGCAGCTCACCAGTGTCTGACAATCATCATCTCATACGTCTGGATCATGTCCTCCAGGAAGACCTTCTCGGGCTGGATGTTGTGTCCAGCACAGCTCTCCTGTGCGCATTCCAGTAAATCCTGAGCAAAAGGAAGGTAAAATATTTCATCAGTCTGTTTACAGTGGATCCAATTAGAGGTGGGAGAATACATTTTCAGGACCCAGATCAGTATTCTGTGGCCGCTGGACGGGACGCCTGAGAGACGCCTCTTAGCTGCCGGCATCCCCGGCTCCTCTTCTGATTATATGGCCTGGTGTACATCATGCTGCAACCATAACGTCATGCCAGGCCGGCTAATGTGAAGAAGAGCCGGGGGGGCAGGAAGAAATAAGGTGGCTCTCAGGGGTCTCATTCAGTGCCCACCACTGACCTGATGTCACGCACAGTGTAGGAAAGACAAAGTGCGACACAAAGGGATGAGGGGAAGGGAACCCAGACACTAGGGAAAGGGGGAAATGGAGACCTCCTAGGCTGATCTGCAATCACCCTGTCTCCCCTACCGACTCTATATTGGTTCCTCACCAATTGCCGCACAGGAACCTATCCCTGTATTTCCTTAGCGCTTGGCCCTGGATAGGGAAGGGGGGGTGAGCACTAGTCGATCCCCACTGACAACTAAAGACAGCAAGGGGAGACAGACACAGGGGAAGTAGCTTAGCTTGAGTCGACTTCAGAGAGATGGCACACACATCCTCTTAGCACCAGAGAGGAAGTAAGAACTGCACTTGCTCCAAGCCTTCACAAGGGGTCATGTGAATATCACTGGCACCTCTGTGTAGCAACCAGGAAGTATTTAAACACCCAGGCCTGATTGTCAGTTAGAACAGGAGGGAGGTAGCCGCTGGGTCCTACAGTGAGACCGCTAAGAAGATGTCTGGAATGCCAAACGAAGGGATCTCCTGCAACCAACTGCAGGGCGACTGTCTGTCACATCTGACGCACCCATGACACCTGGCCATTGGATTAGTCTCCTGCGAATCAATTCATTCATCTAAAAAAAAATTCTCCATAACCTACAACTAAACTAGTGATAAATCACTCACAGATGTTTTAACCATTTTTTTTTCTACATCAGATCATCCTGCATTGGAGGTATAAGTGAGCCCCCTTACCTCTGGTGCCCCTGTGCAGCTGCCCAGGTTGCACTAATGGGACCGGACGATGAGTGACAAGGTCATGTAACCCAATTCCAAAGCAGTGGATCAGGATCGGGTGAATTCAATGGGATTGGTCTACCATCTACTGTGTATGGGGGCCTCATGACAGATTATGTTGGGGGACATAAAAATCGGGCGGTTGGAATTTAATCACCCAATCCTTATTTTCTGACCCTGAAATTAGCAGCTGCCATAAGATTCTGGCAGCGACTCGGTCATAGAGAAAACAGGAGCGAGCATTCCTGAATATGGGGGAGCCGGGAAAGATAACGGTCATCCAAATGATAGCTGGCCCGCTATATAGGACCTATCACTTGCCATTAATATGCAATTTTATTACCTGGTGTAAATGCCGCTGTTCTCCTGAATCCGGTGTTGTTTTCTTTTGCTCCTGCGCCTCTCCATTCCTGAGATATAGCCTCTTTATAGAAATCTAGTTCATAATTTTAATAGCCAAGTGGGCGTGGTCATCAAGTCCTCTCTGTGGGAGTCTTCAGGAAGGCCTTGCCCAGTTGGCTTAAAGGGCTAGAGGAGAGTGACAGATGTCAGGAACGGAGAGGAGCAGGAAGAAAAGAAAAACAATGCCGGAGTCAGGAGAACAGCGGCATTTACATATTTATGGCGAGGGACAAGTCCTCTTTAAGTCTTGGAAAACCCCTTTAAGACACTATTATATTTTAATACCTTATAGTCGGCTTTCGGAAGTTGAATGCCAGGGAACAGGTCGCTGGTAATCCCATTGAACAGAGGAATATCAGGAGACAAAGATTTGGGTTCGTTTACATCCTTAATTGACCGCAAGAGCTAAATAGAATGAAAAAGGATTAAATGATAAAATAATTCATATACAATATGACATGAAACAATATTAAAAGTGAAGAACCCCATTACAAAGGAGCAGTCAGTTCTTGTGGTATGTCTGTATTAGTAAAGAATAGTATTCTCCAAAAAATAAGGATGAAACCTCTTTTCCTAAAACTCTACATTGTATCGTCCCTCTGTTATACCTCCTGGAAATGTATGTGTAAATGATATATAATGTATATATAATCTATATAGGGGACAACCCTATACACTCTGACTGTGCCCAAACAGTGGTGACATTGTCAGACTGTGTAGGGTACTCGTTATTGACAGATTTCAATTAATTCCTACATTTCCAGGAATGATAAAAGAGGAATGGAACGCTGCTGAGTTGCACTAAAATATGCTGCAGAATTGTTTTTCCATAGGGAATACATGTGGCCTCTGTGTTACTGTTAATTGCCGGCTGCAGAATGAGTTAAGTGAGATACTGTCAGTGAACTCGTTTTTGCTGGCTGACGGGGAGTTTGTAAATGTTTTATCTGTCTTTTTCTGAGCTCCTCTCAGTTTATTTATGACCACAGACCTTATCAAAATTGAATGTGCAGGGAATCAAAAAGCCGGTGAAAGCCAAGCGATGCAACATTTTTAATAAAACCCAATTGTTAAAATGATTTTTAGCCTAAAATACATGCGATTAAGTTAAAAATCAAAACTGTCCCATAAGATGAACAAGCTACGTGTTTAACAACTATAGTTTTGACACTTTTGCACAGATGAGATCTAACAAGCCAGGAACAGTAATGTACAGAAATTATTTGCAAGTCTCTGTCTGCTACTATAAAATCATACAGCTCTAATTTTTGTGATCCAAATGCTTCTCGGTAAGATGGTAATGCTATCCTATACGAGATGTAAAGCGACCAACAGTTCAGAACTTACAAGAATATCTTCATTTTCATGGGGGAATTTCAGCTTCAGATTGCCAGCAGCGGTCAGCACAGCCTTTACTGCACGCATCCCATAATCATAATGGAACTGGGACGAGAGCGGCTCCGAGCACAGCCGGTAAGTCATTACCATCTTCACCGAGAGAGGTTTAGCGTGCAGAAAACCGTAAGAATAAAGGCAGATCTCCGCAATCAGAGCATAGTTGGGGACCATCATTGCTACAGTCCGGAAAAGAACCTGAAATGCGCAAACCAGATGGGTCAGTCAACAAATGAAACTAAATTACTGTAAACTAGGCATAGAGCAGGGGAACCCATTATGTCCATTTACACTATCCTCCACCCCAGACCTAAAAGTGATGTGTCTATTCCACATCAGAGGAAAGTCAGTCAAAGTGTGGTTAAAGGGGTATTCCCATCTCCAAGATCCTGTCCCAATATGTAATAGGTGTAATAATAATAATGTTTGCAAATATCTCCAATTAGAAATGTAGTATAGTTCTTCTGATTAGCTATGTTGCTTAAACCCATGTGCAGGACATTGCAGTAGCTTAGGTATCCATGGTTACGAGCACTCATAGTAACAGTTAGTTACTTGCTAGTGGTCGTAACCATGGATACCTAAGCTACTGCTATGCCCTGCACATGGGTTAAGCGACATAGCTAATCAGAAGAACTATACTACATTTCCAATTGGAGGTATTTGCTATTAATATTATTATTACACCTATTACATATTGGGATAGAATCTTGGAGATGGGAATACTCCTTTAACACTTTCCAAATCTCTCTCCACACCTCTACTGTGTCCATTTTGGAAAATAGGAGAACGGGACATCAATATTAAGGAGCTTGCAGAAATGAGGGCATCAGGTGTTGTGATTATACATAGGAAATGAACAATCTCATATAGGTTTGGGGGAGAATAATCCCTTTGATGAAATCTTATGTTTCTTTTGTAAACCTAGTATTTACTTGAAAGTTTGTGAACCCCTCAAAAATTTCTGTATTACTGCATAAATTTGACTTAAAGCTACATCAGTCTGTGAGGTCACAAAGGAACTCAAGGTAACCTCTAAGCAACTAAAGGCCTCTCCTCAGATTAGCTAATGTAATTGTTCATGAGTCCACCATCAGAAGGACAATGAACAACAATGGCGAGCATGGCAGGATTGCAAGGAGAAAGGCAATGCGATTTAAAATGTCACTGCTAAAACTCACCTGGGCACATCAATAGGTAACTGGAATAATGCTTTGTGGAAGGATGAGGCCAAGATAGAGATTTTAAGTGAGAAGCTATATGTTTGCAGAAAGAAAATACTGCATTACAGCATAAGAACCTCCTATCATCTATGAAACACAAAGATGGTAATCGTAACATGCTTTGGGCCTGTTTTGCTGCACTTGGCCAAGGACGGCTGCCATCATTGATGGAACAATGAATTCTAAAATCGATCAGCAAATGCTAAAGGAAAATATCAGGATATCAGTTCATGTACTGAATCTCAAGAAAACGTGGGTCATGCAGCAAGACAATGGCCCAAAGACACAAGTCGTTCTACAAAAGAATGGTTGAATAAACATAAAGTTTTGGAATGGCCGAGTCATAGTCCTGAGCTTAATCCTATAGAAATGTTGTGGAAGGGCCCGATGCAAGGCACTGGGACGCTTTACCTTGAGGTTATCCGGCAGCTCAGAACGTCCCGCGTAGCCAGGATTCATGGTAATGGCTACGAAGCAATTTGGGTTAAACTTCAGTTCTGTTCCTTCGAAGTTGAACATGTCCATCTTCATCTGGATGGCTCTCTGGATGCGGAGAATCTGTTGGGCCACCACGGACAACACCTCCAGCTCAATACGGTTAAACTCATCAAAACACGCCCATGCTCCCGATGATGCCAGCCCTTGGAAAAACTAAAAAAAAGTATATACAGTACAGACCAAAAGTTTGGACACACCTTCGCATTTAAAGATTTTCTGTATTTTCATGACTATGAAAATTGTACATTCACACTGAAGGCATCAAATTATTAATTAACACATGTGGAATTATATACTTAACAAAAAAGTGTGAAACAACTGAAAATATATCTTATATTCTAGGTTCTTCAAAGTAGCCACCTTTTGCTTTGATGACTGCTTTGCACACTCTTGGCATTCTCTTGATGAGCTTCAAGAGGTAGTCACCGGAAATGGTCTTCCAACAATCTTGAAGGAGTTCCCAGAGATGCTTAGCACTTGTTGGCCCTTTTGCCTTCACTCTGCGGTCCAGCTCACCCCAAACCATCTCGATTGGGTTCAGGTCTGGTGACTGTGGAGGCCAGGTCATCTGGCGTAGCACCCCATCACTCTCCTTCTTGGTCAAATAGCCCTTACACAGCCTGGAGGTGTGTTGGGGTCATTGTCCTTTTGAAAAATAAATGATGGTCCAACTAAACGCAGACCGGATGGAATAGCATGCCGCTGCAAGATGCTGTGGTAGCCATGCTGGTTCAGTATGCCTTCAATTTTGAATAAATCCCAAACAGTGTCACCAGCAAAGCACCCCCACACCATCACACCTCCTCCTCCATGCTTCACGGTGGGAACCAGGCATGTAGAGTCCATCCGTTCACCTTTTCTGCGTCGCACAAAGACACGGTGGTTGGAACCAAAGATCTCAAATTTGGACTCATCAGACCAAAGCACAGATTTCCACTGGTCTAATGTCCATTCCTTGTGTTCTTTAGCCCAAACAAGTCTCTTCTGCTTGTTGCCTGTCCTTAGCAGTGGTTTCCTAGCAGCTATTTTACCATGAAGGCCTGCTGCACAAAGTCTCCTCTTAACAGTTGTTGTAGAGATGTGTCTGCTGATAGAACTCTGTGTGGCATTGACCTGGTCTCTAATCTGAGCTGCTGTTAACCTGCGACTTTTAAGAACCTAGAATATAAGACATATTTTCAGTTGTTTCACACTTTTTTGTTAAGTATATAATTCCACATGTGTTAATTCATAGTTTTGATGCCTTCAGTGCGAATGTACAATTTTCATAGTCATGAAAATACACAAAAATCTTTAAATGAGAAGGTGTGTCCAAACTTTTGGTCTGTACTATATAATCAAAACATGTCAGCAGAACATCGGTTGGAGTCAGTTTATTATCTGCAATGGAGCAGCTTAACATTGTATGTACCTTTGACATTGCTATGTAGTCCAAACCATCAGAGCAGTTAAAGACCACACACTGCACGGCCAGCGCCTTGGCCAAATCTTTGGTGGTCTCAGTTTTTCCTGTGCCGGCCGGACCTTCTGGAGCTCCACCAAGATTTAGATAAAAAGCACCGATCTACCAATGAAACATGAAAGAACTGGTATGAAATATCAATAAACTTTCTAATAAGTTTCATGCATCATACAAAAGTCAAAAAGATTTCTGAGCATAACCCATCACATCATACCAGAGTCCGCTAGCATCTGTCAGTGAGCGGAGTGATGACCAGGCGTGGGGAGTCGCCCAGGTACTCATAGGTGGACTTCACATTGCAGTTGATGATTCGCACTCTCGCATTCTCATTCTCCCAGTAATAGCGGAGTTGGGCAAGCCACTGGAAGTCTGTTCATGAGAAACTCCTGAGCAATGTAGGAAAAGATAGTCAACCTCTAAGACACTGCAGAATCACAAGGGAGAGTTTCTAAAGGGAAGGTAAATGCACATACATTATAGGACAAAACTCCTAGTCACCGAATTCTGCTTTTTTCATTTAGTCCCATTGCCCACGGTGTATAACATCCGGACTCTCAGCCCCCAGTTTATAAAATCCGGCCTCTCGCCTCCCCCGGTGTATAACATCCGCCCCTTGCCCCTAGTTTAGTATAACATCCGTCCCCTTGCCCCCCCCGCCAGTGTATAAAATCCATCCCCTCAACCCCACTGTATAACATCCAACCCCAAGCCATCCATTGCATAACATCCGGCCCCCAGGGTATAACATCTGGCCCCCAGCCCCAGTGTATAACATCTGTCCCCTCGCTCCCTCCCCCTGGTGTATAACATCTGGCCTCTCGCCTCCCCCGGTGTATAATATCCGTCCCCTCGCTCCTAGTGTATAACAACCATCCCCTCGCCCACGATGTATAATATCCGTCCCCTCGCTCCCTCCCCCTGGTGTATAACATCCGTCCCCTCGCCCCCCGCCAGTGTATAAAATCCATCCCCTCAACCCCACTGTATAACATCCAACCCCAAGCTCTCCTTTGCATAACATCCGACCCCCAGGGTATAACATCCGGCCCCCAGCCCCGGTGTATAACATCTGCACCCTCGCTCCCTCCCCCTGGTGTATAACATCCGGCCTCTCGCCCCCCGGTGTATAATATCCGTCCCCTCGCCCCCGGTGTATAATATCCGTCCCCTCGCCCCCGGTGTATAATATCCGTCCCCTCGCCCCCGGTGTATAATATCCGTCCCCTCGCCCCCGGTGTATAATATCCGTCCCCTCGCCCCCGGTGTATAATATCCGTCCCCTCGCCCCCGGTGTATAATATCCGTCCCCTCGCCCCCGGTGTATAATATCCGTCCCCTCGCCCCCGGTGTATAATATCCGTCCCCTCGCCCACGGTGTATAATATCCGTCCCCTCGCCCACGGTGTATAATATCCGTCCCCTCGCCCACGGTGTATAATATCCGTCCCCTCGCCCACGGTGTATAATATCCGTCCCCTCGCCCACGGTGTATAATATCCGTCCCCTCGCCCACGGTGTATAATATCCGTCCCCTCACCCCGGTGTATAATATCCGTCCCCTCGCCCCTTAGTGTATAACATCCAGCCCTCGGACTTGTATAACATCTAGCCCCTTGTACCCCCAGTGTATAACATCAATCCCCTCGGCTCTGGTGTATAATATCCGTCCCCTTGCCCCTCAGTGTATAACATCTAGCCCCTCGGCCTTGTATAACATTAAGACTCTCGCCCCCCACCAGTGTATAACATCAATCCCCACGCCCCCCCGGTGTATAACATCCGCCCTCCCATGCTGTGTGCTGTTACTAACATATGACAGAACGGCTGGTGGTGCAGAGCTCTCTGATACCAGCGCGGTCCTGTAATAGGAGCCACCGGGGTAACAAGTCTGGATATTAAAATTTCTTCCCTCCTAAATCTTCCCCCATCACATGTGAGTGATATTATTAAGGAGTAGAAGGAACTGCAGCAACTCAGGAGACCCCGGAACATTACAGAGCGGGGTCACTGAGTGCTGAGGAGCAGAGGGCAGAACGCTTTCCTGACTCCATTGGTAACAACATCACCACAAACACTGCGCCCCCGCCAGGAGCTTCATGGCCGAGCAGCTGCATGCAGCCTTACATCACCAAGCACGATGCCGAGCGTCAGATGGAGTGGTGTGAAGCCGCCATCACAGGACTCTGGAGGAGACCTGTTCTGTGCAGTGACGGATCACACTTCTCTATCTGGCATCTGATGGACGAGTCTGGATTTGGTGAATGCCAGGAGAACGTTACCCTATTAACTGCATTGTGCCCGCTGTACAGTTTGCTGGTGGAGGTATGGCCTTGTTTTTAGGGGTTGGTCTAGGCCCCTTAGTTCCAGTGAAAAGATATCTTAATGCTTCAGCATAAGACATTTTAAACAATTGCAGCTTCCAACCCTAAGGGAATAGAAGAGCAGAACTGTTTCACACACGTTCTCAACCTCAACCCCACTAAACACCTTTAGGATGATTAATTAGAAAAAATACTGCACAATGGCAGCATAAATATGTCACCGCAACATAGGGAAGAACAATGTCAGTCACACATCAATTACATTGCCATATGTCTGCTCAGGCTTAGAATGGCTGACCATTCGGAGAATTACATAATACCTACAAAGAAGCCGAACAAAAGGTCATTAAAGGAATTGACATAAAAACCCTTTATTAGTACATCCATGGTTATGGAAGGACACCGCACAGAGGAGGGCACACACACCATTGATAGAAAATATTACACACCGCACCTAGGCCATCCAAAACACTGACTATAAAGAATATCAATTGTGGCAATGAGTCATATACAGGGGACGCCGACACATACAGATGCAAAAACATTCCTATACAGTTATATGAAAAAGTTTGGGCACCCCTATTAATCTTAAGCTTATTGTTTTATAAAAATTGGTGTTTTTGCAACAGCTATTTCAGTTTGATATATGGAATAACTGTTGGACACAGTAATGTTTCTGCCTTGAAATGAGGTTTATTGTACTAACAGAAAATGTGCAATCTGCATTCAAACAAAATTTGACAGGTGCATAAGTATGGGCACCCTTATCATTTTCTTGTTTTAAATACTCCTACCTACTTTTTACTGACTTACTAAAGCACTTTTTTTGGTTTTGTAACCTCATTGAGCTTTGAAGTTTATAGCCAGGTGTATGCAATCATGAGAAAAGCTACTTAAAGTGGCCACTTGCAAGTTGTTCTCCTGTTTGAATCTCCTCTGAAGAGTGGCATCATAGGCTCCTCAAAACAACTGTCAAATGATCTGAAAACAAAGATTATTCAACATAGCTGTTCAGGGGAAGGATACAAAAAGCGGTCTCAGAGATTTAACTTGTCAGTTTCCACTGTGAGGAACATAGTAAGGAAATGGAAGAACAC